>NC_050450.1:64598752-64909769 GCF_903995425.1 Onychomys torridus
GAGATGAAGGGAGGTAGTGAAAGATGAATATGATCAAAATACATTGTATCCATGTATAAAAATTTCAAAGAATAAGTAAAGGTATTACTGTTGTTTTGAGACAAGGTCTCATGATATAGTCTTGGCTGGCCTGAAACTCTACCTAGGCCAGGCTGGTCCTGAACTCAGAGCCCAGCTGGGATTAAAGGAGTGCACACACATGTCTGTCAGAAAAAATGTCATTAAAAACTATTTTTAAAAGGTGGAAAATAATCAAGGAAGATACCCAGTACTGACTTCTACCACCCCTCCAAACAAACAAACAAACAAACAAAACCAAAAAACAATGCTGTCAGTGCATCTAGACTTGGTGCAGGCTTGAACTTTCAGCATTAAGGAAGTGGAAACTGGAAGATCATGAGCTAAAAGGCTAGTCTAGGCAACACATCAAGTTTGGGGCCAGCTGGACTATACAGCACGCTCCCGAGGCAAACAGAAGAAAATAAAGCTGCGTAAGTGAACATCCTATGTGGTCATTAATTGCCTGCCGTGGTCTAGGAACCTGACCCATTTTGAGGGCACAGCGGGGATGTGTGTGCACTGTAGGCTTGAAGGGGCCTCACAGCTAGACTCTGGAGACTCTTTCCTCTGAAATGAATGAACTCCAACGAAAACCAATGAACTCACTTCTCCCCCTGTCCACCACCTAAATAGCCTGCCCTGTTTCCCAGCCCTTCCTTCCTCCTCAAGACTTGTTGAGCCTTTCAGGGACTACCCTACCCCACGCCCTAGCTTCCTCAAGTTCTCATCACACCAGCAGACTGAGGGTCTTCAGACCTGGCCCTGGGCTGGGCTCACCATCCAACCAGCCTGCCTGGGAAGAGGTCTTCCAGAGGGAAAAAGGGAGCTGGGTACTTGGGGCTGGACTTGAGGCACTGGTCCTCACTCAATAGAACGATTTTGCTGCAGAGAGGATGACAATATCTGAGAATATTTCTGGCTATTGTTACTGCAGACACAGGCTGTTACTGCCATGGAGCGGGTACAGCAATTGTGGGAATAACTGAACCAAGAAAGGACATATCAGGAAGACACTTTCCTTTAATCTCAGAAGTCACTGCAGTCAGCACAGGGTATACAGAACACACAGGTCTAAGTTGCTGTGTCAAAGACCGGAAGCGGAAGGTCCTGCCAAGCCCACTTCAGTCTCCCCAGAAGCAAGGCATTGGCCAAGTCTGGCCTCCTGACTGATGAATGTCTACTTTGGAGCGTCCCATCCAAACATCTCCTTCTTTCTCATCTCCTCCCATTCCATCATTTGTTAACTCCCTGGCACACAGCTGCTTCTTTTTAAAGGGCAGGCAGTCATGAGGCGCATGGGGTGACATCAAAGGCCAGAATGCCTTGCAGAGGCCACCAGGACAGACACTGGCGGCTACTCTTGTGCTTCTTTCCAATGACCCAGGAGGGACTCCTCAGGCACCAGCTCATGACAGCTCGGGTTCCAGGGGGCTGCCCGACACAGCCGACAGACTTCTGCTCTGGCAAGGGCCACAAACCCATGGCGATTACAGGCTGGTGGGAATCTCAAGTACCCAAGTTGCCAATGGGACATGTGCTCAAGGAATTCTGGAAAGGGCCATGCCCCCCCTTCTTCACATCACCTCTTCATCTCAGATCTCTTTCTTTCTTTTCTTTTCCTTTTTTTCTTTTTCTTTTTTTTCTGTGTAGCTTTGCACCTTTCCTGGAACTCGCTTTGGAGACCAGGCTGGCCTCGAACTCACAGAGATCCTGCCTCTGCCTCCCGAGTGCTGGGATTAAAGGCGTGTGCCACCACCGCCCGGCTCAGATCTATTTCTGCAGCATTTGAGTGGCATTCTTTAGAACGCCACTTTAGACCTAAAAATTACCATATGCCGATTTCAGCAGAAACACTGAAGCCACTAGATAAAGACTCTTTGGGATGATATCCGCTCTGTAAAGGATGTGGACAAATTAGTGAAAAGGAAGAAGACATGAAAACATGTCAACAAGGTGAGATCAAACACTATTTTTCTTTTCTTTTTTTTTAAATTTCTGTAGGTATTTACATTCTATGGACAATGAACTTCCAAGTCTTCCCAGTTCTGTCCAAGTCACTCTGCAAGCACATGCTTCACCTTTGATCTCAGCCATGAACTGGAAAGCTGCTGTTCCAGATCATCGTTCAGTCAGCCCTGGCCAAGGGGCCATCCTGGATGAGGGAGGGAATTTGATGCATGCTGTAAGCCATAGGTTCTCAGCTGGGGCAACTTTGTGTGTGTGTGTGTGGGGGACGTTTGGCACTGTCCAGAGGCAATTTCTGGTTGCCATAGCTGGAGATGAGGCTGTTACTGGCACCTAGTAGGCATAAGCTGGGGTGCTGGGGAACATTCTACAAAGCACAGGATCCACAGTGAAAAATTATCTGGCTCAAAATGTCAGCAGTGGTACAAGTTCAAAAGTGGATCTAAGCTCCAGGAATCCTTGGTCCATTCTGCCTCCGGCCACATCTTTAGTTCCAATATGATAGCACAATACTGATAGATCAGTGAAACAATGGGGCTAGTTCCGTGTGCCTCCGTGATGACGGTAAAAGCACTTTGAACTTCCTGTGTGATTCTGAAGATACACGTGGGTGACCTGACCAGTCTCTCTTTTAATTATCATACTCATCCCGCAGGAACATCGTGGGATGAGAACGCCTGAGTGGATACAAATCCCTCTCTCCACGGTCCTCTGAGGAAATAGTGTGGAGTCGCCCGAATTCTCAGGCTGTGTGTTTTGGTTTTAAGCACAGAGATCTTCATAGCCACACATAAGCCACCCATCACCAAAGGGCAGCCCCAGCATGAGGGACCAGTCTAGAGGGACGAGATAAGCAAGGGACTGATGGCTAACACCACTTCAAGGGCAGTCTGCAGATCTCCCAGCTTTCTGATGAACCCTAACACGTACGCTTGCTTTGGGAAGCTTCTTAGACGGGGAAAAGAGGATGTTGCAATGGCTAATCCAGAGTTGCATCCCAGCCTGGCTAGCCGTGCTGCACTTGAGCAGCTAACCCCTGGCTTGTAAATGCTTTTCCAAGCAATATGCCTCAAAGCATCTGTGGTGCCGTTTGCTCTATTTTCAGGGACTTTTGGGGGTGGGGGTATGAGGGAGGAATGTGAAGATCTGGACATGCCCATAGAAGTATGTTATGCCTGGAATTCTATATGCCATGTGTGCTGTGGGAGTGGTGGGGGTCAGGGGGGGTAGTAAATGAGTTGAGAGCTGTGGTTCCAATACAGAACAAAGGAGGCCTGAAGTAATACCAGCTGCAAGCAGAAGAAGCCGGCATGGTGGAAAGTTCTAGGATTGAGGTGTAGCCTTTCAGCCACGCTGACAAACACTCACGGCCAGGATACTGAACCATGAGAGAGGGAGAGAGAGAAATGAGAGAGACGGAGAGTGATTATGACTGACTACCCCCTCCACGCCATCTGAGAACCCCACATTGTTTCACCTGTGCTTCTGACTGATTGGCTTCCCAGGAACCCCTCTTTCTTGGGCTCAGTCAACTATTTTGCTCCAGGCTCACAGAACTCAAGTGGAAGTCTTAAGTACAAGCCAGTACACATGAAAACACAAAAGAGGCATGAGGGAATTACACATCAGTGGGCAAACACGGGGTAGTGGCTGTTGTTGGGGGGAGCTGCAGACGAAAACAGACTCAGAGTGAACACCGCGACACTCCATCAGGCCAGGCGCTTCAGCCTCGGTTTGGGTCTTGAATACATCTTATTTCGGCCGCTGCTCTCATACTGCATGTCCAGTTCTCTAAACATGCTTCATGCCAGGCTCTCCTTCCACAGAGGAGGTGCATACATGAGTGCAGGAAGTAAGAGCTGTGTCCTCTGAAATTCTGTCTTTGGCCAAAGGGTCGACTCCACTGGCTAGGCCTGCAACGGCACCTCCTGCCGCCCCATCCGCTGACTGTGCCTCTGTTCCTCACTTACACGGGACAATTCCTGCCCACTGCACATTCTGCATCATCAAAAACACTTCATACTGTGCTAAACAAGGACAAGGTAGCCAGGGAATGTATTAAAAAATAGCTTTATCAAGCATTTCTGGGTTCCTCCTACATGTGAAACCCTGTGCGAAAGGCCATCAAAACAACGGAGTCGTGGGGCTTGCCTTGAAGGAGGCCCTGAGCCTGTAGGGAAGAAACGTGTAACTAAACCCTTAGGAGCTGGGGGAATGCAAGCATTACAATACTGTAGTAATGCAGGGAAATCAGTTAATGCACCTAAAATGCCGAGAACAATGTCTGGGGCTTAGGAGCCGCGCTACACAGGCAACAGCTATTTTCACTAGCCAATCCCAAAGCAAGTCAAGGCAAGCAAGAAGGAAGCCACAGCATCTGAACAGCTTCAAGAATGAGCTGCATTTGATCGGGACATAGGAAGGGGAAGGGATCCAAGGTGGAGCAAGGGGCAGAGAGCCCCATGCACTTGGGGAACCGCAAACTTCCGAGGACTACAGAATAAAACGCCCTGGAGGCTGTCAAAGATGGCAGGGGAGCCGTGGAGATGGCGAGGCAGGGGCCAGGTGGCCTGCCCATGGTGACTAATTTGTGACATTGTTGATAGAAACTATTGGAAACAAGGTCAGACCTAGACTAGAAAACTTGATCTGGACCCTGGGGACACTGGAGTAGAAGATGGGAAAGTCAAAAGCTGGACCAGTGGAAAATCTCAGCAGCTAGAGGCGCTTGCCACTAACCCTGGTGACCTGAGTTCTATCCCTGGGACTGACACAGTGGAAAGAGAGGACTGACTCCTGCAAGTTGTCCCCTGACTTCCACACATGTGCTGTGACATACATCACAACACATACGCACAACATACACATACAGCACACACACACATATACACACAAACAACACACATGTAACACACAGACATAACACACACATATACACACAAACATATAACACACAGACACAACATACACACACAACACACATACAACATATACACATACAACACAACACACACACATATACACACATGCAACACACAGACATAACACACACATATACACACAAACATACACACAACACACAGATACAACATACATACACAACACACACATATACACACACAACACACAGATACAACATATACACATACAACACACACACATACACAAAAACACACAAATAAATAGGTATAGGATTTTTTGTTGTTTGATTACTTTTGTTTTTCGAGACATGGTTTTTCCCTGTTGCCCTGGCTGTCCTAGAACTCTCTCTGTAGACCAGGCTGGCCTTGAACTCAGAGATCTGCCCGCCTCTGCCTCCTAGTGCTGGGATTAAGAGCATGTGCCACCGTGCCTGGCAATTAATGTAGTTTTGTAAGTTTTTGTTTTTGAGCACTCAAGAGGCAGGCAGCTCATGAGTTTCCAACCACCAAAGCAAAAGTGAAAATAAAGCATCAGTGACGGACGTCCCAACAAATCTGGCACCTTGTGACAAGCATAGAGTGGAAAGAAGGTCTTGTAAAGGGCGTCTGAAGGACTACTGTCTACAGATAGCACAGCCTCACCAGACAAAGAAGGGACAGCCTGCCAGGCAGCACCATCTGCACAGGACTCACAGGTGAGAGAGTGGGCGGCACGTTTAGGGAGCCCTGGAAGAGACCGGTGTGGCTGAGCATGGAGGACAAAGAGGAGTCCTCTGGAAGAGCAGGCAGAGAGCCAGATAGGCTTGCTCATGGAGGCCTTGAGGTCTAAGCCAAGAGGTTGGTATTTAAACCCAGCACAGTGAAATCTATGTCAAGCAACAGAATAGACGATGGTAGAGAAAAGTCCTTTGGAAACAGTGCAGAGAGGACGAGAGTGAAGGTTGGTGGATTCATGAAGGAACTACTGAATGACCTACTATGCTCTGACCTACTTACGTTCAGAGAACAGGGAGAAACGACTTGAGAAACAGTACAGTATGGAGCTCTGCTAAATGCATCAGTGTGACTCTGTTATAAGAACTAACCAAGGGCTGGAGAGATGGCTCAGAGGTTAAGAGCACTGGCCGCTCTTCCAGGGCCAGGGTTAGATTTCCAGCATCCATATGGCAGCTTGCAACTATCTGTAACTCCAGTCCCAAAGGATCTAATGCCCTCTTCTGGCCTCCGCAGGCATTGCACACACTGTGCACAGATAGGCATGCAGGCAAACCAACCATAAGTATAACATAAAAATAAAGGTTAAATTAAAAAAAAAAAAGAATTAACCAGTTTACTAGTCAAGACCTCATATATTTCTGAAATGTATTAGTGAATGAATGAATGAGTGAATGAATGGTGAATGAATGAATAGGGAGGGAGGAGGGAAGAAGTGAGAAGTGTTTTAAGGGGAAAAAATGGTGGGAAATGATTTGGGTTTGGGGTTCAGCAAACTCAAGGTCCCTCTGGCAAGCCAACCAGACATCACTTGGTAACTAATGACAGGGATGCCCAACAATAAAATCTCACCTGAGTTGGCTTGAGTTGACTGAACTTGGTCTTTGGTTCCTGGTTAAAGGGACCTTGCCTGTAGACGTCTCTTCCTGACAACCAGCAGGGGGCAGCAAAAAGAATGAACCTGGCTAAGCATGCGCGGCCCATGCCAAAAGTCTCTAGAAACTTCTCACAGGTATGGAATCCAACCACAACCCCCGTGGTGGTAAAGTACTGTGTTGAACCAAGAAGAAAGTGACAAACAAAAGACATGCAGAAGGAAAGACGCTGGCCAAAGAATTTCCCAGTCATGTTTGATTTGGTTAAAGAGGAACTTGACTTCCATCCCAAACACATTTTCCAAAGTACCAAGTTCAAGGGTGAGGTTTCACTGAAGGAACTTGTCTTTTTTAATCCAATAAATCAAAAGCAGTGAGATCATAGTGGGTTTTGTTCAAGTGATTTTTTCCAGTGCTGGTGTGGAACCCAGGGCCTCATGCACATGGGCAAGCCCTGCCACACCCCTAACCCTAAGAAGTGATTCAGCTAAGGAAAAATTAAAATGTCTTCAGCTTCCTTAGGGCCCAAATCCATTCTTTGCCGGGAAGGGGGGCAGGGGGAGGGTCTTTTTGCATCTTCATATATAAAATGATAGAAGTAACTCTGAACTGACTACCAAAGCTGAGGTTCACGACAGCTGAGATTAGGAACACATGAAAGGAGGAAAGGATCCTAATAATTATTTCTTTGTTGCTTTTTTGAGCCTTTCTTAGTAAACTAATGAGTTACACTTTTCCTTGAGAGAAAATCTTGGCGATGACCCATTTCCCCAACAGGACAGCACTTCCTATCATTCACACATGGGAGAGTTTAAAAAAAAAAAAAATTGTTTGAATTTAGCTTAGCGAGGCCAGGAAGAAAATTAAAAGTATTTATTTTCTGATTAAAGCTAACCAGACTCAGAATAGAGAGGCCACCAAAAGAAAACCCAGACTCTAAGGCGTGATCCCAAGCTGGCAGGACCCCATCCCCACCCCCATCTACTGAGAGGCAAAGGAAAGCAGACAGAAAAGGAAGAGCAGCTACCTGGTTCACTAAGTGGGCGGGGCTAGGCATCTGTCACTCAACTTCTTCACACAGGTTTTGAACAGAACGTCTTTTGGGCCCAATGGTCAAAGCTAACTGTGCCAAGCATGGTGCGGGCCTATAGTCTCAGCACTGGAGAGGCTGAGGCATAAGAGTAGGTCCCAGGGTAGCCTGGACTACATGGCAAGACCCTTTCACAAAGGAAGAAAGGGAGGGAAAGAGGGAGGGAGGGAGGGGAGGATGGAGGGGGGGGGAGGGAGAGTAAACTCACAATTGTGAAGGGCAGGTAACTTTCAAATCAAAGCAAGCAGGGCTATTGGTCTGATAATGGAAAAGACGATCAAAATGAGGTTTTTGTCTACAAATCCTACAGCCTGGGCTTAAGAGGCTGGCTACACCATGCTCTGGTGGCTCAGAGCTCTCCTTTCTTTTTGTTCTGCAGAAGTCAGGGAGCTGTGCCCTGGCCTATGCTTGGGGAGTGCACATGGGGGTCAGGACTTGGGACAAAGAGCAGACAGGCAAGGTTGAATGGCTGTTTTATCTTTAGATAGTCCTGAGCTGTAAAAAGATGCAAAATGAGTCTTGTAAGTAAACTGGAAAGGAACATGAGAAAATTTTGCAGAGAGATGGAACATTTTGTGTCTTGTTTGGGAGGATATTTCTATAGGTATACCAGTTGTCCAAACACACTGAATACACTGAAGAAGTATAATTTTGTAAGGTATGGTTAAGTATACCTCTAATCCCGTATTGGAGAGTCAGGTGCTGGTGGATCTCTCTGTAAGTTCAAAGCCAGCCTGGTCCAACATAGAGTGTTCCAGCCAGTCCTACATCGTAAGACCCTGTCTCAAAACCAGCAACAAGAACATTTGTTCCTCTCTCCAAGAATATAGGTAACTAAGAATTCTGGAGTGTTTGCAGGGTGCCTGTCCCCTGGGTATTGTTCCCAGAGGGATGCACCTCCTTGTCTGTCTTTGCTATTGTCCTTTGTCTCCGTGATGACACCAATTATACTCCACCCAGTTTCCCAAACCAGAAAATTAGGATTCTTTCTGCCTTCCTCTTCCTCACATCTGCAATCCCCCGGGGAAGCCCCTAAATCTACTCTTCTCATCTCTATCCCAGTCTGGACCTGAGCTGCTATCCCTGTCTCCTGACCATCTCGTCTATCACACACAACACAGCCTCCCTGTTATGGTCCTTCTGCTGTTCTCCATCACTTCAAGGATAACGACCAAATTCCTTAGCCAGATGTTCAACAGCAGTGCCTTCCCTTTCTTAAAGCCATCTACAGCACCCTTCAACCTTCCTCCCCTTACTGTTCCCCCCCCCCCCATGGACACACCTATCTGCCTCATAACCTTCCTTAGGACTTTGATCATCATGACCTGTTTTTAGGAGTCTCTCTCCTAGCTGCCCTCTGCCTCCTTCCCTCCCTCCCCTCCACTTGATAGAGGGCTCACACACTTAACTGATGGCTTTCTGTGACAGGGCCAGGCTCTGGGTACAACCACCATGACATGTGTCAGCTCATTTAATAGCAATTACCGCTCTGCAGAGTAATGACCGGGTTTCTAGTTGTCTCCTGGCCTAAAGCATAAGGAGAAACCACTTCGTTCAATGTTTCCCTAGTATCTCCTCAGACAACAGGAAAACTGCAGGCTTAAAAAATGCTTGCTGGATGAATAAAGGTCAAAATGGCCTGCATTTCATCTGACTTTTCAATAAGCACAGCGGCCATCTAGGACAGGCCACGTGCTGAGGTTTCCACATAGCAAGCTTCAGCAAAACCCCCCTGTATCAAAAGTACTTCTTAGGGATAGCTCACTCCAGTGTCTCAACCGCCTTAACTTCCTCTCTAGCTTTATAACTCCTAACATCACCTCTTGGGAAGAACCTGCCCTACACATTGCATAGTCCTGACCTCTCACACATAATCTCATTTAATCCCTAAGTGCCCCCAGAGGAGGCACCATCATTATCATCGCTCCCAGCTTCACACACGGGAAAAGAGAGGCTGAGTAATTCTGGTGAGGGCATCAGAGCCTCTGTCCTACTCCAGGAAGGACCGAAAATGCTCTCACACCAGAAAAGCCCACAGACCTCCCCTGTACTGCTCTGACACCACGTGTTTCTGAGCTGCTCTTATACAGACATATCTACTTCCTACAGAGTGGGAATCTACATGGTTGGAATATATTCCCCAAACTTCATGCCAGAATGTTAACCTCCAAATTCATATGCTACTGGTGATAACTGAGATTCCACAGAGTCATCAGGGTAGGGCATCCTTGATGAACTCTGGCTCGTAAAAGGAGGAAAAGCCAGGTGTGGTGATATGCTTAGGAGGGAAAGGCCGGGGAATCTCTCTGAATTCAAGGTCAGCCTGGTCTACATGGAGAGTTGCAGGCCAGCCAGAGACTGAGATCCTGTCTCAAAACAAACAAATAAATAAACTAAGGAATGAAATGGAGCAGCAGCCTGGGCTGACCCTTGCCGGTCTGCCTCATCATGAGATTTCCTTATCAGGTTCTCACATGAGCAGAGCAAGTGCTCTTACTCACTAAGGCAGCTCCCCAGCCTCAAAACCTCCACACTTTCTAAGTTGCTCAGCCTGAAGTATTTCATCACAGTACAAAACAGACTTGGATAGAAACCAGGATTCAAGTGACTCCAGCCTTGTTGGGGCAACTCAGAGGTGGGAGGGGAGGTGGAAGTAGGATCCACGTAGCCAGGGGGGCAGGACTGGGGTCCACAGAGCCATGTAGCTGGAAAAGGACAGAGCTGCCAGCAATGGAGCAAGAGACCCGGCTACCAAACGCTAGGCTGCACAAGCCGCATAAGCCGCACAGACCCATTCTGTTCAAACACAGGGAAGAGTTGATCTGAATGTTTGGGTAAAGATCATGGTGTGCACAGGGTGGTGGTGGCGCACGCCTGTAATCCCAGCACTCTGGAGGCAGAGGCAGGCGGATCTTTGTGAGTTCGAGGCCAGCCTGGTCTACAGAGCAAGATCCAGGAAAAAGGCACAAAGCTACACAGAGAAACCCTGTCTCAAAAAACAAAACAAACAAACAAAGACCATGGTGTGTTTCTAATCTCCAATGGGTCAGGATTAAAATGTAACAAAATCTTTAAAAGCTAAACTCTCTGCAGTTAAAGCATGCAGGACCGAGAATAGGAAGTGCTAGATGAAAGCTGCCCTGAGTGATGGATATGTGTATGTGCCACAGGCCACTCTGCAGAAAGAATGCAAAGTGACAGGACCTGGAGACCCTTGCAGGAAGCCTTGAGCTCAGAGCTGGGCTGACAGCCATCCAGGACATGGAGGAGCCGTGATGGGCTTGGGACCTCCTGAGAGGTGAAGGAGAGGTCTGTGATAATGCGAGGGAAGCCAGAGGGCACACAGAGCCTCAGCATCCATATTAATGGGAGGAGAGTAACACGGACTCTGCTTAGCTGTGAGCACCACAGGATGGAAGCCAGCAGGGTCCCCAGGGCCACACAGCACTAGGAGAAAACTGGAGAGTGTGTGGTCCCCACCCTTCCCCTCTCCTGAGGAAGGGCGAGGTGAGAACCGCTCCTGCCTGGCCCAGCCTCTTGACAACTGTGCTGGATCTATCCACCTACAGAACCCCTGTCTTCCTACTTTTCAATGGAAAAGACCAAAAGAATAAAAAGTACAAAACAGAAACAAAACAAAACCAACCGTGAGGTTGCCAGGTAACTTCTCCTGCTCCTTCTGCACGGCAGCGCTGTACGGGCAAAGCTTGGAGGAAAAAGACACAGGCTGACTCGTGTTCACTGCAGCCTGGCCCAGGCTTCCCTTGCCTGCCCTTAGCACCCTGGCAGAAGCAGCTTGCTCCTTGCTGGCTGTGGTAGAAGTAGCCTTTGTTCTTGGAGTTTAACCAGCACCGGCCTCAAGTTTCCATGACATCCCAGCCCTCTAGGATTCCTACCCCACCTCTGTGACCTCAGGCTAAAGAGAGAGCAGGCCAGGCAGGGCCTCTGGAGAGCTCTTCTACTGGGGTGACTTCCTGCTGCACTCCCCAGAAAGCTAGACGCAGTGGAGGCGGGGAGCAACAAGAAATGCCCACAGACACAGGCGTCCAGACGAACCCGCTTGCCAGAGGCACAGCGGCAGCTGTCCTACAAAGGTCAGCAGCGTACTGAAACGGAGACGGGCAAGTCATGGCGGCCTGAGCTCCTCTGTGAACACGCTCCCTGAAGACGGACTGGGGGGTGCCAGGGATGGTGGCAGACATGGTCAACAAAACAGGACAGACCCTAACGGCTATACAAGCAAGTTGTGGACACCTGTTGGACACCGTTCCGGGGAGAGACACACTTTTGAAGAATATGGATGGGACTCACATTGGCCAGTCAGTCAAGCAGGGGACAGGCTGGAATGGAATCTACCCATTAGCTCCCATTACCCACTCTCTCCCTCTCTCCTTCCCTCCCCCCATTTCTTTCTGGAGTAGCACATGAGCTAGGTTCTGATTATGTGGCTCAGGCTGGCCTGGAACTCAAGATCTCCCTACTCAGCCTCTTCTATGCTGGGATTTACAGGTATGTGCCACCGTGCCCGGCTTCTTCTTTTTCTTGTCTCTCTCTTTCCTTTTTCCTTCCCACTCCTCCTCTGATTCCTTCTCCTTTCCCCGTTCTAAAATCTTTTTTTAATGTGTATGGTCATTTTGTCTGCATGTGTATACATACATGATGTGTCCACGGAGACCAGAAGAGGGAATTGGATCCACTGGAACTGGCGTTACAGGGTAGTGTGAGCTACCATAGGGTGTTGGGAATCAAACCCAGGCCCTCTGGAATAGCAGCAGCAAGTGCACTTAATCATCTAGCTGTCTCTCCAACACCCCACCCCACCCCCACTTTTCTTCAGTGCTGAGAAACCAAACCCAGGGATTCATGTAAAATAGGCCCATCCACATCTAATAATATTTTCTGGTTCTTCTTTTTTCAAGATGTATCTTTATTGTTTTTAGTTAATATGCAGGTGTGTGTGTGTGTGTGTGTGTGTGTGTGTCTGTCTGTCTGTCTGTCTGTCTGTCTGTCTATGTAGATGTGTACATGAGTGCAACTCCCTGGAGCTGGAGTTACAGACAGTTGTGAGTCATGTAACAGGGCACTGAGAACCCAGCTTGAGTCCTCTGGAAGAGCAGCAAGTGCTATTAATCACCAAGCCATCTTTAGAGCCCCATTTCCTGGTTCTTAGTTTGGCTTTCTACACACCTAACTAAAAGGGAAATGTGATGTCTTGGAGGAGGAGTACTAGACAAAGGAGAGACAGGGCTGGGGGAAGGCTCAGCGGGTAAGAGCATTGGCTGTTCTTCCAGTGATCTACCTACCTGGGTTCAAGTAAGATCCAGGACAGGCTCCAAAGCTACACAGAGAAACCCTGTCTTGGAAAACCAAATAAATAGATAGATGGATGGATAGATAGATAGACAGACAGATAGACAAAAATGTTTTTTAAAAAAAAAGAGAAGAAAAAGGAGAGACACCCCCATGCCCACAAGAATTAATACACTAAACTCAGGTCATGTCTGACCCCAAGTGTCTCAGTATCTCTGGATGTCCTAGTCACACACATTTCTAAAATGCGAACAGTTCTTAAGCGTGCATACTCCAATTGCTAATCTAAAAGAAAAAGGGGTAGGCAAAGTTTGCAGGCTTTCTCAGATATTTAGCTGAGGACCCATATAAAGGGCAGAGAAATGTAGAAAGGTTGAGGGATAGCCATGTCCAAGCAGCGCAGCACTGTGTCTCCTGGGTGGGATGAAAAGGGACAAGGGAGAGAATTCTGGGACCAGGGGTTTGTGCAGAACAACATGTCCCATAATGATTGGGCAAAGTTTGCATAAAAAGCTAAGTTAAAAAGAAAAGTGTGACTTCACTTTTGCTATTGCTTTGTAAGCATGTGTGGTACCGGAGATGGAGTTCAGAGCCTTGATTGTGCTAAGTAAGTGTTCTGTCCCTGAGCTACACATCCAGTCCTTTGTGTCAGAGTGGGAGGAAAGATCTAGAAAGGGTTAAGGACTTTGCAACCCATCTTCTCCAGTCCTCTATTTCGCCTGTTCACGTCTTCAGACACAAGCCATCACTGGAGGTGAATGGCTGTTTCCTTTTCCTTTGCTCGTGCCCCATTCTGAAGAAAGGGCTCCCTGCCCACCTGGGGGACTACAATGCTGGCCTTTGATGCTCTTGGACAGTTTTAAACCAGGGCTGCAAATATAGCTCAAAATTCTGGCACAGGATCACATGAAAGGCAGAAAGAGGCTGGGACAAGGCGGGGCCCATCTCGACTTAAAGCATCTGCTTCAAGGACCCATCCCATCTGACTAGAGAAGCTGGGCTTCTCAACAAACGTAGCTCAGGGTCCCCAGTGTCAGGCTGGCCAGACTGCAGTCACGAAAACTTTGCAAGGCTATGGTCTTGTACGGAATCTCGCCAACATTATTCTTGGCTCTGCTAACATTGCTTTGGCTTTAGAAAGTCAATAAATAAAGCAAGTAGAAGGTCCCCTAACACCCAGGCTGAACTAAAGGGTTTGGCCTTTACTGAGCCAAGGGGAATATTCAGTCCAAGGAGATACAGCCTGCTGGATACCTGACACTTTCACAGGGTTTTTCCTTGGGAGGCCAGCAGTGCCCAGGAAGGCTGTGCTACACAAGAATCAATGTTGCTAAGCTACTAGCAGACACAGTGGCTAAGGAACAGCCAGGGACATGGGGGAGGAGGGGTGAGAAGACATCAGCAGAAGAAAGGAAAGGGGACAGGAAATACACCCCCACCTGGTCAATGACCTTAAAGACTGAGGGGCGATCACTGGCTGTTGAAAGTTTCAGTTCTAGAGGGTATACTGAAACCCTTTCCAATAATCCTGTAAGACATGAAGGAGGGCTGGAGAGATGTCTCAGAGGTTAAGATCACTGACTGCTCCTCCAGAGGTCCTGAGTTCAGTTCCCAGCACCCACATGATGGCTCACAGCCATCTGTAATGAGATCTAGTACCCTCTTCTGTATACATAATAAATAAATAAATCTTTAAAAAAAAATCCTATAAGACATGAAGGAATACTGTGCTGGGCGGGGCTCAGTGTAGAACACGTGCCTGGTATACATGAAGTCCAGGGTTCCCCTCCCTAGGAGTGGGGGAGGGGGAGACAAAGACAGAGAGAGGAGGAGAAGGAACTTGATTTCCTTCTACTTAGTCTAACATTTTTGCCTGGTGATCTGGGTGCAGCCCCTGAACTTTTCTCCAGCAGAAGCTCCACCCGGCTGACTGACTGGCAAGACCTCTCCAGGAAAAGACCACAGTGGAGAGTCGAGGAGGGAGTGGGGTTGGGGAGATGCTGCGGAGTTGCACAGTAACAGGGCAGTGTCTGTGTGTGCTGTCATCAACAATACCTTCTGCCGCACCACCTATATGGCGATTTTCTAAATCCTAGACAGCTGTCCGTCCTTTATTCCTTTTACTGAAAGTCTCTGGCTTGTCAGCTGGACAGTGGTGGCACACGTCTTTAATTCCAGAGCTTGTGAGGCAGAGGCAGGTGGATCTCTGTGAGTCTGAGGCCAGCCTGGTCTACAGAGTGAGACTTTATTCCAAATAAATAAATAAATAAATCCTCTGAGCTTGCTTCTCCTATGTGAAGAGGCCAAGAAAAGAATCCGGTTTTTATTTGTCAGAACTAGCCATAAGGTAAACAAATACAAAGAAAGCGTGTGTTGGCCAATTAAGCAGGAATGCAGGCTCTGGCAGAGACGTGACCCAGTTTTTCCATTCACCGCATGGGCGTGAGCCACCCAGCCTGCATTTGCCTGGGGAGGAGGCTTTCTCTGCCCTGCTACAGCAGGCTACCCAACCTCCATCTTCCCTCTGGGAAAACCACAGGCGTCCTTCTCACCTAATTCCCATCCAGCAGAAAGGAAGCTGAGTGGGGAAGCATCTGGGCTTTGATGCCACAGGGGCCTGGGTTTGAACCCTTGTTTCCAAGCATCCACTCCCTCATTTACATATCAGACACGTCAGTAACCCTGACTCAGGTCACGGAGGTAACTAGGGGGGCTCATCCTCAGGGGAGAAAGCATGTAGTCCACAGCATACATCCTTAGGAATGGTCTCAGTGATTCAACTTGGGCTCAACTGGATATGTAAAGAATGATGTAAAGTGTGAAAAGAGACAGGTTTGGGGCTCACGGTACCTAAACTCAACTCACAACAGGATAGGGTAGGGGGAAGTTCAGCACGATTTAAAAAAAAACAACAACTTTTTTTAACTTAATAAAAGTGAAGAAAGCCATGGAGTGTTCTATGATCATTCATACTGAAAAATTCAGCTAAGAAGCCAGCAGACTTCCCATAAACTGACATAAACACTGACATCCATTTGAAAGCCCAGACGCAAAGAAATTAAAACCAGGGCTGCAGAGATGGCTCAGCGGTTAGGAATGCCGCCGGCTGCTCTTCCAGAGGTCCCAGGTTCAATTCCCAGCACCCACACAGCAGCTTACACTTGTGTGTAGCTCCGGTTCCAGGGGCTCTAGCACCCTTACCCAGACATATATGCAGGCAGAACCACCAATGCACATACAAATAAATGAGAATCTTTAAAAAAATGAAAACTAAAGAAAGGGAAATCTAGAAGGCTAGGAGATTTTCTACTTCTTGGAAGACAAAGAGGAAAGCAATACAGCTTCAACTGATGGATGGATTCTGGTCGAGAATCGGGTTCAAGTCTCAGCTCACCCCACCTGTGAGGTGACCCTTGGCATCTCTGGAGAACTAACTGAAAACACAGAGCAGTGAAACGTGGCAAATGCTGAAATAGTGAAGAAGCTACTGCGGCTGCAGAGGCTCTGAGCCACGATGCCTGTAGTGATGTGCAATTCAAGGCAAAGCAAAGACTTCAGGAAGACAGAGATGAAAGAGACAGCCAGCTCCATCTGGAGGGGCTACAGAATGCAAAATGAGGGCGGTGCCCAGGATCTCAAGTTTAAGGCCAGCGAGAAGCAGAGCACCAGAATGTTCCGTCTCTGCTCCACCACATCGCACATAAAATACACGCTCCCCACCCCAAGCCCCCCACACAAAGGGCATGCGGGAACATGGCTGGTGCATGATCCTTCTCACTAAATGCCCTAAACTCCGGAAGACAGGGACTTTAAATCAACAGAAGTCAACACCTTGTGTGCGGAGTGGCTTCATTAAGCAGTGTCAAACATGCCACCATGAACTCAGATCAGTGTCTAGACCCGATTATTATGAAATAAACTTAAGAACAAATCCCTCTTAAGAAAAGCAAAGAACTCAGCGAGTCTCGTGCACATCAGAAGCTGTTCTCAATTATCCCCTCTCTCTCTATGAACTTCACAAAGCGCCAGCAGGTGGGAGATAATTAAAGTTTTCATAAAACTTGTTTTACATGCCTCGGTTGGAACCTTTCTGTTCCATAAAGCTTTTCGCTCTCCAGTCTAAAGAGGAACCTATAAAGAAAGAATTCTCTCTCTCTCTCTCTCTCTCTCTCTCTCTCTCTCTCTCTCTCTCTCAAAAGAATGTTTTTCTGGTTACATTTGGGGTTTTATGACTTGAGACAGATGAGGGTGGAGGAGGTAATTTATGAAAAGGGCTATTCCTTTTTATTCATATTTACATTCTATGAGGGAGTGAGTTTGCTTTCTGGACTCTCTGCCCATGCCCATCAGGGGAATGGAATCCTTGCTCCCATTTGACAAGATTCACAGAGCAATAAGAGGTCCACCGCCTCCACAGCACACCATAAGAAGTGCTGACTCTGTGTGTGTGTGTGTGTGTGTGTGTGTGTGTGTGTGTGTGTGTGTACAGCCTCTCTGACAGCACTTCTCTGATAGCTTAGTGCCCCACTCCCAACACAGAAAAGCTACCTCTTTACCCCTTCTTGGATAGTTTTACGCACCAGATCTAACCCTAACAAAGCTGGCACCGTGAAAGTTAATAGTCAAGCCTGGCGTGGTGGCTCACATCTTAGATCCCAGCGCTGGGGAAGGAGAGGCAGGTGGATCTCTGTATGTTCCAGGCCACCCTGGTCTACATGGCAAGTTGCAGGCCAGTCAGGGCTACATAGACAGACCCTGCCTCAAAACAACACAAAGCTAATCTAATGGTCATACACTACGGATGTCAATCCATGAAGAAGTTAGTCACATGGAGACAAGAAGGGCAAAGGTCTTTCTTTCCAGAAAAGAGAGCCCAGTCGTGAGAAACTAACTGGGGTGCTTAAACATGGGAGACTTGATTTTATGACTTGGTCCTCTGGCCATCGATGGAGAGTAACCTGAGAAACAACACCTTGCCCAACTCATTAATAATGATTTGGGGTATTTTAAATGAACTGGGACCTCAGGCTTGAGTTTAAAGGAAAAGCCTTAAAGGAATGTGTGATGGATTACAGCTGGAATGTTGCCCACAAATCAGTCACTTTCTTCTTGAAGATTCCCTAGTCTGTCCCCAGGCTCTCTTCTGCAGTCCAGAGACCAGGGACCTGAAGTGGCCATATCATCATCCCTGGAGCCTCGCACTGCTCACTGCCAGCCCCACCGTGCACCCAAGCCTCGCGGTCAAGTACCTGCTCTGCAAGGTCTCACCGTGTTGACACTGGGGATGTTATGCTGTGGTCGGCTGTCCTGGGCATTACAGAACTCTTAGCAGCATCTCTGACCTCTACCCAGACACTAGTTGTGACATTTTGTGACAACCAAGAGTGGTGCCAGAAGCACAGGTGACCGTGACAGTGGCCACTCCTCTGGGCATGGCCACAGTGAGTACACGTTATTTGTGTTAGCTCTCCGTTGCTATAACAAAACACCTCCGACAATCAACTTAAAGAAAAGAAAGTTTACTTTGGCTCACAGGCTTAGAGATATTACACAATGGTCAGATGGCCCCGTGCTTTGGGCCCGTGGGAGGCAATACTTCAATGGTGGGAGTGGGTGGGGGGAGGAAGTTCACCTTGTGGTGCCTGGGAAGGCAGAGGAAAAAAAAGGAAGGGCCAGATTATAAAGATCTCCTAGAAGGGCACTCCACCCCGGGGCCCAGGCCCCCTACTAGGTCCTTCCTTTTAAAGATTTCCCTTCATTCACGTGGTACCCAGCTGGGGTTGAGCCTTTGACACTTGGGCTCTTGGGAACATTCCAGATAGAATGGAACTGAGGAGCACAAGTCGAGAGCTGCCTTGTGTTCAGTTACCTACAGGCTCTGGAGGAGAGAGAGCCTGCGGAGATGTGTGTGGGTGTGGAATCATTTCCAGGGAGGAAGACCAGCTCTGAATGTGGGCCAGTACCCAGCCCCCCCCATACTGCGGAACTGAAAGGCAGAGGGTAACCATAAGAACCACCCACCCAAACCAAAGCCCACGCGCAAAGACACTCCTAGTCAGCTCGTAGCTGCTCGAGTTATTCCCTCTGCCACACCCTTTCTCCAGGATGCCCCGCCTCACGCCAGGTCCAGAAACCCAGACGGCTGACCACAGAATGGAACCGCAGCACCAGGGAGCGCTGGGGCTGATTCTGTCGGGTATTTTGTAAAAGCAATGGAAAACTAACACACAGCACAGAGGGAACTCATCTTCCCCAAGATCACCCCATTTTTCACAACACTGTCGATACCTTCCAATACGGAACTTTTGGGGTCACAGGCCTACACAGGCTACTCCTACACCTACCTCCCAGGGCTGTTGGGAAGGTTAAGTTGGTTTGTGTACATATACCTTTTAACGTGGAGTCTGGCTTAACACTAGTGTTCCAACTTCGCTTTAAACTCCAACCTGAAGTTACAGGGCTAGTCAGTCCTCTCTACTTCCCATCTCACTCACACTAATCCAGGTCAGTGCTATGAAACTGGCTCTGTCTCTGGAGGACTCTGTTCCCAGCGATTGAATGTATCATCCAGTTTCAAACTCTGTACCTTCCACCAACAGGCACAGGGACTTTCCCAGACTTCTGAGACAGTGATGGACCCACCTGCCCTACCTGTTCACACACAGTCGTCTTACCTCCAAATGCCATGTATCACAGAACGTTCTCTCCTTTTCTAGGATTGACTGTTTAACTTACCTCTCTCGTGGAGAAGTCCCCACAGGAGATAAATATTAATCAGTAACAAAAACTGTGGCCCGCACACAACAGTGCCACTGTCCACACATGTGAGCTTGTGGGAAAGCCACTGGCAACCCAGGGCTGCCTTGCCAAGGACAATGAATTGCCGTGGGAGAATGAGAGCCGTCGCCAGCTCCTGGCAGGCCCTGGGCAAGCCCAACCAGGCTCATCTGAGGGAGAACGCTCAGTCTTTGAGAAGGAGAGGCAGAAGTGAGGACTCTGGTGGGAAAGGCAGTTGGGAGGGGACGTCACACTGGGCGACATGTGGCTCAGTGGGAGAGCACTCCTTTAGGGTGTCCAAATTCTGTCACTGCAGTGGGGGAAGGCAGGCAAACAATAACATGCAGGTCTGGCTTTTTTTTTTTTTTTTTGAGCTGAGGACCAAACCCAGGGCCTTGTGCTTGCTAGGCAAGCGCTCTACCACTGAGCTAAATCCCCAACAAAACAGAATAATTTTTAAAATTTATTTACTTATTATGTACATTGATATTTTAACTGCATGTATGTTTGTGTGAAGGTGTCAGATGCCCTGGAACTGGAGTTACAGACAGTTGTGAGCTGTCATGTGGGTGCCGGGAATTGAACCAGGGTCCTCTGCAAGAGCAGTCAGTGCTCTTAACCACTGAGCCATCTCTCCAGACCCTGCCCCAGGGCTGGCTTTCTAACAAAGGACAAACAACTAGCAAAATAAATCATGTGATTGGGGGTGGGGGGCTCGATTTCTTCTTAGAAGCACCTTGCAGGATCAGCCCCATTTTTTAGCTTATCAGACAGTCAGAGAAAAGCAATCAATTACTAAGGGAAGGAAGAGCCGGGCAGCCTCGCGGATAGCCGCATGCTTCCGCTGCCACGGAAGGGATAGAGAAATTACAGACCTATTAGCTTCCTAATGCCTGGTCCCTGGCGGCCATCAAAGATGGATTCCTCACTCACTATTACTTAAGGACAACTTGACACTCTGCATCTAGAAAGTTCTGAGTGCTCCACTTGCTGGGCAATATGCAATTTTCAGATAACTACCCCCCTACTGACAGGAATTTCTTCCCTCCCTGACATGCATCTCTGCGCCTCCCAGTCTATCAGGCTCTCTTTAAGCCTCTCTGGGTGGGCTGCTGGCCTGACACAGGCCTTGGGGCTTCTCAGTTCTGGGTGCCAGTGGCTCTCTGGATATTGTAGTGTGCATTTACAGCTCCTGTCCTTTATCACCCTTGCCTCCCGGAGTCCAGACAGATATCCCCAAGGGGCAACTTGAGAGGCGCTGACCTGGTTCTGCACATTATGGTCTTTTAGGAAAACATACTCCTCCCAGTCCCCCACTGTCTGGGACACACTGGTTCCATCTTTGCCTCTCAAGTCAACAGAAACTTGTTAGGAAGTCGTCTCCTTTGAAAAACACCTTTTCTTCTCCCCTCTCCCACCCAAAAAAAAGGGCAGGGCTAGGATGCCTACTCTGCGCATGCGCCTAGCTCTCTCTGCGCATGCGCCTGGCTCTGCGCCTCAGTCACAGTATCCCCCATCGCCTCCTCTCTTCATGGAATATCTCACCTGCCCATTTGTTAGCTCATGGTGTTAACACATGGCGAAGTGTTGGGGACACTTGGGCTCCTGCTCTCGGGGTGAGAGTCAATAAACAATCGTATAGGAGAAGAGCAGTGGCTGTTAGAGCTAAAAAGAAAATAGAGATGCTGGCGAGATGGGTAGGCTGGGAAGGGCACTTGCTGTTGGAGCCTGGCAACCCGAGTTCAATCCCTGGATCCTACATAAAGGTAGAAGGAAAGAATCGACCTCCACATAAACATCGGCCTCCATGAACACACACACAGAGACTTTAAATACATACGGCAGTCTTAAATAAATAGGGAAACTGAGGTTTGGAAACAATGATTTGGTCATGGCTATGGAGCTGAGCGCCAGGTCCATGTTCTTTCTCACCACACATTACGGTCTCTCGTAGGAACACACTGACATAGGCGAGGCAAAAATGTTCAGAGAGATCTCTCTGCCCCCGGCTGCTGGCAGGCCATGGGTAGCACTTGACAGCCTCCCTCGGTGGGGAAGGGAAGGTCTTGGTGAGTTTATTTACAAGCAGAATGAACCTGTTGGTTCAAGGAGAAGAAAAACAAATGGCCTTCATTTTTCAGGTTCTTGTCACTGGGAAGGGCCTCAACATTATCCCTGTTAGGAAGGCCAAAAATAAATCACTCAAAACTGGTGTCTGTAAAGAAGGTGGCCCACAAATGCATGCTTTTTCTCTTAAAGGACAGAGAGGCCTGGGATGTTTAAACGCTCAGGCTCATTCTGCAGTGATGTTCTCAGGACTTCAGTTGCTGGACTGGACACATCTGAGAGGCAAGAGGACAGTGTGGTTTTCAGGAAGAGATGGACCCTTCTCTCTGCTCTCAAGCCCCAGCCTCACCATCCATAAATGCAGGAAAGCCAGCCAGAATGGCATCTAAATTAAATGTGCCAGTTTAGTCCAGGGAAGGACCCTGGCCTGATTTACACCTCTCACGGAGACACCAGACCCAGATTCAACAGCCAGCTCTGCCCAGACTCTAATGCCAGCACTCCAGCTTCCCTGGGCTCCCCTTCCCTGATGCTAAGACACAGAGAGCAGTCCCCCACTTGGGCAGCACACACTGAAGGGGAAGCCAATACAATGCCTGGAGGTTGTGGACACACCGAAACTGTGAGGTTCAATCTGAAGCAACTCAGTGTCCTAGAAACATTTAGCATGAAGTTTCACCCTGGACTTGGTGTCCCAGTGCATCGCCAGCTGTCTGGAATCTGGGCAGTGATACCCAGTCAGAGCTCCGGGCTTCCTCCACCATCTCCAAAAATATCCCTAGGTTTTCAGTTCTAGGTTGTGAGTCAAGGTTGAACCGGAAACCAGAGAAAGCACATCTCCTGTCAACCCACTCCTCGCTGACTTGAAACTACCCACAGCCCCCACAGACGTGAAGAAGAAATAGCTCTGTTCCACAGCCAATGTAATACTCCATATTAGCTCAGTAACTCCGGAACCAGAAAGGTTTCTTGTGTGTCAGAGATGGAACCCAGGCCCTCACACCTCCCTGGTAAGTGTTCTGTCACTGAGCTACACCCACGGCCCCTTAGGAAAAAATAATAACATTGGGGCTGCAAAGACAGCTCAGTCAGAAAAATTCTTGCCTCCCAAGCACAAGGACCTGAAGTCAACCCACAGACCCCACGGAAGATGCTGAGTGTGGTGATACACACTAGAGTCCCAGTGGTAAAGAGTCAGAAACGGGGATTCCTGAAACTCATTGGCCAGCTTAATCGCTGAGCTCCAGGTAATAAAAGCATCATAGTTATTAGGTACCTACTCTCCTACTTGCAGATTTTTTTTAATGTTTATTTTTATTTTCCGTATATGAATGTTTTGTCTGCACACATGTATGTGCACAATATGTGGACCTGTTGAATCCCTTGGAACTGGGGTTATGAATGGTTGTGGGCGTTAAATATTGAACCTGGGTCCTCTGCAAGAGCATCAAGTGCTCTTAACCATTGAGCCATCTCTCCAGTCCCTGGTCTTTGAACAATAGCTCATTTAACACACAGGCCAACTCCTGGAACTCTATGAGCTCCACTTTCTAGATGGAACACTAAGGTTCAAAGAGGCTATGAAATTAATGGGTTTCTTGGGGGGTATGCACAAGGCCCCAAATACCACAAAATGATGATGACAAGGAGAATGGACCTGACTAAAGTCAGCCTGTGAGTGGTTTGGCAGGATTTGAACCCAGACTGTTACCACAGTCATGGGTCAGACATCTGCCTTAACTCAAAGACCAGAACAGCCCCCTCATGGGTTGAGCCCTCAGAACACCCCTCCCCCCCAGCACTTGGTAACTTTCATGTCTCTTAGTTTGTGGAAGAGCCTGTTGTTCCTGGACATGGGAGTTAGGACTCAGGACTCCAAGCTTTCTCAGTTTTGTGGGCTTAAGCAGATTTGTAACATTAACTTTAATGTAAATTTTTTTGGAAGTGATTCACACAGAATTCCTGCCAAGAAGTTTAATAATTAGACAGAATTAGCTCAACCTCTGTCCGTACATGCCTAACAACATCTGCTGATTTGACAGGGGCCCTGGAAACTGCAGCCGGGCCTGGAGAACACCATGCACTGCACTGCGGGGCAGCCCTGAGAGTACCTGCCAGTTACCGCCCGCGTCGCAGCCTCCGCCCAACTAACACCTGGGCTGAAAGCATCCTCTCCCACAGGTACCACAACTAAAGGGAGGACCACGCGGATGAAGGGGAGGGCCACCCGGATGAAGGGGAGGGCCACCCGGATGAAGGGGAGGGCCACCCGGATGAAGGGGAGGGCCACCCGGATGAAGGGGAGGGCCATGCGGGTGAAGGGGAGGGCCACATGGATGAAGGGGAGGACCACGAGGATGATGGGGAGGGCCACATGGATGAAGGGACTAAAGCGCCAGTCATAGAAGAGTACATTCCCCAGTCCTTCTACCCCAGCTGTGGGTACAAAGTACATGTTTTACGGTGGCCATTTCAGCCTCCGTGGCTACAGCACACAGCAGTGGGCTCGTCCAGGCAGTGGCATTTTGTTAAGGGGTGGCGACTTGCACAGTGTGGACTGGATGATTCCTGGAAGGCTATGTTACTCATGTCACAGGAATTGCATTAAAGTGATAAGGAACAGGCCTGGAGTATGGCTCAGTAGCAGTGTGCTTCTGTACCACGTGCTGAGTCCTGGATTCCGTCACCAGCATGGAGAAGCAAAAATAAAGGGGTTCACTTTTGTTTTTGAGACAGAGTCTCCCTACGTATCTCAGACAAGCCTCAAACTCACAATCCTCCTGCCTCCACCTTCTGAGTACTGGGATTATAAAAGCATGGCATTGTACCCAGCAAAAATATATGTATATATACACATATGCATACATACATACACATATACATATCTAGCCTACCCATTTGCTACTCAACAGCTCTGAGTAGCTTCTTCAAATGCAAAGTTAAAGGAAAGTAAGAAACTGCCAAGACAGCATCCCCCTCAGAGATGCTGCAGAGGCATACATACATAGTCATGGCCACGAAAGTGCTCTGTGGGGCTGGGCATGGCTGATGACCACTATTATGGCTGCCTTATGTGAGGGCACCATCCTTAAAGGGCAGTAGTGCTCCACCCCCCCAACCCCCTCACCCCCAGAGCTCTATAAACACTTCCCAAACACCTGCCCTTCCTTCCCTGAAGCATAAAAACAGAATCAATGTCAACAGTTCCTTAGCAAGCCAGACTTGGAAACACAGGTCTGAATACCCAAGGCAGGGGGATTTCAAGTTCAAGGCTAGCCTGGGCAACTAAGTCAGAACCTGTCAAACAAACAAATCCCTAGTATTGGTACCATATTAGAAGCCAGAAACCTACTTTCTAAGAAAAATCCCTCTATAGCATCTGAGTGATAATCAAACTGTTGTCTTTTAATTACACTTACATATGTGCATGTCAGTGCAGGGGTCTGTGAAAACCAGAAGAAAGTGTCAGAGCTCCTGTGATCTGCATGATGCAGGTGATGGGAATTGAACCAGGGTCCTTGGGGAGAATGGCCAGCTCTTACCCACTCAGCTATCTCCCCAGACTCTCAAACTGCTTTTGTTTTTGGGTTTTTTTTTGTTTTTTGTTTTTGTTTGTTTCTTTGGTTTTTGTTTGTTTTTTTGTTTGTTTGTTTGTATAGTTATAAGTGCCCTTGAGGCTGAGTGTGGTGGCATTTTGTGGGCAGAAGCAGGAGAACCATCACAAATTCTAAATCAACATGGTCTACATAATAATATCTATGCCAGCCAGGGCTATATAGCAAGACTATCTCAGAAAGCCAGTAAACAAACTGATGAAGGAAGGAAGGAGGGGGGAGGGGAGAGAGGAGCAGGAAAGACTGGCTCAGCAGTTAAGAGCACTTGCTGCTCTTGAATACCCAGTTCCAGTTCCCAGCACTGTCTGTAACTCTAATTTCTGAAGATCTACTGCCCCCTTCTGGCCTCCCAGGGTACTGTATGCATATGGTGCACATACAGACACACACACACACACACACACACACACACACACACTCACACACACACAAATTTTAAAATACATTAATTTCTTTTTTAAAGAACAAGAGTATCTTGATTGAAACGCATACCACTAATCATGGTCAGCAAATTCTGGGGGGAGCAGTCCAGGGGGCATAGCTGCACAAAGAGCTCATCTGAAAGGAGTTAATTAAGATGGAGAAAGACATCTGCTCCCACCCCTACTCACCCCATTCCTGCTGTCTCTACATCCTAAGACACCCAGAAAATTACCTATTAATTGAGATGTTTCTGCCTGCAATATTTTAGGGCTGAGAAGAGAATTCAATGTCTAAATATTTCTTACTAGCTGAACAAAGGACCTACTATCCTCTGCCCATCTTTTATGGAACAGAGACAACAGTTGGAGCTGGGAGCAGCAATTAAGTGCCTCAGTGACTGGTGATCACTTTATCAGGAGTAACTTGAAGAAAAAAGAGAAAGCTTTTCGTCTCCAAGAATTAATTGTCGGGCTGGAGTGTGCTTAGCGGTAGACTGTTTGCCCGGCATGCACAGGGGCTCCCCCAATACCACAAAGGAAACATTTAACTATAGCTAGAGAACACATCTTTGTTTCCAAATCCATACGCAGAATTTGACTAATGTCTTGGGGATTGATTGGGTCATCGGGCTTGGTGGCAAGCACCTTTAACTGTGGAGCCATCTTACTGGTCCCAAATCTAAGACTTGGACAATTTATTTCTTTTTTTCTGTAACCTAAACTATTTCAAGATATGTTCTCTTCTGGACAGAGGAATTGCTGGGAGTGAATTCATTAAAATTTCTAGACTGGTTTACAGTTTTTAAAACTCAATCTCTCCCTCCCCCCTTCTCTCCCTGCCTCCCTCCCTCTCCCCCTGCCCCTTTTGGTGTTTTTGAGACAGGGTTTCTCTGTGTAGCCCTGGCTGTCACTCTGTAGACCAGGCTGGCCTCGAACTCAGAGATCTGCCTGCCTCTACCTCCCCAGTGCTGGGATTAAAGGTGTGCACTACCACATGGTAGACGAATAGAATTAATTCCCACAGGTTGTCCTACACACACACACACACACACACACACACACACACACACACACACACGCGCGCGCGCGCGCGCGCGCAGTTTTAAAACATCCTGAAGGATTTTCTTTCTGTTTTAATACCATTAAAGCATGGCAAAATCTAACACTGTAAGTGCTCCTTCCCTATAATCCTAGCTCTCTGTAGGCAGAGGCAGGAGGGTTATGAAAACATGGCCAACCTGAGCTCTATGGAGCAAGTTCCAAGCCTAGTGCCTTTAATTCCAGCACTGTGGGAGACACAGGCAGGTGGATCTCTATGAGTTCATGGCCAACCATGTCTATATAGCAAGTTCCAGACCAGCCAGCACTACATAATGAGACTAAAAACTAAACAAAACAAAACCCAGAAACAAACAACAACAAAAGATACTCCCAAATACAAGTATCTCCCAACCCTCATGGAATTCTAGAATGCGCCACTATTCAGCATCAAAGAGTAGAAGACATTGTATTCCCTTTGCAGTGATACCAAAGGGATGGAGTTATTGTGTGCCTTTGAATGCAGCCTCTAAATAACACTTTGACAGCCCTGCATGGAAGAGAGAAACAATAAAGGCACTGGGCCCCTGCTGTGACACTGACTGCACACAAACCCCAGCACTGCTCCGCTCCTGCTGTGGGTTTGTGGGCTTGAAGCACGAAGGTTTGATAGCTCATGTTCCAAAGAACACGAGTCCTGAACTCCCATGGGTACCGCCTACGAAGAGGGTTAACACAAAGCAGCTCACAGCAAATGACATCTGTCTTAGGAGATGTTAGCAAGTGATGCCCCCTTCAATGGCTACATCTATACACAGATATGTACAAGAATGTCTGTGAAATATTCCCACCCTACAGGCAGGTTACTTGACAAGAGAAAAATCATCTTAAATGTCATTTTACCTACTCACTTGGAAGAGCTCCTAAGAAGACAGTACAAAAACCCGTTTTTCTTCTAAGAAGGCCAGTTCTAGGTTGTAACCACATGATACCTTTTAAATCAAATAACCCATGACTCCAATTCTAATCTTTCTGAGTAGCACAGATCAATGATAAAATATCTTCCAAATGCTGTGAGGATGTCTTTAAAGCCCATAGAGTGTGAGGCTATCATTTTTTTTTTAAAGAATTTATCATTAGTTCCAAGTTAAGCATTCAGTTGCTACAAATACTCAGAATTGATGACTGTTTTCAAGAAATACTTTCTACATACAGCATTATTGCTTTGATGAACGGATGCCAACAAATGTGATCAGTATTGTTTCCAGATTCTTCTGGCAATCCTATTGCCTGTGCTGGTCAGCTCAATCATATTTGTCCTTGGTTGCTTCATCTTTAGCCACTTGCAGATTAAGAATGGCTTTTCCAAGTGGAAATGGTGTGTGTGTGTGTGTGTGTGTGTGTGTGTGTGTGTGTGTGTGTGTGTGCGCGCGCTCAGATCTGTTATCTAATTGGCAATGTGGGCGGGGCTTTCTGTCTTTCCCCACACAGCCTAGCTGAGCACAGACCAGCGGAAGAACTCATTTGACAAGAGAAACCCTGGAGAGGCCAGTGTCCACGTTCTGAGGCCTCTGGATCTAAAGAAAGAGCCCTTCTCATTCTTACCTTTTTCAGCTTTAAAACAGTTTTCAGGAGTATATTTTGCCAGTATATACACTCCATTCTGCACACTCTCAAAGGGCTGAGCTCCCACAGTACATGTGTGTTCAATTTCATTGCTCTGTACTCAATATGCAGCATCGTGACTGCTCAAGGCATTTTTTGTGAACATTATGTGTCTGTCTCCCCATCGGTACCCTAAGCTTTTGTTTTGTTTGTTTGTTTGTTTGTTTTTTGAGACAGGGTTACTCCGTGTAGCCCTGGCTGTCCTGGAACTCACTCTGTAGACCAGGCTGGCCTCAAACTCAGAGATCCACCTGGCTCTGCCTCCTAAGTGCTGGGGTTAAAGGCGTGCGCCACCACTGCCCCGCCAACCCTCAGCTTCTTAACAAATAAGAGCCAGGCCCTGCCTTCTCTTCAGTTGTTTTTTTTTGTTTTTTGTTTTTTTTTTTTTATTATAACTACAGTAAGCCTATACATTAATTTAGAAGAAAAGATGCCTTTGCCATATTTCACATTTTCAGCTAAGAAGTCTGTTTCTCCATTAATGTCATTTTTTTTTTAATGTTTAACTACACTTTTGTAATTTTTCCTAATTATAAACACAAAGCATCCACATGGTAAATGTTCATGTAAAAATTTTTTCTCTCCCCAGATCCTAGTTCAACACTCAGAGGCAACCCTCTCACTAGCTTTTTATAAAGCTGCTCCTGCATACAACACAACACAACACAACACAACACAACACAACACACACACACACTTATCATTCACCTCACCCTTTTAAAAAGTTGGGTCAGTTATCAACTTATTAACTCTTAGCTGACAAAGAAAAAAAACATTTAAAGGTCACAAATCCAGGGCTGGAGGGATGACCCAGTGGCTAAGGGCACTGGCTTCTCTTGCAGAGGGACCCCGGCTTGAGTCCCAGCACCCCAGTAGCAGCTCACAACCATCTATAGCTCCAGTTCCAGAGAATCCAAAGCCCTCTTCTCAGCCCCTCAGGGCATCAGGCATGCACATCCTGCACATACACACAGGCAGGCAAAACACCCACACATATACAATTCAATTACTTCTTTAAGAAAGGTCACAGATCCATTTGCATAGATAGGCCAGGTAACAAAGTGTGTACCTAGGGCCTAGAGATGCATGTCTTTTTATTGGACAAACAGGATTCCACTCTGCAGACACACTCTAAATAGACTTCCTTTTCCTCTCCCAGTTCAGGAATCCAACCCAGGGCCTTCTGCATGGGGCTCGAGCGCCTGAGCGCTGTAGCCCACCCCAGCTCACTACCAAATTCTGTACTCACAGACATGCTTGTTTCACGTTTTCTTCCTGCTGCGAACCTTGCTTCAATAAACACTTTTGAACATTCCCCATCTATGCACATTGCTGTAGACACGTTTGTTTATATTTATAAGATGTGTTGGATAAAGCCCTAGAAATTGGACTAGTAGTTCAGATTACATGTATTTTTATTTTCTAGGTGGTGTTGCCAAAGAAACCCCATCAGTTTACACTCCGCCCGCACGCGCCTGCCTCTACAGACTCTTGCCAACCCTGGATGTCATCAAATGCTCCTTTTGCCAACCCAATAGTCATACTGAATTTCATTAGCGATACTCCTTTCATTCTAAGTGGAACCAGGTATCTTTTACAAATAGGTTTCTACTTCTTTGTCTGTTCAAATTCTTTACTCAAATTGACTTTTAAAGCCCTCCAGTGCCGCAATGAGAAGACCAACCAGAAACCAAGCAACCCTAATCTCTGTCATGTATGTTGAAAATGCCTTTCCCAACCCTTCGTTTATCATTTGATCTGGTTTTTGGCATTCTGAAACATATGGACAGTTTATGTTGGAGTTACCCGGTTTATGGTCACCAGACAATCTAGATGATATTTTTGGACACAAATAGAGTCATCTCTCCATATCCACAGGGGATTGGTTCTAAAATGAAGGAAATACCCAAATCGGTAGACATTCAAGTGCTTCATATAAAATGGCATTGTGAGGCTGGGCAGTGGTGGCGCACGCCTTTAATCCCAGCGCTCGGGAGGCAGGGCCAGGCGGATCTCTGTTAAGTTCGAAGCCAGCCTGGTCTACAGAGTGAGATTCAGGACAGGCACCAAAACCACACAGAGAAACCCTGTCTCAAAAAAAAACCCTAAAAATATAAAAATAATAATAAAATGGCATTGTGCTTTCACAGATTCCAAAATACTCTAATCCTCTCTAGATTACTTACAATACTTAATACAATGTAAAATACTATGTCTGTGATTTTATTGTTAAAGATTGATAAGGAAAGAGTCTTTGGGTTTTTTTCCCAGACACTGTCTCACTCTTAGAACACACTATGTTGCCAGGCTGGGCATAGACTGGCATCAACCCTCCTGTCTCGGCTTCTCAAGTTCTGGGATCACAGATTAAAAACTACCAGCCCCTTCAGGAAATCCTGCACATCTCTGACATGACTCTGGTTGACACCAAGAATGTGAAGACTGTACACACTGATTTCTTCTCAGGGAGAAGTGGCTGATGAGAAAACAGAATCACCAAAAGTCCTTCTCCTGGTTCTATAAGAGCTGGAAGAACAAACAGCCATTAATCAAACCACTGCCAAGACCCAGCAAGGCCAGTCATCAAGAGGGTATCTGAGGGCTGGGATGTAGCTCCCGTTCGTAAACGGCTTGCCTAGCATGCGTGAAGTCTTGGCTTTCATCTCCCAACAGCACATAAAACCAGATACGGTGGAGTGTGCTGTACTGATGCAGGTAGAGGCAGGAGGATCAGAAGTTCAAGGTTATCCTCAGTTAAACAGGGTATTTGAAATTAGCAGTCTGGACTATACAAGACCTTATCTATTAAAAATAACAAACAAGACAAAAAATAAAAATAAATAAATAAACAGCATCTTCAGACCTCTGGAAGGGCAAGGTTTCCTGCTTGAATTTTGGAAGTCTATACACTATCAGCTTTCTGGCTTCCAGTGCCCTCTTTGCCTCATAGCCTGGGCCATTAGCTTCGCTGATTCAAAACAGAAGTGACTATGGATAATAAGGCTTTTGGCCTTTGTCCTGCCTCCAGAGACTGTACAACACAAGCCAGTTCCCCTGGGTAAGAAAGATGTGGTCAAGACCCCAGAGACGCCATGGCTCAACATGAAAACAAAGGAGAAAATATAATGGAGTTCGCACGCTAATACCCACAATGTCCACACTGTGACTTGAGCAGATGACAGACTTTGTCACGGAACTCTCTGGCCTGGCATCATTTCCTTAGCTCTTCCAGTAGAAGAGCAGATATTACCGCTACTGACGAAGATGGGGATGAGCTGGGAGGTGGCTCACGTGGGTGCAAGCAGGAAGACTTGGGCTCAGATCCTGAGAACCCATGTAAAGTCTGGGTATGGCGGTGCTCAGCTGAGTAGTAGAGACAGGGTGATCCTGGGGGACCCTGGCCAGCCAGTGTCTCTAAAAACGGTTAGCTCCAGTTTCATAGAGAGATGGAGATCAATAGAGGAGAGACGAGGCATGTACACATGGGATTCAATTCTCTCTTCCCACCTTGTGGGACCTGGGGGTCAAACTCGGGTTACCAGAAGTAGCAAGTGATTTTGAGACTTTTTTTTTTTTTTTTTTTTTTTTTTTTTGAGACAGGGTCGTTACATAGTCCTGGCCGGCCTTGAACTCACAGAGATCTGCTTCAGCCTCCAGAGCGCTGGGATGGATTAAAAGCATGTATGTGCCACCATGCCTGGCCTTCCACTGAGCCATCTTGTTTTTGAGACAGAGTCTCCCCTTGAACATGGGCTTCAACAGATTTGGCTAGACCAGCTTGCCAGCAAGCCTCAGGGAGCCTTCTGTCTCCACTTCCCTGCACTGGGGGACAGGCACATCACCACCGCATGTGGTTTCTCCACAGGTACTGGGAATCAAACTTAGGTCCTCGTGTTGAGTAGCAAGCACTTTAACCATCTCCGTGACTCCTAATTGTACTTAGTCATTTAAGAAAAATTTCCTAAGCATCTGCCACCTATCTGGATTTTATTATAATAGTAATATAAAATAAAATTAGAGAGCTCTCAGGATATGGTTAAATGTAAGCCCCTCCTGAAAAAGAAAAAAAAAAAACATAAAATTGCCCTCCAGCTGGACACCAAGGGCACCCCGGGCTAAAAATTGGAAATGGTAATAAGCTACGCAAGGGGACAGATTCCAGAAGCAGCAAGTGAACCCAGTGAGTGACCACTCACAGGTCAGAGCAGACTCCCCGGCTCCCTCTGGCCACCCCCCAGACACAGCCCACAACTTTTTTTATCCTTGTTCCCATGGGGTTTTGTCTCCAAGCAATCAGCTCTGTGTTTTTATTTCTATGCTCCATTTTAAACCACATTTTTAAAAAGGACTTCTTGAAAGGCAAAGATTGGGAGAAGAAATACCGACGCTCTTAAGAGCCCCTGTCTAGCTGCCAATGCATTGTTTTAGTCAAATGTCAAATGAAAGGGGAGAAGCGGAATGATGATTTTATTTGAATTGCTTCCAAAGAAAAGTAACCTCCGGCGAAACTGGAGGCCCACTCTGCTGGAAACCGGGCAGGTCGACAGCAGAAATGCAGGCAGGAAACTGCATCTTCCAGAAAGCACAGTATCAAACAGGAGCACCACAAGCAGTGATAAGCTCCGAGGTCCCTGTGGCTCAGGATGCGTTTTTAGCCTTTTCTGCTCTTACCCCGCTGAAAATGAAATTACCTTAGACTACAACTTCCCTTGCAGAGGGCTTTTGGAAATGATTAAAGGTTAATTCTCTTGTTTTAAGTAAGATCAACGTATTAAATTTCAGATTTACTGAACTGAAAAAATAGGCAGTGAAACAAACTTCCAAAACTTTAAAACCAAGGAAGGCAGGGGATGTAGTTCAATGTTGGAGCATGCACTCAGCATGTGCAAGGCCCTGGATTAAAATCTGTGAGTTTGAGGCCAGCCTGGTCTCCAAAGTGAGTTCCAGGAAAGGCGCAAAGCTACACAGAGAAACCTTGTCTCGAAAAACCAAAAACCAAACAAACAAAAAACAAAACTCAGCCCTATTCTATGACAAAACCCAAATAAAACTAAAAGGATTTCAGGATGTGGGTGGAAGACAGTCCCTCCTGGTGAAGACAAAACTGAACCCCAGCTACCTTATCTGCTAAGTGCCCAAAGACCCCCCAGTTTCCACTGTCCCCGAGTGCTACAGAGCACTATGACCTCCACATTACGCTCATAAATTACAACAGCCCACAGGCGTCAAGGCTGGTCACCACTCTAATCTCTTCCTTGGAAGTTTTCAAACCAAGCTGAAGGCAGATCTTTTCAGTGGTCTTTATCTTTGGCCATGAATCACATTTATTAGACACTCCTGTGTTTTCTGGGATACATGCCGGAGTAACAAATCAAACAGACTTTGCCTCCAACTGGACGGCTTGTTCGCGTGTGAGTGAACATGGGCGATGGGGTGCTCCATGTCTGTGGCTCCAAGTCCCTGCATACCTGAAACTAAAGTCAAGCCACAGGTGGCATTTGTGGTAGCTGGCCCAGCTCTTCTTCCTGGCCCTCCTGAGCCCGTTCACACTCTCTGACCGTGACACCATCTTACTCCTGACCCATCTTCGCTCCCTGTCCCTTCCGAACTGAGGTGCTGATGGCTGCAGGCCACCAAGGATTTGGCACAGACCCACCTCACTATCTCACCCACTTCAGAAGGATTTTCTTGCTCTGTCCAATGTCCTAGAGAAAAAAGACCCAGGTCCCACCTCTGTAAGAGACTGTCACTGTGTTACAAGAAGGAGGCACTAACGTTCCATTGTAAAAAATTGTTTATGTTATTTTATCTTATGTAAGGCTTCACTATGCAGCCTAGGCTGGCCTCAAACTTAGATCCTCCTGCCTCAGACTCCTGACTGCTAAGATTATAAGCACAGGCCCACCAAGCCGGGCTTCTGACGATGTCTTTGCAGGAGGTTCTGAGAGAACGTGATGGCTAAGCTGACTTTCAGGGACACACAGAACAGACAGGGTGGAATTCACATCCCAAACAAAGAGAAGAGCACGCAAGTGGCAGAAAATGTTGTTGACATGCTGGAGTCAACCCCTCATGAATAATAAGACGTTTATGGAGCTCAGGCTTCATGGAAAAAGCCTGGCACACAACAGGAATTCATTTATAGCTTAAGTGAAGTATCACTGTCATTTAAAAACAATACAAAACAAAACAAGCTTTCGTGTCTAAATCAGCAAACAGCCTCTAGGAAGACAAGCCAAAAGCAAACAAACAAACGAGACTCCAGAAAACAGTCTCACTTCTCAAACACCAGAGCCTTCCCCTTTGCTGTACTCAAAGAATGAAAGGGGGCTGGGCTGGACCTGGTCTTTTGTGCCACAAACACAGACGACAAACCCCGGGCCAGACGGCTGGTCTTGACGAAGGTTCTTTTCATATTCTGTCAGGAGTAAAGCGAGGAAGACGGCAGCTAAAGGTTCCCTGAATCCCGCTCACAGAAAACGCAATGCTGGGATGAAAATCACTGGTGAGGCCCGGACATCTTCATTTTCTTTCTCCTCACGGCCTCATCTCTCCCCAGCTTACCCTGCTGCTCCCTGCAGATGGACTTCTCTTCTTAGGTGATGTGGCCCATGGCAATCTTCTCTCCATGAGGCTACCCCTCTGCCACCTGAAAGCACCACCTTCCAGCTCTTCAGGAAATGGTCCCCTCACTTCTCCTGGCTCCCACACCCGCCCCTCTGCCCATCCCCAAAGACTGAGGCTGCCGGGGACACCCTCAGCCTTTTTCTATTTAAAGGTGAACTCATCTGCTCTCCAACTCAGACAATACCTGGATTGTTCATGACTTCATGCATGGCTCACCTGGTGTCTCTTTTGGCCTCAGTCTGCCCCACTGTCTCTACCTGCCTACACCAAGGGACCCTCCAAGTTAGTTTTCCCCAGACTTAACTTCTTCTGCCGGTGTCTTCATCACATGCAATGACCCCTCAAAGCAGGGCCTCTGTCAGTTTGTTCAATGTGTCCCCAAGGGGTACTTTGTAGTATTCAGCACAGGGAAATCATGACAATAACCATTAGGTGGGCATGCGGACTTTTACAGGACCAAGAACCCTCGGGTAGGCACTGGCCAGCCCCGTTACCCAGCAGCATAGTACCAGCTCCCAAATGACAGGCTGCTCTGATGTAGCAGGGATGGCTATCTATAATCCAGCCTTCAAGGAGACTTTAGATAAGGCTGGGGCTGTGGGGAAACAGGAGATCCAGGCTATATTTCCACACATGACTTAAAGCCTTACTGTATTCAGCATCTCCTTCCAGAAGATTCTCAGGTTCTTACCTGGGGTGTGCTTGCTTAATACATCCCTAGCTTTTTTTTATTTCCCCCAAATACGGTTTCTCCATCTTCAGTCACCTGTGTTTCATCTGGTGGCTGCCGTTCTTTCACAGCCTGGTAAAGCCTGAAAACTCCACTTATGAAATTATTCTCAAAATCCATAAAACTATTCTCAAAATTCTACCACTAGGGGTTCATTTGCATGAAATGGATCATCTCAGAAGAAAATATAAAAGAGTAAAAACTGGCTGGACAGTGGTGGCACGTGCCTTGAATCCCAGCACTCGGAAGGTAGAGGCAAGCAGATCTCTGAGTCCAAGGACAACCTGGTCTACAGAGTGAGTTCCAGGACATCCAGGGATACACAGTTCTCAAAAAACCAAACCAAACAAAAAACCTAAACCTAACTTAAGAGGAAAAACAAAAACTTGAGGATAAAATTCACAGACTATCCATATATTGTCAAATTATCACCTGTCTAAAAAGGCACCAGGATCAGACAGCTTCATGGATAATTTCTTTCCAATTTCTAAGGAACAATAATTATCATGCTATTTAATTATTCCAGAGCCCAGAAAAATTCTATAGAAAGTATATATTATTTCAAAAATTGAAAACATACTAAATGCATTTAACTTTCAGGTTTTTAAAATTATCTTTGTGTGTGTGTGTGTGTGTGTGTGTGTGTGTATTCCCTAGAACTGGGGAGGAGTGTCAAGCCATTCATCATGGGTGCTGGGGACTGAACTTGTCTTCTGGAAGAGTAGCTAATCTTAACCATCTCTGCAGCCCCTAAGGTATTTTTTTTTTATAGACAATTGATTTCTTAAATGTATTTGGGTATGTGCATATGCATGTGCATTCATGTTGTGCCATTGTACACAAGAAAGGCAGGAGACAACCTGAAGGAGTCAGTTGTGTCCTTTACATGGATTCCTGGGATCACACTCTGGCCATTAGGTTTGATGGCAGGCATCTACCTACATCCACTGAGCCATCTTGCTGGCCCCAGCTGTGTCTTCAAGGGGGTAGGGGGGCTGAAGAGATGGCTCAGTGGTTAAGAGTGCTGAATGCTCTTCCATAGGACTTGATTTGATTCCCAGCACCCACATGGCAGCTGTCAACCATCCAGTTCCAAAGGATCTGACACCCTCTCTGGTCTCCATGGGTACCAGACAGACACGCACATGGTACACATACATACATTCAGGCAAAACACTCATACACGTAAATAAAATAATTGTTTTGTTTTTGAGGCTGGGTGTGAGGGCTAATCATAATTGTCAACATGACTATATATGGAATAAACTACAATCATGAAATGGAGGGGCACATCTGTGATCTGGATCTTGAGGCAGAAAGACAGCATGAACTGGATCTTAAAATTGGAAGGTATAGGCTTTGGATCAGGATCTTGAGGTGGAATGACACATGCCTTTAATCCAGATCTTGAGGTGGGAAGGCACACCTTTAATCTGGGCCACACCTTCTGCTGGAAGCCTCTATAAGGACAATGGAAGAAGGAAGGTTTTCTTCTTTGTCTGCTGGCCCTCCCCTTGCTAACACACATCCATTCCTTCACTGGCATCAGAGCCTACTTCTTTGGGATTCCAGCACGTAACATACAGAAAAATAAATTTGTGTGTGTGTGTGTGTGTGTGTGTGTGTGTGTGTGTGAGTGAGAGAGAGAGAGAGAGAGAGAGAGAGAGAGAGAGAGATTCATTCCGTAAGTTCTATGACTCTAGAGAACCCTGACTAATACACTGGGTCTCACTATATGTGCTCCTGAGCGCTGAAATTAAAATCATGTGCCGCTATATCTGACTTACAGTAAAATTAAAAAGACCAGCTGTCTTAGAACTCACTATGTAGTCCAGGGTAGCCTTGAACTCCTACCTTTGCCCCCAGAGTACTGAGTACAGGCACGAACCAATACACCTGTCAATATATAGTTATTTGTAGCTGACATGTAATTGTATATATTTAGTAATATTTATTTATTTACTGTGTTTTGAAATAGGGCCATATTTCATGGCCCACACTAGCCTGGAACTCAAATTTCTCCTGCCTCTGCTTTCCTGAGTAGTAGGGCAACAGGCATGTATCCCAGTTACCAGTTAGGGGGGTTTTAAGGAAAAAAAAATATATATATTTTTTTTCATCTTTAATTATGTGTATGCGTGTGCATCTGTGTGTGAGTGCATGCATGTGAATGCAGATGACTGGAGACCAGAAAAGGGTGTCAGATCTCTGGAGCTGGAGTTCCAGATGGTGTCAGCCTCTGGATGTGGGTGCTGGAAATCAAGCAGGTCTGCTGGAAGAGTGGTGTGTACTTCCAACCTTCCAGTCATCTTTCCAGACCCCAGTCAGGGATTTTAAGGAAACAACTGTGAAGTTGCAGTCTTAAGAGACACTGTATCTGAGCAATAATCAGAAAATGAGACATTCAACAATGTACTCTAATTCACCTCCAGCCTTCTGGATACTACTTGGTACCTTAGGGATGAAATGGAGAGCTAGGGACACATGATGCCTATCTTCAAAGAGTTTACATTCTCACCAAGAGATAGACACCAGACTACCTCCAACCCATCCTGTCAGAAGCTCTGAAAGAACTGTCCAGGAAACTGCAGGGTAGACTCAGCATTGGGAAAACGACCTTATCTGGGATCAGAAACAAGGGCACGGTGAACGACTGTTTAAACTAATGATGCCAATGCATATTTGATGACTCAAGATACTCCTCACATATAGTAGACAAAAAGCACTCAACAGTTCGTGTAGTTTAGCGCTGCTCTTGAATTTTTAAAAAGAATCATTGTTGAAGTTTGGAACTGGGATGTCTTCCCAAAGGCCCATATGCTGGAGGATTGACTTCCAGAGAAGCACTACTGAGATATGGTGGCAAGACACTCTATCCTCCCGGGCACTAGGCAGGTGTTAAGCCTGGGTAAAACATCATTAAAATCTGTTAAAATAGCTGTTAATAACGCTCCTTATGTGTATATTGCAAGCATCCCTGATGTTCATTTTCTTTAAATAAGAAAAACCTTGGATAACTTGACTCCCTAATGAACAGCTATTAGACTCTTCCTTCTTGTCCAAACTACTTAGTGTACAAGGACTATCCGGCACACCCCACCAATGCTGTGAGAGACAACCATGCAAAACACTGCAGTTTACTGCCCTGCCTCCTGAAAGCACAGCCCTGACCAGGACTGTCTGGACAGTCTAATCAATCTTCTTGTGATCACAAGCCTGCCTGAGCACTGCCCACTTCAGTAGGAGGGAAGCACCCTCCCACCCGCCCGCCCCCACCCGCCCCTGCTGAGTGAGTACTATGGCCAGTAGCAAGGCCAGGATTGGTCCACAACACAAGCCTCAATTACTATGACTGGCGCTAGATACAAACCTGTGCTTGGACAAACAAATGACTATTTGCTCTAAACATCTCTTCTTGGGCTACACAAGCAGGTTGCTTAGGCTCGTCCTGGGTCAGCGCTCTTTCAACGCTTCCTCCGCTGGCGTGGGGACAACCGGCCTGTGCTGGTTAGTTTTAACTGTCAACTTGACACCACTTAGAATCACCTGGGGAAAATGTTTTCCGAGGAATTACTGAGATCAGCTTGGTCTGGGGGGATTCTCTTGATTGCTAATTGAGGTGGGCGGGGGGCCCACCCTGAATGTTGGTGGCACAATTTCATGGACTGGGCCCTGGATGTGTAGGAGTGAAGACTAGCTAGGACCAGCAAGATGACTCAGTGGGTAAAAGTGCTTGTACCAAAAGTGTGACTACCCGAGTTCAATCCTCGGGCCCAAGTGGTAAAAGGGGAGAACTGAGCCCCCCAAGTTGTCATCTGATCTTCCCATCGCCCCAATCTTTCTCTCTCTGCACACACATGCACACACACTAATAGGCTCTTTTTTTTTTTTTTTAAGAGTGAAGCTAGCTAGCTGAGCACAGCAGCAAGCCATTTTGTGGACGTGATGCTTGTAAGCCCCTGCCTCGACTTCCCTGCAGGAACAAGCTGTTCTCTGCAAGACAAATTAACCCTTTCTCCCCTCCATTGCTTTTTTTGGTCAGGGTGTTTCATCACAGCCACAACAATTAAACCAGAACCAGGGTCCTTACGGACCCGGAAGTGCTCTTTCCTTACCTACCCTCACTAGTGCAGGCTGCACTGGAGACAGAGAGAAAGGAGCAGCCGTGAGGCAGGGGAGGTGGTAGCATCAGGGGTGCCAAGGGCATCTCATCACCTTCACCACTGAACAGGAGCCAAGAGGCAACCTGCGTGCAGTGTCGCCAGGGCCTGACCTCCACGGAAAGTGCACATGGCCTGGTACAGAGTGAACTCCCACCTGCCGCTACAACCACTCTGCACCTACCTTCTGCACCCAAAACTTAGCTTCTCAACAGCCCAGAATGTGTTCCTAAACCCAGAGCATGAAAGAATCTTCAACTGCTTGACAGCTGAGGAGGTCAACTAGCAACACAGGCCTGGCTGCTAGTGCCTAGCTTCACAGTACCCACCACAGGTACCCAAACAGCTTGCTTGCAAATCAGCATCCAGTCCTGAGCTCCAGGCCCTGGCCTTCCAGTAACCACTGTTTGCCTGCTGAAGAATTGGCAAGGCAGAGGCTGGGTGCAGCTGCTCCTCAGCTAAAGAGGTGGCAGCCTACGTCAGCCTCAGGCCCGCTCCCCCACAGCATCTGAACATGTCGGGCAGCACAAGTGTGGTGTCACTACTCCCACAGACTCGATCCTCTCTGAGGACCCCATCCATCCACAAGGACCCTCCTCCTCCCAGTGAGATGCCTGTGCCAGAACAATCCAGGCCACGGCCAATGCCTACTTCACGAACAGCCCTCCAGTATCCTGACATTCAAATGCTGTCCCACCTGACAGAGACAAAGCCCCCAAGCTATGTAGCAGTGGCCACTGACTGACGGCTGGAGGAACAGCCAAACAGCTCACGTGTGACCAGGATGTGACGAAAGGAGGCCGAAGCCGAGAAGACGGGAGAGTAGGAAGCTCACAGAAAGGAACCAGAGAGGACGATCTGCAGGCCCTGGCCACCAGCAGTCCAGACGGCCATCAAGGGAACAGGGTCTCAGACCCAAGGCTGAGAGCCGTACAAGCTGGCTGCTGCCGAGGGTCAGGATATGGGAAGCTGGCACAGGGACCAGTTAATATTAGAGGCTGCCCCAGGCTGCTGCTTCTACCTGCTCACTTCCACAGCTTGATTGGGGTGGGGTGTCTGCTAGAGATGGGCATTTGAAGAGTGCTTGTCTACCCACCATTCTGTGATCTCGATCTCTTGCTAATGTGAGCTCTCTGTTTTTCTCTCCTTCCCTCTCCCTCTCTCTCACCCTCCCTCATTTTTTGAGACAAGGCGGACCTTGAATTCACTAAGTAGCAGAGAATGACCAGAAACCCGTAACCCTCCTGCCAGATAACAGGCACACTCCACCATGCCTAGCTGACTTTTAATATTTTTGTGGCAAAATATACCTAATTTTTACCATCTTCACCACTGGGATGTGCACAGCTCAGTGACATGAAGCGCATTCGCACTACCATCTGCTCCAGCGCGTTTCATCTCCCAGCCGGAAACCTGTCCCCATTAAACACTAACTCCCCATTCCCTGCTTCCCTGGCCCCTGGCAACCCTCAAGCCTCATTTCATTTTAAAATGCAAACATTCAAAGACCGAGCCTCATTCACACTTTAGGCGTAAATTACTTTCACCTGCTAAACTTCTCTCCTCTCAAAATGACCGCCTGAGCTAGGCAGGCAAGAGCTACAGTTCCACAGAGCTGAAGACAGGCAATGTGGCAGTCTGGCCTTTAGAAGGAGATGGGGAAAGAAACGGGCTGCTTTGAAGTGAGCCCCGGGCCCTGGGAACAGCGAGATCTTCAGGTATGCAACGTAAACCTTCCCTGCTTTCGGGCCCACACTGTCTCTGGCTGCTCTAGGGCACAAAAAGAGAAAGGGGGGTGAGATGTAGTTCAGGGGAGAACACCTGCCCTGGTTTCGAGTCCGAGCAATACACACACGCTCTTGGGAGACAGAAGAGCAGAGGACGGTAAAGAAGAGATTCAGAAAGCTGAGCGTCCAAGCTGACGCTCCCAGAACTCAAAGGCAGTTGTTTCCTCCACAGTACCCTTGACAGCTGGTCATGCAGCACCTGCCTGAACGAGTCCACTGACAGGAGCATGCAGAGCCTCACATTCCCAAGCAGAGTATCCAGATGGCTTTGGAAGTCCCCGTGTCTGTGTGTTCAGAACAAGCTGTGGAGACCTCTGGCCGGCCTCTCTCTCTCTCTCTCTCTCTCTCTCTCTCTCTCTCTCTCTCCCTCCCTCCCCCCCTCCCTCTCTCTCTCTCTCTCTCTCTCTCTCTCTCTCTCTCTCTCTCTCTCTCTCTGCTAGTGCATGCTACATAAGAATTCAATCATTGACCAGTAACTCCAGCCTCCTTTTTTAAAAAGTATTCTCTCAAACAATACATCCCGGCCACAGTGTCCCCTCCCAACACTCCTCTCAGCTACCATTCCCACCTCCCCACTCCCCCAGATCCACTCCTCTGCCCTTTCTCTTCAGAGAAGAGCAGGCCTCTCCAGGATACCAAGGGAACACGGCATAACAAATTACAATCTGGCACAAACCCTCATATCAAGGCTGGTCAAGACAACCCAGCAGGAGGAAGGGGGGCCCCGAAGTGCAGGCGTAAGAGCCAGAGGCAGCCCCTAGCCACTGTTAAGAACACCACCCCCAAGCTACACAACCGTGACATATACGCAGGGGACCGAATACAGACCCGTGCAGATGTCCTAATTGTTGCATCAGCCTCTGTGAGCCCCTACGAGCCTGCTAGTTGATTCTGTGGACCATGTTCTCATGTCCTCAACCCCTTCTCTTCAGATCATATAAATCTTTCAGCTTTTACTGATTTTTTTTTGCATGTTCATATTCCATTGTAAGTCAACCCCACGTTAAGCTTTCTCTAGAGCTAGCTCTCCCAGTAAGTTCTGCCCTGGCTCCAGTCCCTGCAACACTGAAGAAACATCCGTGTTCCCCAGGGAGTAAGTATGGGGGTGGCCCTAATACCCAGCACAGCAAAATCCATCATTCTAGTCTTCAGTGTGTCCCAAACTCCCTTTTTTTCTGGTACAAACCGATAACTTCTTTGGATCTCTCTGCATTCCCACCCCTCACCCCCCCCCTGAATACCAGCAGCAGCTTCTCTTTTGAACAGAGCTATTTTCCACAAAGGAGGTTTTAATTACTTAGGAGTTACAACAGAGCCACAGCTCAAACCTGTCTCAGCAAAATCACAAATGACTACCTGTCAGGAACCTTCGGGAATGCTCGAGGCTCTCAGAGTCAAGACAGTGTTTCAGCTACCGATTCTCGCACATGCTGTCTGTCCACTGTGCACTTTACTCTCCCACCTCACCTCCCTCTCCGTTGACAGCACTGTCCCATACATTCCCGATATTCACAGAACCTCGTTCCGGACAGTGGAGGTGTGCTGAGCTATATATAGCCTTTGTCCGTCTTGTACCCAAGGCAGCGCGAAAACTATTTACTAGACTCTAGGAGGTGAATGTGTGATTGATGGGGGTGGGGAGCCTGGAAGAAGAAAGAGAAGGTGAAAGAAAGGCAGGGCAGACAAGATGGCTGCGGGGGGGGGGGGGGGGCATTCACTGCCTGACAACTGAGCATCATCCCCGGGATCCCTATGAAGGAGAGACATGCATCCTGCAAGTTATCCTCTGACCCCCACACTCATGTTGTGGTGCGCACGCACACACACACATACGCGTAAGTATAATGGGGGAAAAATATCCCTGCACTTGGGAAGCAGAGGCAGGTGGATCTCTGTGAGTTCAAGGCCAGGGCAGCCAAGGCTACAGAGAGACACTGTCTCAAAACAAAAGTAAAATTAAAATGGAAATGCTAGCCAGGGCTGCTCTGAGAAGGGCAGCAGGCTGCTCCCACAGAGGCTCTGCATGTCAATCTGAGGCACAGGAGCTTCTGGAGGCAGAGAACAAAAGGAAGCGGAAGTGAAGAAAACAGTCTTAAAGAGAGAGGCATCAATCCTTCAATACAATGCCTCTAGCACAGGGTCCTTGGCTCAATCCCAAAAGTAAGACAATTAAAATAATACCTACGGTCAGCTGCCCACCCTCCCCAGCTTCCTTCATCGTCTACTCTCACCGCCTGGCTTGTGGTAGTAACAAAGTTACCTTCTCTGAGAACAAGGGAGGAGTGGGTAAACCCCCGCACAGGTCAAGAAAAACCACAGCTCGAAGCCTGAAGTACTTAGTAGTTGAGCCCCAGAAGAATGAAAGCAGGGGAAAGAGGGTGCCGATGAGGAGCGTCTGGGAGTGAACCGCTGCCCAAAGTGCTGCTTAGGAAGGATGTGTGTTTGAGTCCAGGGTGTAGTGAGAGGGAAGAAGGTATCTTTCCAATCCTTTTACAAGTGACATCTGACTACCTCCTATTGGAGGCATGCGGGATTCCCCACATGTCTGACTTCTTAAGGAAAGGTGGTGATAAGATTCTCAGAGTCCCCGTGGACAAGACAGAGACCTAGGAGGTAGGGTGAGCTGGTAATTAGCTGAAGCCCACATGCTCTTGAAGATCAAGTTATAAACCTCAGTGTCTGCTAACAGAGGGAACTTCCTCACTGTGCTCAGAACAGGTTCCATTGTGGCCACTGCTCAACTAGCTCAACGTTACTCTTAATTTCCCTTGGGAGAAAAGGTGCCCGGCACATGCTTACCTGTGCAGATACCACTCAAGCAGGAGACGAGCAAATCCCTTCCACCCTGCATTAAGACCAGCTGTGTAAATGCAACACCAAGACTCAGTTCTAGGACCTGTTTGCCATTTACACTTAATTTTCCTGGAGTGAAACCGAGGCCTTGCCTCAGTGAACTGTGAATGTGCTTTGTCTGGCTTGTACAATGTTAAGAAGAAATCTTAGCCTGAACGAGGGCATGTAAAAATTAACCGATTTCACATTTGGATACAAAACAACAAACAGATTTTAAGCTTGGAGGACCTAACCGTGGGCTCCTGCTGCTGCAGACGGTGATCAGCTGCAGGTGAGCGCAGACAAGGTTCTGCCCTGGGACTGACCTCCACCCTCACACACATACATGCCCCTGCCTGTATGTCTCTCACACTCTCCATGACCACACGGCCCAGTTCCTTTGCTTTACCTACCTGGCCCTCTATTGGCATTTGAGTTGGTGAGCCCAGAAATGAAATGCTGGTTCTCACTATTAAATGTGTCCAATTAACTATCCATTCGATCTGTGCCTTAAGCTCCTGGTCAGTCCTCTCTCACTTTCACAGGCTTTTACAGGCTTTGCTCCTCACAGTGATAAGCGGGTATGCAGACACTGTCCTGGATTTTGCAGCATGCCTCCCTAACTTCTGGTTAATTTAATCCTCCCGACCGACCGTCCAGGAAGGCTGGGCTTCCTGTGCATGGTGTGAGGGAGATCAACTGGCTAGCAGGAACCAAAGCCAGGATTTCAACTCAGGATCTGGGTTAATCCTGATCGAGCATTTCCCACCATACCTTGTACCCCTCAGCCCCTCCAGGCAGCTCCAATTCCAGGGCGACCCAAGCGGAAGACGCTGACATGCAGCCTGGAAAGCAGCTGGGCCACTCTGGAAAGAGGCACATTTGGGATCCTTGCTTCATTTCCGTTTTTTAATCTTCTTAAAAAAAAACAAAACAAAACTGTAGTGTCTCGTCCAAAGACAGCTGATTCTCATTTACACTCAACCTATGCTGAACTCACACACTAAATTTTAAAGTTCTGCATTCAAAACTGCATTCTGTTCTGTAAGATCTCCTTGGTAACGCTTTTAAGTATATGGGCAAAAATAAATAAATAATAAATAAATGAAAATGCTTGGACCAAATCAGTGACTGGAGTTAGAGTGGAATCCACTGGAAAGCCAACTCAGGAAAATGCTCAGAGAAAGTTCCAGGATGACAGCTGAGTAGCAGGCAGGTCCAATCTAGAATGGGGGAAGCCTGGAAAGTCCCAGCAGACCAGGAAAAGCACATTGTCAACATTTAAGTTCAGAGGAAGAGTCGGACACGATGGCACACACCTGGAACCTCAGCACTTGAAGACAGAAGCAAGAGGGCTGTGAGTTCAAAGCCAGCCCCCGCTACAAAGAGAGAGCCTCTCAAAATACCAGTGTGTTGGGGAAGGAAGGATGGGGACCAGGGACAGAGTCACACAAAACAAAGAGGGCAAGTAGAGCCAGGCATGGTGGCACACCTCCAATCCCAGCACCCAGGAGGCAGAGGCAGGCAGAGCTGTGTGTTCGAGGCCAGCTTGGTATACATTGGAGTTCCAGGACAGCCAGGGCTACAGTGTGAGACCCTGTCTCAAAAAAAGAAAGAAAGAAAAGGTGGTAGAGGAAGACACTCCATGTCATCTGGCTTCCACATCAAGCACACCTACACCATAGGTGTGCATACACCACACCACACCACATGCCCCAAAAGAATACAAGTCTAACCAGGAAAGCTGTAAATGGCAATACAGTCACAGCAAAGGATAAGGAGAACTAAGTTTGACTCAAGTGTCCAAGGTGGACAGGGAGGCCTACCTGAGTGTTACCTTAAGAAAGAAAGAACACAGTTCTACCCCATTGCAGCTCCTCAGGTTTCCTCCTCTCCCACCATGACCTTAATCCTTCTCAAACACCTTAGTGCTCAAGCTCCCAGAACAGCAATAGTCTCATGAAGCCTCCAGTGCTGGGCACCACTCCATCTTGCCAGGTTTCCTTTCCATTCACAGTGCGCTGGCTGGAAGCATCTCCTCAGGGAACCCGGCATAGGGTCCTTCCTTCGGCTTCCTCTTTCTCGGTCCTTCTTCTCACCCGGGCTGCCTTCCCTCTGCACCTGGCCAAACAGGTCCAATCCGACCACTGCAGAATCCTCTCCACCACCACAGAATCCTCTCCGGCACTCTTGGGGGGGTCTCCCTTTGGGGATATTCTTTGCAGACTCCCCACCGACCCTGGTCCGTTGGTCTTCTTCATTTTGCTCTCCTCACCTGCATGACAGGCCCTCTGGAGGAAAGGAGACAGACAGTCTACCTTCTCTCTTTGGCAGGATAAAGATCAGTTTCAAATCAGTTCTTGGAACTTCAGGCTTTAATTCTCTTTCGTTCCCTTCTTGGAGATGCCATCCGTGGTCGTCTACAGGGCAGCTAACATTGCTCAGCTATTTCATGGAGCTGGTAATAAACTTAGGGAATGTGTTACCTAAGAAGGAAAACATGCGTAAAAGTCAAAGTCACTAGTGATGGCAGCTGTTCCGGCTAAGTCACCGTGTGCTTCACTGTTCTTCAGGGCTTCTGCTGCTAATGGAGAAATCAGATGGACAGAGCTGGATGTGGTGAATTTCACTTCGTCTACCAACGACAATCAGATCAATCAGCAGTGGCTTTGCAAGCTGTTGAGGACTCTGAGGCTGTCTGGTCACCACGTCTAATGTTCACTCTGTAGAAGGAAGTCCTGTGATGGTCACTACCTTTTCTGGATCTGTCACCCAGCATGAGGCTGTTCCTCTTGGTCAGCTCCAAACAGAAGCAGGAGTGAGGCTCGAGACACTCGCTGGAGACCTGGGTACCCACCACCAGGATTCACAGGAGGTAAGATACTGCCTCCCTGCTCTTGCTTCTAAGTCAGAAATAGCCAAAGGACACCTGAGAGCCCCATTGATCGCTGTCAGAGGCCAAAAAGAAGGGCTCCTTGTTTCCCTATAATAGCAAATGCCTTATGAGAAGCCAGCCACAGCCAGGCACTCCCTACCACTCAGCTGCTTAGCCAAGGGTCACCCCGCCTACTCACTGCCCGCATGGCTGTGGCACATGGGTACCTCCCAGAAGTCTCTTCTCTTCTGCTGCCCACCCCTCCCACCACACACACACCCCAGCACTCACATAGGGGTGCCCTTTCTTTTTGGTCCTAACCCTAGAGTAGCTAGCTAGCTTTAGAGAGGCTTTTAAATGTATGTTTTCTTTTAAAATTTTTTGTTCTATTTATTTGTGTGTGTGTGTGTGTGTGTGTGTGTGTGTGTGTGTGCATGTGCACACTTGCAGGTGAGTGTAGGTACATATGTGCCAGGGTGTTACATATAGAGGTCAAAGGACAATTTTGGGGAGTCAGGTCTCTCCTCCCATCTTTGGTCCCAGGGATCAAACTCAGGTGGTCATGCTTGGTGGCAAGCACCTTTCTTGACCCACCGAGCCATCTCACTGGCCCTAAGTTTATCTGTTCTTAGAAGGGTCCCAGGATCTTAGCACTTACCTCAGGGCATGATGTTGGTGTAGGAAACTAGCCTTGTCTATTTTGCTCAAGACCTGCTCCTTTCAAGCTGGATCTGCATCTGAGTCACCTGGGGGTCTGGGGCTGGGGCTCAGTGGTAGAGCACTTTGCCCAGGATGTGTGAACCCTACTCCCCCATCCCCAGCACTGTGGGGCAAGGGGAAGCCTGGAGAGCTTGTCAAGATGAGAATTCCTGGGCCCCAGTGCAGTTTCTGATTCAGAAGGGAAGGGGGGCTGGGCTGGAGTCCAAGAATTTGCAGTTTCAATACATCTCAGTTGGTGCCGCGGGTCTGGGCTTTCAGAGCCACTTCTCAGTGCCAGCACCATGCGTCTACTGCACAGGCAGACGGACTTTTCAGTCAATCTTTCCCTGTCTCTTTTCTTTACTAAGCTTCCAAATAGATTTAAAATGTTTTGTTTGCCTGCTGGTTTGGTGGTTGTTGGGTTTTTGGTTTGGGTTTTGAGGTAAAATATGGCCTGGAACTGAAGGTAGGGATCTATCATGACAAGGGCATTCAATTCTAAATGCTAGGACCCTGGGTGTGTGCCACCACACTGGCATGTTTGTTTTATGACAGGGTCTTGCTGAATGGCTCACACTGCTGCTGAACTACTGGGTTCAAGGAATCCTCTTTTCAGCCTCCAGAGTGGCTGGGACCTCAGATATGGGCCAATGCCTGGATTAAAAAAATGTATTTTAAAATAATATAATTTAGCTAATAACATAGCTTTGGCATAAAACAAAATGAAGTAGTTTTTATAGAAATGTGGTAAAGTATGATCCTTCTGTTTCTTTTCATTTCCCAAAGCTACCTTTTGTTTTAGGAGAGTGGGGTTCCGACAGATTCTTACGTAGCCCAGGCTAGCCTTTAACTCCTGACCTTCCTGCCTCTATCTCCTGAATTCTGGGCTTGCAGGTGCCTTGAAGCCACCTCTTTTAAGTGTTGTGTCTTTTATCCCACATCCCAAATTATTTCCACACCTCTTAAGTAATAAATGTCCCCAGGGCTGCATCTCTCTCACCCTGTTTCAATATTGTGTTAGTTTCTTTCCCTGTTGTTGTGATTTAAAACAAACAACAAACAAACAAACAAACAAAACTCTGATAAAAACAATTTACGAGAAGGGGTTTATTTTCACTCACAGTTCAAAGCACAGTCCACCTTGGTGGGGAGGCCGGGCCGACATGAGCTGGAAGTGGCTGGACACCTTCCACCCACAGTCAAGAAACAGTGCAATGAATGCATGCTTCTGCTCAGTTCCCTTTGTCCGTTTATACAGTCCAGGGAAATGGCGCTGCCCCCACTGCGCCTGTTCCTACACGTTATATAATCAAGACAATCCTCCCCACCAGAGGCTCACCTCCCAAGCGATTGTAGATTTTTGTCAAGCCGACAACTGACACTGGCCATCACACATATTATTCAGTTGCTTTTCTGTTACAACTGATGAGTATTTAGCACGAGACCTACCCACCCCACTTCCTCCAGCTGTGTCTATCAAGCCTAGGAGCACCTGGAGAAGCCAGCCGATGACCTCAGGCTGTGAAATCGGTGAGGGGCTCCACGGAGACAAGGATGGTTAGCTCAGTGGCCATCTCAAGTAAGGAACATGTAGATAACTAATAGGGTACATCTCCGTGTGCTTCCAGAAGTCTGGTGTGCAAGTTAGTGAGCTGAGTGGGAGAGAGCCACCCTCGGTGAGGGCAGGTACCAAACGATCAGGGGCCCTGGCAGAGAACAAACTGACAGGGAAGAAGGTTCTCTCCATCTCTCCCAGTCTTTGGATGCTCGAACCTCTAGGCTTTGCTGTCTTTGGACTCTAGGACCCTCACAAATGACCCACCAGGTTCTCAAGTTTCTGCCCTTGGACTGACACCTGTATTCCGGCTTCTGAGGTTTTCAGGCCTGGACTGATGCTGCCACATCTGCAGCATCCTAGGGTCTCCAGCTCACAGAGCCTTTTCAGCCTCCATAAGCTAGTCGGCCAATTCCCCTAGCAATCCACTGTGTCTGTTCATCCATACAGCCATCAGGTATAAAAAAACAACCCGATTTTCCCATAAAATTTTGAAACACAACAAGAATTATTTATTCTAATTCTCCATTCTTCCTCCAACTCCCCATAAGAGTCTCCTACCTTCCAATCTATCCTAGACTGGCCTCAAACTCATGATCCTCCTGCCTCAGTCTCCAAGTACTTGAGAGTATGAGGAGAGCAGGCATTCCTGGCTTACCTCCTCTTTTAAAGATGAGGACATTCATTAGCACACAGTAAACATTGTCTTGCCACTGGTAGGAAACATTTAAGGCTGTAAAGAAAATTAGAGAGGAAGAGCCGGCCCTCCTCCTGCTTAACCAGCTCAGTTCAGTCTTTAAGACCAATTTGTGTCTGGAACCCCAGTGTGACCATCCTGGCAGGGCCCCTGGTGTTGCTCCCTCTGGCTATCAGACTACTGAAACAATGGTCCCAGAGAGACTGGAATTTTCCCAGAAATCTCAAGCTGTGAGGAAGAAAAAGCCGAGTCTTGTGTTAGTCAGATTGGGAAATTGTGTCTCAGGAAAAAGGTTCATAGTTCTGACAACACTAGACCACCTTGCAGGAAAGACTGTGGCCCTCCCAGACAGGAATGGATGGGACCACGTCTTGACCAGCGCCACTTGGCTATGCATTCCTCTTGTCCTCTGTTTAACTCTAACTCCCATGTCATGACCCTGAAGATGGACTTGGGGGTCACTGGACCCCTTTATCTGTTCCTCTTCCCAATGTGGCCATGTTGGCTCATTGTTTCTCGCGATTACTTGGCTCTCTGATGGGCATACTGAGGAAGGGAGGCAGAGCCTAGCATGCTGGGCTCCTGGGGAGCAGACTCCGACCCTAACAGCTCTGGTAACTAAGAAACAAAACGACCAAGCACATAGAAAGTTCTGGTTTTCTCATTCTGTACTCCTGATTATTGCTTGCCGTCATAGAAGCCAATGTTTGCTGATGAATGCACATCATAACACAGAGGCAAGGCCTCCAGAGAAGAGCCTGGCCCAGGGAGAAAAGTCTGACTAATAAAATGATAAGCAGCAAGGAACAAATGAAATGACTGTTCACAGAGGAAAAGCACAAAGGAAGGAGGGGAAAGACCTGATGCCCACCCACAATAGGCACAGAAAGAAGATGGGGAAGGCTCCATCCCCAAACACCAGGCCAACTGAAGGCCTGTACTGCCACAAGGCAGGGCAGGGTACCCTCCTGCCAGCGAGAACTTTCTACATAAGGACCTTGAGCAAATCCCATGTTTCAGCTCTTCACTGCAGCGCAAAATGACTCATGGGGGGCTTCTCATGAAATTCCTCCTTTCATCTGGGCCTCCCACCAACTTAAAACAATGCCTTGAAAACACACTCAAGACCCCGATGGTAAATCCATATCCTTACTATTCACAGACGGCCTACTAGAAAGCCGTTTATCCTGAACTCTATGTGTCAGCTTTAGAAAAATGTGCCTTCATTTAAGCAGCTTTTCTTCTAAAATAAATAAATAAAAGCCTCCACAAATACCAGGACATTATCAATTTGGACTAAACTCACAGATTCCAACACAGGCAGCCAAGATCCTCCAGCCTCGAGCACAAACATGCCTTCCCTTTTATTAATCGAAAAATAAACAGATGGGGGAGATGAGGGGAACGTGCTCACTACGCACGTTAACAAATGACGTGATGTTCGCAGACTTCAATTAATTTTTAAGTAGGTATTTCATTTTGAACTTTATGATGATAAAAAGTCATAAATGCAGGCTCCGGGAAATGTAGGAAGTGCAATAAGAAGAAAAACCGGGGGTCATGGCTGGAAAAGCCTTTGAATTAGCAACTTATGGTCAATAAAATCCCATGGCTGGCCAACTTCCAGTCCGAGTTAGAACATTCTTCCATCCCGATTCCTTAGCTGGACGGTGGCGGCGGCGGCGGCGCTGCTGGCTGTCACTCATCATTACATCGTTTTCCACGTTCTTTAAAACCGCTGCAGGACTCCACACCAATTCCCCAGCTTCTGGGGATTCTCTTGTAAAAGTTACCACCTCGTCTGTATTATGTGGTCTGTGGAGTAGCCAGGATCCTCTGGGCTCACGATCCTGAGGAGTGGAGTTCAGGAGTACCACTAGATTATTACAGGGTCAACCAGAGGCTCCTTGTGGGCCGACAACCGGCAAGGAAGTTCGAGAAAGGGCTGTTCTGGGGAACAGAGAGCTATGAAATTAGGTCAGGGTGTGTGATCTGGCCCAGCAAGCTTAGAAAACCCTGGAAGCTGCTGGGAAAGGCAGGAAAAGGAGGTCTTGAGATAATGAAAAGGGGTCACATTTAAAAGAAAAACAGCAGCTTCAGGTTGGCCACAGTAAGCAAGGCCTCGGCAGGTGAACTACCTGCCGGCTCACTTGTTTATGGAGCACCTACATGATGGTGAGCTACAGGAGGAGCTCTGTCTAGCCGAGCTGAGGGACAGACACCCATGTAGGTTCTGACTGCGGCAATCTTTCTGAACAAAGCCTCTCTACTCCATGCCATACACCTCACACCAGCTACATCCTTCAAACTGACCCAGATAAAACCAGGCCACACCGTCTCCTTCTTGTGTCTGTTGCTCTCTGAAGGGTTGCCAGAGTCTGCCCCATCTCTTCCCCCACATCACCAGTGTGCCACTTACATTCAGCCTACAACAGAAGTCACATATTCAGGTGTCAACACTGTATGGACATTTGTCACTGGAGGGCCTGGCTAAAGCAACCTTTTTCTGTGATAAACTAATTAATTAATTAATTATTCAAGGGTGGTGGGGGGGGTCAAGCGCTTGCCATGAACCTGATTTTGGATCCTCAGAACCCACATAAAGCAGGGTTCATCTGTAACCCCAGGACTCCTGCCATGACATGAGCAGAGACAGGAGAATGCCCAGAAGCTCATGGTCCAACTGGCCTGACACATACAGTAAAGAACAATAAAAAGAGAGACCCTGTCTCAAACAAGGTGGAAGGAGGGGACTGATACCTGAGGCTGTCCTCCAACCTCCACATCCAGGGGTACAGACATGGGAAGATGGCTCAGTGGGTAAAGCGCTCGCTGCACAAGTATGAGGACCGCGTTCAAATCCCAGAACCTACCTAAAGCTGGATTCAACAGTGTGCAACTGTAATTCCAACTCCTACAGCAAGATGAGAGGCAGAGACAGAACCCTAGATGCTCATGAACCAGCTAGCATGGCATATGCAAGAGCGAACAGATCCTGTCTCAAACAAATGGAAGGGGAAGAGAGACCCACCTGCCTCTGCTTCCCGAGTGCAGGTTTAAAGGCATGCACCACCATGCCCAGCTAGCATTTTTTTTAATCAGGAGCCATGGGATGAACAGGTTTTCAGAACCTGTAGCTTATGTGGATATTCTTTTTCTACCTTGCAAATATAAAGAAATTAGAGTTGCATTCCTACAGCTTCATTTTAACTGAAAGGATCCAAGTTCCAGGAGTTGGGAGTATCTCAACCAAACTGTAGGACTTGGATTCAACACATGATGCCCACTGACAGAGAAGGGACAAAGGGCAGCTTCCCAGATGGCTTTGATGACGCCCTTGCCCAAATGTCCTTCACATGCTGTGAAGGCCTGATGGTGGATCTCTAAAACACTGTTGTTTTACACAACTCAGTTAGCGTGGAGTTAGAGATTGACCCAGGCCTTCCTGGTCCATATTAACACACATTCTACCACTGAGGAACGTCTCTTGTCCCTACAAAACACACTTATGGTGGCTCATTCCTGTACCCCAGCACTGAGAGTATGAGGAGGCAGGAGGATTGCCCTGAGTTTGCAACCTGTATGGACCACATAGAGATCGTCAATCCAACCAAACTTGCACAGGAAAATTCCATCTCAAAAATACAAAAGAGGGGTGGCAAGATGGTTCAGCAGTTCAGGGCACTTGCCACCAAGCCTGAATTTGACCCCTGGGACCCACCAGCTGGAAGGAGAAAATCAACTCTGGCAAACTGTCCTTTGACCTCCATATGTGCACCAAGGCATGTGTACACACATACACACATTAAATAAAAATTTTCTTTTTTTTTTTTTTTTTTCTTTTCTTGAGACAGGGTTTCTCTATGTACCCCTGACTGTCCTGGAACTCACTCTGTAGAGTAGGCTAGCCTCAAACTCAGAGATCTGCCTGCATCTACATCTGACTCAAGACTGATGAAGAAAAGGTCTAGGGCTTCCAAAGCCTCCAGCCCTGAGGAGAAGCAGGCCCAGGCTCTAGCCAGGGCTGTTTGGCTGAGAGGCATGTGAATTCATGCCTCAGGTTAATTTTTTAATGTACTGTTATTATATTACTGTTTTGTTATCAGGAAAGGGCCTCAGAATGTAGCCCTAGCTGACCTAGAGCTTGCTATATAGAATTGGAACGCAAAGAGATCCACCTGCCTCTGTTTCCCCAAGAGCTGGGATTAAAGGTGTTTACCACCATGCCTGGCTATTTTTATTAGTTTTAAATTATGTGTATCTGTGTGTGGGTATGTGCACATGAGTACAGGTGCCTATGGAGGCCAGAGAGAACATTAGGTCCCCTGGAGCTGGAGTTACAGGAGGTTCTGAGTTGCCTGGCATGGGTGCTGGGAACCAAACGTGGGTCCTCTGCAAGAGCAGTGCATGCTTTTGATGGCTGAGCCATTCCTTCAGACCCCTGCCTCAGGTCCCCTGACAGTCAGGAGCACACCAAGTAGCCTCCACCACAGGCCGACCTTCACTGTACTTGTCGGGCTCAACTTGATGTGAAGCTTAATTACAGCTCTCTCCAAATAGAAGAAGGCTTGGGATTAATTAAGACAAACATGATTTTAAAAGCTAATCAAAAAAGAGGGTAGAGATGGAAAATACTACGTAGGCTAATCTGCTTGACTGTAATTCCTATCTCACAGGATGTATGGGGACATCAAACAGCACACTGGGACTGTGGAGATGGCTCAGCAGGTGAGACACTGGCTGTGCAAGCCAGAGGACCTGGGTTTGAATCCCCAGAACTCATGTAAAAAGCCCGGCCAGCATGGTCCTGCTACACCTGTAACCCCGACACTGGGAAGGTGGGGGACAGGGACAAAACTGCTAGGGTTTTCTGGGTTTGTTTGGGATCCTGTCCCAAAGGAATAAGACAGAGTCACAGAGCAGGACACCCAACATCCTTCTCTAGCATGTACACGCACATGTACATTCACCACACACACAATGTACATATAGATACCACATACACACACCACACACAAGTGTACATATCATAAAAATAAATACCACACATTTGTAAATACACTCCCACATATATATATATATATACAACACACACACACACACAAAGGATGATGGCATATCTCTAATAAGAAAACCTGAAATCCTAAATATGTATGGGCATCTCCTTTCTGGGATTGGTAAAGTTTTAGCTTTTGGAGTATTTAGAATTTGGGATTTTCTGATCGGGCATGTCCAAGTGGTAAAGTCTATGGAAATATTCCCAGAGTCCAAACAAACAGAACCCAGAGACACTTCCAGGCCTGAGCTTTTCAAGTAAGGGGTGCTCAACCTGTATATCAAAGTCTCCGTAATTTATGTTTTACTGAAAGGGCAGGGGGCACAACTAAAAGTATTCTGAGAAGGAAGTGGCCAGAGCAAAGAGAGGAATCCACATCCACATCATCCACAAGCTGCTCTGAGAAACTGGGAGACAAGGAGTACCTCAAGGTCACTGGGCACTGAGCTCCATGGCCGTGAGCGTGAACAGCAGCTTAAGGGGAACTGGGTGAAGAGGAGGGGAAGAACTGGAATACTCCCCATCATCAGGAAGGACACAGCCTCCAGGGGTCATTGCCAGTTCAATCTGACTTCCCTCAGCACACACCCACAAAGTTCCCGGGGTCCCCTCCCCCTCCCCCCACCCCCAACTCACAGCAGCAATTTCCCGGTTCTCAGCACAGATTCCAGGGAGGTATCCTGGAGAGAGACATCAAAGGAAGGAGAGCAGGCAGTCCCCAAACAGGTCACACTGGCAGGGGAGCACTAGAAGCCACATGAAAAGCTGAGAAGTCACAGGGCACTTTATTATTCCTATTTATTATTATTATTACCACTATTATTATTTAAAGAGCTCAGAAATGTCTCTCGCTTTAGTTTTAGTTTAAGGACAGCAGGAAACAGCTTTGAAGTCACACAGCTCTGCCAGAGCAGCACTTAGTGGCAGGACAGCCAGGGAAGAAAAATGCTGCATCCAGCGGAAAAAGCACGAGGTATCCAGCTCGGGCTTATGGGTTGGTCTCTCCTCGATAAATAATAACCCAGAAGCCTTGCACTTGGTTTAAGGACATGAGGGAGGACAAGGGATTGCTGCTAGATAAAACTGGCATAGCCGGGACCGGATCTGAAAGTTACCAGGCCAGGCTTAGATGGGCCCTGGGGAGCATGTATATGGTTTGAGTACAGAGACCCCAGCAGGGCCCCACTAATGTCTCCCGATTTGGAGGGGCAGGCACAGAGAGACCAGACTTGCTGGAGCAGGAGCATCACTCAACCTGTGTCCTTCTGCTCTTGAAAGTGGCATTTGAAAGTGTAGGATGGGCACAGGGGATAATGTGGCCACAGGTGGGCAAAGAGCATGAATTCATGTGACAGGCTGGCATGTGGTCATAGTACAGCTTATGGTCAGTAGGAAAGCTTAACATGACCCTTATCTCAGCCGCAGCTCCCACAAACACAGAAGAGCAAGAACACACCTGTCCTGCCAGGACACACACACACACACACACACACACACACACACACACGAATGCTCCCATCAGGACTCTGAGGAGCTGAGATAGTAACATGAGTGTATACTAATCAATAAAGATCTGAAAGGAAAGTCTGTAGGCACCAAGGTGGAGCAGGACGAAGAAAAGACATGCATGCCCTGCCCGTGGGCAGACCTGACAAACTTTCTCCACTATAAGTTCAAAGCCAGCCTGGTCTACAGAGTGAGTTCTAGGACAGGCTCCAAAGCTACACAGAGAAACCCCGTCTCAAAAAAAAAAAAAAAAAAAACATTAAAAAAAAAAAAAAGAAAGAAACGAAAAAGAAAAAACCACCAAGAGTACAAAGCTTCAAGAAGGAGTCGAAATAAAAGCAAAATGTGGCACTGAGATGCAGAGCAGATGACCAGAAATTTTGGAATAATGTATGTTTGCCTGCAAGCTAAAAAAAATTTTTTTTTTGTTTTTGTTTTTATTTTGCTTTTTCAAGACAGGGTTTCTCTGTGTAATAATTCTGCCTGTCCTGGATCTCGCTCTGTAGACCAGGCTGGCCTCGAACTCACAGAGATCCGCCTGCCTCTGCATTTCCGAGTGCTAGGATTCAAGGCGTGAGCCACCACCGCCTGGCTTTAAAAAAAAAAAAAAAAAAAATTAAGCCAAATAAAAAGAGGAAATAATGGCCAATGGATTAATAAAAATGCAGTTGAGGCTGCAGTGTGACTCAGAGATAGAGTCCCTGCCTAGCACGCACCATGTAACACCAGTCATAAAGCCGGACAAGAGTCCACACTATGAGGAGTATCAGTGTTAGAGGGTAGGTTTCCAATAAAGAAACAAAGGATGAAATTTAGAAGAAATGAGAGGGAAGAACAGGAAGAAATGTAGTATCAAAATCATCCTTTTCCCCCAGTGCTGGGATCAAACCCTTGTACGTGCTAGGTGAATCCTCCACCCCTGACCTAGGTCGGGATCTCTGATGTAGCAACTCTTCTAGGAACTTAGCCTTGCAACTGAAGACATATATAAAGTATATATAAATGTTTGTAACTTCCCTGATGACGACAGCAAGGCATAAAACTGGCTTTAGTTTTTCCTCACAGAGAAATATTAAATAAATCACAGTGCATGTGTGCGGTGAAACACCTTGTCGCTGTCAGAGAGCATCTTTTGGGATAATGCAGCCTTACATGGAAGTATGCTCAAAATGCACTCTGTATGCACAGTCATACCAGTAAAGAAAAGCTAAGGGTGCTTTATCCCTAACAGGGGGTCTACAGTGACGTGTGTGTGTGTGTGTGTGTGTGTGTGTGTGTGTGTGTGTCAGTTTTCCTCAATGTTCGTTTGTTTGTATTGAGACGGGGTCTCATCATGGGCTGGAACTCACTGCATAGACCAGGCTTACCACAAACTCACAGAGATCCTCCTGTTTCTGCCTCCCAAGAGCTAGGATTAAAAGTGTTATGTTAGTTATGCCAATGTTAATATTTTGGTAAAAAAAATTTAAAGAGGGAAAGAGCCTGGGGCTACTTTAAAATACAACAGGTTTATGGAAAATTAACTGGATAGAAACCAAGGGCAACTTTCCTCACGGAGCCACACCTGGACCAATCCCCCTCCCCACGTGGGATGGGCCCCTGACAGCCTGTCTCACGGGACAACCCCAAAGGCTCTTCAGAACCTTAAACACACTAGGGCAGAGCTGTAAATCCACAGCATGTTCCCTGCCCTGGGACTTACTCCCGGGTTAACGGATCTAGCCTCGTTCTCCCTTCCTGCACCAACATACTTCATCGCCTTAAAACAACCTGTCAATTTCTAAAGGTAAATATTAGGGTTAGCTTCTTCTCCAGCACCATAATTCTCTCCTGACTAAAATGTTTGCAGAGTTTATATCTCTCAACTGAGGCCCTTGTCCTGTGTGAAGGGACCCACTGAACAACTGTATTAACTACCTACGTTAACAATCCAATTCCAAGGACCTCCAAGAGAAGTAACAGATAGGGAAAGGGAGGCTCCATGGAGATGTGCCAGCCAGGGCTTCCTGAGCTCACGTGAAGACCTCAGAGATGCCCAAGTAGGGTCGAGAGTGACCACCCCTCCCCCTGCAAAGCCTGTCCTGCTCCAGTGTACACCTCCTCACTGCCTTGTCCAGGCTTCAGACACTGGTGATCACACCTTGTCATCAAGTCCAAGCTCTTTCCTCAAATGAATATCATTAGTGATTGTTTTACTTAATTCCCCGCAGAGAATTCATCAGCAGGGCTGGAGAGATGGCTCAGCAGTTGAGAGCACTTGGTGCTCTTGCAGAGGACCTGGGTTCCATTCCCAGCAGCCACATGGTGGCTCACAGCCATCTGTCACTCTAGTTCAAGGGATCCGACCGCCTTTTCTGGCTTCTGTGGGCATCAGGTGTGCATGCAGGCAAAACACATACATAAAGTAACATAAATAAATCTAAAAGAAATTTTTTTCTAAAGAATCTCAATGATACTTCCATTAAAAATAAGGAATAAATAAAAAAAAATAGTACATGACCTCTAGTGCATTTTATGTACAGGAAAAAAAAAAAAAAAAAAGGTTGCAAAGGGAAATAAGATTCACAAAAGCCACAAAGTAACCTTGTTTCGTTTAGGATGAACAGAGATGTACACAGTAGCAGAGCGCTTGTCTACACAAAAATCAAGGTTTGATCCCCAAATTGGGGAAAAAAGCCAGGTCCGCACTATATTAGATAAGGACAATGCATCTTATACTTGCAAAGGAATACTGCTGAGCCAGAGAGAGTTCTGATACGCACTACAACACAAACTTCAAAGTTTCACCTAAATGATGTAAGCCAAACACAGAAAGACGAGAAGTGTGAGATTTCGGTTATCTGAGGTTGTTAGTGCAGACCAATTCATGTGTATGGAAAGTGGTAAACAGAGGAAAATGGTAAATTGCTGTTATAAGGAGTAAAACCTTTCAGTTACTATGATGAAAACACACTGGGTACGACAGGATTGACGGCCACAGATGCCACTGAACTGTGCTGGGAAGGGTCAGCTATGCTGGATATACCTCTAATTCGCACAGGAGGCTTTGGACAGGGGACTGCAGTCTAAAGGCAGCCTGAGGGAACAAGAAGATGAAGACTGGTTAAACTATGCCATGTATTTTATGCCGCTCTTGGTTTCTTAATGGTCTCACGTTGTAGCCAACCCTTTCCTGAAACTCATGATCCTCCTGCCTCAGCCTCCTTAGTGCTGATCACAGGTGTGCGCCACCAGGCCTGGCCCTTTAAATAATTTAATAATTTATTTAATAATCTATTCACCTGCCAATGACACACATACAATTTCACAGGCTATATAGCTTGTTTAGGCTTCCTTAAAGAATAAAGAAAGCAAGCTGGTCGCAGGGGCTCGCCTTTAGTCCCAGAATTTGGGAGGCAGAGGCAGGTGGGTCTCTGTACACTCAAAGCCAGCCCCCGCTACATAGTAAGACATTGTCTCAAAATAAATAAATAAACAAACAAACAGGCCTCGGGTAACTCACTCTCGTTCACATGTCATCCTTACTAACCATACACTCCAAGGGGACCAGATACATTTCTGACTCCGAAGCTTGAGGTCAACGGACAGTCCCTGTGCTGTCCTCCAGGACGGGTAGTCCATCAGCGGCAGAAGCCTCACGTGTCCACACAGAGGCCACGGCTCCCCTCGCCTGTTTCCTGCTTCAGCCTTAAACACAGGAGGCTCCTCCAGTTGCAAAGATGTCCACGGACCAGACACCTGGTAGATTGTTTCCTTTCGTTGTTTGTTACAAACAGCTAAAGGTGGCCAGAGCTTTTTTCTCTCCCATCTTAGGCAACTTACCAGCTTTGAAACAGCCCATGGGCTGGTGGTGGGGTGGGAAACTGTTCTCTGGCCTTCACCTCAAAGACACCAGCCTCCATTTTAGGACCCCTACCATTCTTCACGCTTAGACACTAAACCAGTGGAAAAATCCAGAAAAGTTCAGGCAGAGATCAGCTGTAGTGGGTAGCCATCCCAGCCTTGGCCTGGAAGTTCCAACCCCCATTGAGGCTTTGGTAATGGTCATGCACACAAGGCGGGGCTGAGGGAGGAAGCGGAAGACCCAGGATCGAGAGGAGAGGTCTCTCTTGGTTCCAGGACCCTGGATGCTGGAGGTAGACCGAGCAGAGTTCTCCAGAGAACACCGCCGGACTACGCCATACCTTTGCCAGACCCTGCAACCTACCCCTTCATTTGTAAGTTACACCACTAAACAAACCTCCCTTTTAACTACGTGGAGTGGCCTTAATAGTTTCACCAATAAGCAACATCTTAAAAATTACAGCTGCTGGGGTGGGTGCTGCCTTTCAAGCTAGGGCTGCACTGGGGGAATATTTTAAAGTAGCAATAACAAAATGCTTGCCAAACATGGGACACACAGGGAGGAGAAAAGTAGGTGTAAAATTGAAGTGGACTTTTGCAAAATGCTGTCCAAACGAAGCCCAAATGGTTCACCAGAGAACTCTGGGAACTGTTGCTCTGGGCTTCTTTCTATACCATCCTGCCTGGCCAAAGCCATTCACTCTTTGGTACTTCCCCAACCAGAGCTGAGCCTTGTCCCTGTAAGCAAGCCCATGAACTCCCAGGAAGCCTGACCCAACTCTAGAATGTGCTTCTGCCTTTCTGTTCAAATCTCCATAGGCATCTAGATTACCAGGTATAAACACAGAAGCAGAGGCTTAAGGCCACAACCACCAGCAGGCCACCCAGGGAACAAACCGGGACCTTAAACATGCTATTTGGTGAACACTGTCTGAAAGGGGAACTGGCTGACAACATGTAGAAATCAGATATCATATCACCTAAACATTTCCTTTAGCGGGCTGGTAGGGGGAGGGTAGCTTGGTGGGTAGAAGCACTTGCCATGAAAGCCTGTGTACCTGAGTTCAAATCCCCAGGTCCCAGAAAGCCCAGATGCATAGCATGAGCAGTTGCAACCCCAAAACTTCTTGGGAAAATGAGAGGGAGAGGCAGAAAAGGTCTAAAAGCTCACACCCCCACCAGCCTGGCAAATGTAACAGAAAATAAAAAAATAAACAAAACAGAAATCCTGTCTCAAATAAGGTGGAAGAGCAGCTGAAGCTGTTCTCCACACACTCATCCACACAAACAGATGCTCACATGTGCACACACAAATAAGTAAAAAAGAGAACGCATCCAGGAAGATCGCACCAATCTGGATCTGCATTCCCATGCGCTTCTCCCGGGGAAGGAGGACCCTCCCATCAGCCTGCCGCTGACCCACATACCCCGGGACCTCCTGTCTTCCACTTAACCAATGAGTTTGCCAGAGGAGAGCTGAACAAGTGAGCTGCTTTCTATTCCCAGGTCTCTCTCAAAGGTTAGACAACAGAAGATTCACGAAGAAGAAGGTCTTCTTCCAGAGAACATAACAGTCGTGGAAAGACAGTGTGTGTTGTGTGGAAGAGTCAATGCTGTTTCACAAGCACACACAGACCGTGTTACAATGCCCACATGTGTTGTGGTGACAGTGTCTGAAGCATGGTGCCCTTATCGTTGGCCTTGTGGTCACCAAGGAGGTCTTTAAAGAAATCCTGCAGAACAGACAAGAGTGTCCTCAGAAGTTAAACCCTTGGGCTGCGGTGTGAATAGAGTGTTCGCCTAACATGCTTGAGGTGCAGGGTTCCAGCTCCGCAACTACATAGACCAGCCTAGCAGGAGGGACAGCCATGAAAGGCCATCTTAACTATGGAGCAGTTCTCTGTCTTTTTAAAGAAGGAGGAGGAGGAGGAGGAGGGAGGTGGTGGTGGCGTTGGTGGGTAAGCCTTTAAAAGTATGAGTACACAGCAAGGGTGGAGGGTTTCACATCTTTAAGCTCCACCTAACGACTGGGTCCCGCACACAGCTGTTCTAGCAGCTCTTCCATGGTGTCTGGGTGACTCTCTCCCTGTCCTTGTCGCCGTCTCTCTCACTGACTCATGGCAAGTCTGCCTTCGCACAGAAACATGAATCAGCCACGATCAGCCAATCAGGTGCTCCTTTAGGTTAGGCCAGCAACCACAGGCTGGAAATGTCCTTGGGGTCCTGGGACCTTGGCTGTTTTCACCCTGGTGGCTGCTCAAAGGGCTCTTTCTTTGCTGCCAGGGACACTCCCCAGGGTAGGGAGTGATGGTATGTGTTGAAGGAGCTGGTCTAAGTGAAAAACAAGGCGCTGATGGATTCTAGGAGCTTGGAAGTTCAGAAGGCCATTATATTCGCCCAGTTTCTGTTGCCATAACAAAATACCTGAGGCTGACTTCTTTACAAAGAAAAGGTTTACAGTCCCAGAACAGGCAGATGCATAGTCTGATGATACCCCACCCCCAATCACAGCATGGCGGAGAAGTAGAAGAGGAAACAGCCACATGGAGAAGTGGCCACAGCAGGCGTGGTCTCACCTTCTAACAACCCACTCACTCTCACAAGACTATCTGCAATCCCTGCCCTGAGCAGCCTTCCACTAGCTGATTACCTTACGGCAAGACCAGACCGCACTCTTAAGGGCTCTGCCACCTAGTTGTGTTAGGATGTGGATCAAGTCACCAGCTCAGCAGCCGCCCCCCTCCCCCCCAGGGAGCACGCAGGCCACCCAGAAGCCATGTTTAGGGAACTGAGCTTCTGAGCCACTTTCCTGGGCTCCTTGGGCAAGAGTGCCAGCTCGGTGCCTGGAACACAATTTACCCTCTCCCACTACGCGTTGGCCGAGAAAGCCCTGCCAAAACACAGAGGCCAAATACCTGCTGCTTCTTTTTCCTTTTTTTTTCTTTCAAAGATTGAAAACATTTTTAATTACATGTATGTGTCTCTCTGTGTGTAACCATGATGCAGACACGCACAGTGGTCAGAAGAGGACATCAGATTTGCTGGAGCTACAGACATTCTGAGCCACATGCTTGATATAAGTATTAGAAACTGACTTCATGTCCCCTGGAAGAACCCTTAACCATTTAACCACCTCTCCAGCTCTCACATTTACTTCTTGAATACACCTCTACCATGCTCCCCACCAAACATGGTAGTGCCTAGATATGGACTGAAGATCCACAGTCCTGTGATTCCACCATGCACTAGCTCAGTGGGCATACCTCTAAATCTCTCTGAGCCTCAGTTTTCCTCTCTGTAAAATGGGGTGATGCTAACTTCATTAGGACCCTTGTGATAAGTGAGACCGTGTATGTAAAAATACCTCCTGTCCCAGTGCCTGGCACAAAGAATCAGTCCGACATCGCTTCCCTCTGGAGGGAAGCAGCTAGTGCGGCACTAGGCAGAACAAGGATACCCAAGTCAAGGGAGAGGCAGGGTCCCTGGGCTTATACTCATTTGCATAGTTACTCAGCATCCCCTGGCTGATGTGGCCCTGCTCTAGATCAGGAAGCACCAGAGCCTGCAGCAGCAAGTTAGAAACGCACTAACCCAGGTAATCATTGGACCTCTGCACTGAGCTTCCACGGATGAAGGGGCCTCCTGAGCCTGGAGGGTGACTCTGCGTAGGACTGGCTGAGAGACTATACCTGAGCATCACGAGCAGGCTTGCTCTAGTTGTGTGTGCAACTCTGCAATGCCACACTGTGCTCTAACTGGGCACATAACAATGAACCAGCGGCCTGGGAATGTGTATTTTAATAGCTCCCCAGAGTACACCGACTCTCATCAGGGTGGAAGTCAACAACTAGTATTTCCGTCAGAGCAAGTACTTAAGGTAAACAGAGCGGGCTCCCAACCCGGCTCCCCAGCTCTCCCCCTGCGCCCTGTGGTTAAGAGCTGTGTTCCTTCCCTATAGAAGGGTTAAAGCCACACCTCGAAACGGAGAAATAGCCCATGTGGGGACAGCCTCATAGTCTCTTCACTGGCCCCCTTAGCCATGTCCCACTTCCCTCAATGAATCTGGAAAGGAGCCTCCGGACTAGAGACTGACAGGCAGACACAATCCATCCTTCAGCTCTGGCATCCAGGCTGCATACCCTGTGATCATGGCCATTTGGCCTGCAGCTTCTGGTGCGGGAAGAAGGCTGAGTCTCATGAGCCAAGAGTAATCTGCCCCAAGTATCAGCCCCATTTAAGAGTCAAAACTATCGGCAGGTCGAGGACAGCTGGATGCTTGAGAAGTTATTTCTTTAAATAAATAAAAAAAAAAAAAAAAGAAAGAAAGAAAAGAAAAGAAATAAATAGAGATTGCTCAAAAGAACCCTTTTAACTCGGGAGGTCAGCCCAACCGCCTTACAAACCCAAGGCCCCTCAATCCACACCTGTCACAGCGGGGAATCTTTTAACTAGAGAGAGAGCAAGAGGGGGGATTCAGTTCAACACCCCACAGTAAAGCTGGTGGTAGCTTCACCCCTTTCCCCTGAGGCAGCAAGAATCAAGGAAGAATTTAAAAATCTTTTCATAAAATTAAAGAGAGGATCCGGTGGGGGAAGGGAGCGGGCAGAGAAATGGAGTTTAAGGTTTGCTATTTTAAGCTCAAAATAAATCACGAAGGGAAGGCCTAGCAGGTACGGCTTTCTTTTCAAGATCTTATCGGAGGCAGACCGCTGCTGGTGTCTGAGTGGACGAGGACTGGGAAGAACGGCTGGCTAGCAGGAGTCTCAGCCCCCACCCCCCACCCTGACTGCAGAGTTCAGTGTGTACTTCCAGAATTTTACAGTCTTGAATGATGGCTTTTAAATAATTCAGAGTCCACTCTAATGAAGCTCAGAGATGACCGGTAACTAGCCGTGAGCCACTAGACAGAAACCCAAGATGGTGCTAGGAGAAAGAACCAGAGGCCATGGTGAAGGGGTAGTACCCCGGTTCTTACAGCATAAGAAATGCACGTTATTATTTTCTTCTAAGATAGGGGTGGTGTGATGTGTCTAAGTGTACAGCCCAGGCCTCCCTCAAATTCATCCCCGGCCTTAGCCTCCTCAGTGTCATGGTACAGTGCGTGACATCCAGTTTCCCGCGCTCCTTCAGAATCTCTCTTCTCTGTGAAGTACTGCTCTTGACATCTTCAGGTTCTACAAGGGCCATCTTTGATCACTAGGGGACCAAAAGCAAACAGAAGGCAGACAAATCCTAGTTCTGTGCATTACAGAAAGTAATGTCGTGAGAAAACTACAGTTCTCAAGCAGAAGAGACACTTCTTAGCGATTTCACAGTCTAGATACATTAAGACGGGCTGGGGTCTACCCTGGCTTGGCCACTTCATTTCATCCCATATGGCCTTCTGGCTGGGTGGGCCTCGGATTTTCTTCTCTTTTTATCAAATCGAAAAACAAAAGGGCACCAATGGCCTGGGGCTGTGTCTCAGCGGTACAGCACTGCCCAGCATGTGGGGGGCCTCTGGGTTCCACCCCAGCACTGGAGGAAAAAGTATATGCATGTCACAACACACGCATATACTGCGTCTATTCTGGCTTCCAAGACACACACACACACAGGCACTCACACATGCACACACGCACACACTCGAGCATTTCTTCCCTCCAAAAGGCCTCTCACACCAGCAGATCTTTCTACAGCCCCAAGCTTCAAGTCAGTATAGGAAGCTCAGCATCTGGGCCTAACTTGCAGCCCTTACGGCCTGCTCTCTGTGAGATAGCGGAGTTCTCCTTTTTACAGACACGTGTGGTGAGAGCTGGGGCCTTTTACGATCAATACATTTTTTTTTTTTTTTAAATGTAAGCTGAGTGGTTGTCAGCTGTGGAGAAACAGCCCCCCACTGCAGGCTCTTCTGCAAGCTGGCAAGCTACTTCCATGTATGGAAGTGGACGCACACTGTAAAACCTCAGACAGAAGTCTGGACAGGCTGATGGGGAGGTGGGGGAGGCATTCCTTCCAGTAGGGCCTGAACTAGGCCAGAAGGGTGGGCAACAGGGTTCCCCTTCCTTGGGGAACCGAGGACTCTTCAGTACAAAGGCTGCACAGGCAGAAAGGGTAAAAAGCAGGAAAATACGGACACAGAACACTCGAGCAAGAAGGTGCCCAAGATGCAGAGGGTCGAACCCGGGCGCAGGAGCCAGGCTGAGCGCTGGAAGCCAGGGCCCTACAGCTCAAGCACACACGCCTCTGACCTCAGCCCCCTGGAATGCAGAATCCTCCACAACTCACCATCCATCACCAGAACTCCCTCAAGGCCAGCTCTAAGAAGGGTAGCTTCTGGTTTGTTTTGTTTCTGTGGTCTGAGAAACTCAAGGCAGTTACTTCTTGCCAGGGCACGTCTCAGGCTTGCCAAAAAGTCGAAGTCAAGCTACCAAGCTGGAGTAGACAGAAGTGAGAGCCCCGCAGGTGCTGCTGGCCAGATGACTCTCAACAAGGCACTCGGTGACTCCAGACTCAGCTTTTGCATCTGTACAGCGGGGAGGCTTTAGTGGCGTGCCTGGCGGAGCAGAAACACTATGCCAGACGTTTTTATTAACAATAATAAGGTATAAAGACTGCTCTAGGAGACTGGGGGTGTAGCTTGGGGGGTAGAATGCTTGCTTAGCATGTATAAGGCTGTGGGTTCCGATCCCCAGCACTGCATAAATCAGATGTGGAAGCCCATACCTGTAACCCTAGCAGCAGAGACAGGACCACTAGTTCAAGTTCATCTTCAGCTAGAGGCCAACCAGAGCTACATAAGACTCAAAAACAAACAACAAACAAAACAAAACAAAATAAAAAGACCAAGCAAGCAAATGGCTTAATGGTTTCCACCACCTTGCTGCCTTGCTTAGACTGAGAAATGGAAGTGATGTCTTCAAGCTTTGCTACAGTGCACGTTAGACCGGAGCGCATTGTGAAGCGCATCCCCTCTGCGTCTGCTCTTTTGCTGTCCGGTCTCCATGGCCCTGCTCAGACTCCCTAGCAGCCTTCCTTCAGGCCACGTCCTCTGGGACTCTCAGTCCAGCTCCGGGGTTCCACTGGCTGAAGTTTCAGATGCTCTCAGGCACAGATCTACCTCTATGTAGAGGTTGCCCTAGCTGCCCTACAAACCTCCTCAGCTGGGGACATTAGCTCCACACCTCACTGTCATAAAGTCCTTTCTCTGCAGCACGCACCAAAGCCGGGGTACAGTCCCCATCATATGGCCCAGCAGTTCTCATCTTTTTTTTTTTCCCCCCGGAGCTGAGGACCGAACCCAGGGCCTTGCGCTTGCTAGGCAAGCGCTCTACCACTGAGCTAAATCCCCAACCCCCAGCAGTTCTCAAACTACTCCTCCCTCTTTCCAGCTCCTGACCAGCTGTTCTGGGGTGGTGCTCAGCACCTCATCTTCCTCTTCCCCCAATGCTATCCTCAAGAACCCTGTGCGACCTATTTATAACCACATAAGAATTAGAAAGGAGGTCGGGCTTTGGTGGCGCACGCCTTTAATCCCAGCACTCAGGAGGCAGAGACAGGCGGATCTCTGCAAATACGAGGCCAGCCTGGGCTACAGAGCTAGTTCCACGACAGCTAGGGCTACACAGAGAAACTCTGTGTCAAAAAAAATAAAAAATAAAAAAAAAACAAAAAAAAAGTAAAAATGAAAAAGAAAGATATGGAAAGAAGCCTGTCTTAGCACTGGAATTTACTTAATCCAATATCCCAAGATTTCCCAAAATTATCACTTCAACATGTAATAATTAATATAAAAACTATTAATGAGTTATTTTCTTATTCTCACACTGAATCTTTGCTGTCTGGTATGTAATTATCACAGCACATCCTAATCACAACTTGGCTTGTAGCTTCCATACTGGATGGTGTGGCAGAGTCCACTGTGCACAATGCTACCACCTATCTACTCTTATTTACGGCCCTCATAAGGACACAGTCCCAAGCTCCAACATCCCTTCACCCTTTACCTCCCACCCACATCTTCCCCATCTAACCATTCATTAATTAGCCAATAATTAATTTAATTATCACTGTATATGTGTGGGATTAAATGTAGGCAGTCAGGCTTGTACAGCAAGTGCCTTTACCTCTGAGCATCTCACCAGCCCCATAGATCAGTTTTGTTCAACCATGTGCTGCTGGCTATGAGCTCAGCTCCATGTTAATAAATTATACACATATGAATAATTTAAATTAAGTATGAATATAAAATTCATGCTAGTGGGCTGGAGAGACGGCTCAGAGGTTAAGAGCACTGGCTGCTCTTTCAGAGGTCCTGAGTTCAATTCCCAGCAACCACATGGTGGCTCACACCATATGTAATGAGATCTGATGCCTTCTTCTGGCCTGCAGGCATTCATGCAGATGAAACACCATATACATAATAAATAAATAAATCTTAAAAAATTATGCTAGTTAATTTCTATGTTAGTGAAACATATAGATGTGAAAGTGAAGTGTCCAAACAGAAACACACATGAAACAGGGTTGTATTTGAGCAGTGGATGAAAACACAGGATAGCGCTCACAGAATCCTAACAAGTGTCCCTAGAAGTGTTAGCTAAATCACTGTGTGCAAGGACTTTACACAGCAAGGGTCATGTGTACCCTGGTTCACAGTTCATAATGTGGGAAGCCACAGAAAAAAAACAGAGAAAAAGAAATGGATGCAATCTGGGTGTAACTCTGAGGCCTGAGCCCAGATCATGGGACAAAGGGCTCCTGTGGAGGCCCCTGCCTGGAAGCCCAGTGTGGAAATCACTATAGCACAGCTGGAGAACATGGCACACTGGGGATACAGAGAGACTGGTGGGCTAGCTTTGGGGGTGGCAGCCAAGGGGTGAAAATCTATTTCCACACTCAAGCCAGTTACCCAGCATCCTCTTGGACAAATGAGGACAGCAAATACTGTCCTGATTCACGATAGTTAGTTTGAAAAGCCTCTGCAAGTGTAAATGAGCAAATGCTGAGGCATCGCTCCTAGAGGATGATGCTCAGGGTTGGGGTCCTGTGGAGTGGGTAGCCATCCCAGCCTTGGTCTGGAAGTTCCAACCCCCACTGAGGCTTCGGTAATGGTCACACCTACAAGGCGGGGCTGAGAGAGGAAGCGGAAGACCCAGGATCAAGAGGAGAGGTCTCTCTTGGTTTTGGGACCCTGGACGCTGGAGGTGGACCGAGCAGAGTTCTCCAGAGAACACTGCCGGGCTGCGCCATACCTTTCCCAGACCCTGTTACCTATCCCTTCATTTGTAAGTTACCCCACAAAATAAACCTCCCTTTTAACTACGTGGAGCGGCCTTAATAGTTTCACCAATAGGTCCTGGGAGCTCCACCTGCAATGCCGTCATCGACTGGGCGATATGTTTTATATGTGCTTCTGTGCATTTGGAGACTCTAGCCTGGAGCCACAGATAGTACCTAATCCTTCATTTCTAGTATGTACATTATGTGGGTTGCCCTGATCCTCCTTTGCACACTACTCTTGTGATTCCCAGGGCACTGTGAAATAAGAGTTACTTGAATATAGCTCAGAAGCAGCAAAACAGCAGTTCAGTTCTACTAACCAAGAAGGCCACTAACTGGACTAACAGGCAGGTAGCATACACAGCATGGATACACTGCACAGCATGGATACATGATTCACATGCTGGGTATCGAAGGACAGTGCGAGATTGTGTCATACCACTCACAGCATGTAATTTCTGTTTTGTTTGGTAGGAACTGAACCTAGTGCTTCAAGCATGCTTGGCAAGCACTCTACCACTAAGCTACAACCTTAGCCCCCTAGCATGTAATCTAAAACTATTTGTGAAATTTTCCAATTAGTGTTTTTAGGTACCACAGCTGACCATGGGTAACTGAAACCATGCAAAGCAAAACCATGGCTAAGGAAGGATTATGGTACCTACTTCATGGACTGTTGGAAGGAGTCAACAAGACAGTATGCAAGCAGCACCTAGTAGGAGCTCAGTAAGTGATAACGTTAATGACGACGGTACACTCTAGCTCAGGAGATGTTCCGGACTCCATCACAGACATCATAAGCAGGACAAGCTCTCTCAGATGCAGCACACCAGCCTCTCCCTCGACCCCTTGGGTACCACCTCTCATGAACACATGACAAGGATATGTTTTTGTGTCATCCCATCACACCCAGCAGTAAGCCTGTTAGAACTCTACAACTACACTACACAACATTATTAACCTGTATGGATGTCAAACTGTAAACTAGTAGGTTGTAAGTATTACTTCATAAGGAATCAGTGCTCATTCTAAAGAATCCAAAATGGAGGGAGACAACTGTGCCTATGTATGGTCTCCTGGTGGCAGACAACCACAGCCACACATGGTCTTGTGGCTTCATACTCTATTTCCTCTTTGTACAGCAAACTTCAAATCGCACTTCTAAGAGATGTGTTAGGGTTTCATTGAGTATATGAAACTATACCAAGTTAATCAATGGACAAGAACTCACTGCAGAGGCAGGAGAGATGGCTCAGAGATTAAGAGCACTCACTATTCTTCCAGAGGACCCCAGTTTGGCTCCCAGAACCCATATATGGTGATTTACAACCACCTGTAATTCCAGCTCCAAGGGAACATGACATCTCTGGTGTAGATATTCTCATGCACATACCTACCCATATATACACATCTATACACACTAATAATAATAATAATAATAATAATAATAATAATAACTGGGGGAGGGTGTTGAGACAAGATCTCTCTACATAGCTTGGCTGTTCTAGAACTCATTATGTTGACCAGGCTAGCCTTCAACTCAGAGATCTTCTTACCTCTGCCTCCCAAGTACTGAGATTAAAGGCATGTGCCACCACAGCTGGCCCAAAAATAAATTCTTAAAAAGAAACGAAGAGCTAATTTTAGGAAAGTAGGGATGTAGCTCAGTTGGTAGAGTGCTTGCCTGGTGTACATGAAGCTCCGAGTTCGACCCCTAGCATTACATAAACCAGGCCTAACAGCGCATGCCTGTAATCCCAGCACTTGGGAGGCAGAGGTGGCATAATAGAAGTTCCAGGTTATACTCAACTATATGGCAAGTTTGAGGTCAGCCTGGGTTACAGAAGACCTTATCGAAAAATAAACTAATAACTGGCTTTGGAATGGATTTGAACTCCGAAGTTTCAGAGCATCTGTCTCCCCCATCTCCCATAAAGTCACAGGTGTGGCCCCACAGTCCCCCTTTCAAAGGCCTGAGCTCAGGCCGACAGTGTGTTAAATTCCTGTTTTCCTCTGTTCCTGCTCAGGTTGGAAAGACCTCCTGGAAGCAACAGGCCGAGTTCCCGTGACCTCAGGCCCAGGGACTAGTGCCAAGGGCTCTCTTGGGTCACAGCTATCTCTCACCACGCTGCGGGAAGGGCACTAACTGCCTAGATAAGCTTCAGGACAGCGCATCCTCTCCCTTCCTGAGGGGCCAACAGGAAAAAATAGACCGTGGCCACGGGGCCATCTGAGTGGAATTTCTTCTATCTGACTCTGGGGACTCACAGGGGAGCACCTGGCTCTTTTTCAGTTCCTGTCTTTACCTTTCACACATTTCAGCCTGAGCCCTGTCCTGAGGAACTCTGTGCTGCTGCGCAGAGCGGAAACGAAACGCGTTTGTTCGCTCTCCATGAGTTACAGCCACTTGAAGCTTTCCACATAGGAGGTCTGACCCGTGTCCCCAGCCTGACCCTGGCCTTGCCACAGGAAGGCTGCTGTGCTCTCAGGAACAGGCTCCTGGGACCAGGAAAGTGTCCCATTTTCTAGAGACCAGGACACATAAACTCACATGGGAAAAATAGCTGTGGCATTTCCCTCTTTTCAGCAAGCTTATCTCTCTAGCCAATGAACAAAATACAGTTTGGCAATGGCTCACGGATACTGGGCTGACTTTTTCAAGGGCTAAGCAACACCACTTTGAAGGCAAGAAGGAGACCCAGAACCCCAGCCAGGTGGCCATCTTCTCTCTGAGCCCCAGCTTCCTCACTGGGAAAGGTAGAAGATTGCCGCACAGGCCTCAACAAGCTTCCAGGGTAGCACTCAATAGGCACACTGCCCGATACTGTACACTTGTTTAATTACGATGAAACACAAATCATCAGTTAACCTTTGAAACTCACTCCCCTCCCCTAACATGAAGTCTATGTAGAATGCTGCTCAGGTCTCAGCCTATAAACTCAAGTAATCCTCCAGCCTTGCTTTGCAAGTAGCTGGGCCTACAGACCCACACATCACACTCAGTTAGGAGATTCCCTTTCTTATTTCTACTTCAGCCCTGCTGGTCCTTTAAATGCCAGGCAAATCTTTCATACTTTATTTCAACAAGTACTTGTGACAAATATTTATTAATAAGAGATGATGGCCAGAAGTGGTAGTGCATGCCTCTAATCCCAGCACTTGGGAGGCAGAGGCAGGCAGATCTCTGTGAGTTCAAGGCCAGCCTGGGCTATAAATGGAGTTGCAGGCCAGAAAGGGCTACACAGAGAACAGCCCCCTCCCAGAGGTGTGGTGGGGGCAGGTGAGATCATGAACACAAATGAGTCAAATAAAGACATAATGAGGAGGAATAAGGGCCCCGACCCCAGGACAACACTTCCTAGTCCAGAAGAACAAAGCAATAGTCACCATCACCTGACCAAGTGCTGTGGTAGCAAGCACAGCGTGTTTATACTTTTCATCAGCTCACACGGCTGGCCACAGCAACCCAACTAGGTAGGAACTATGAACGGAAAAGATGAAAGTAACTTGACTGGAGGTGACACAGGTGGGGACCTAAGAGACGTGGCCCCTCAGATGACTCTGGGTTCCTGGCATTTCTGCTGTTGACTGTATCTCTACTTGAACCACTACATACACACTAACAGAGAATACATGTTATGTATACAAAACATATATGTCTCACGCATTATCTCCCCAGCTCAACTCTAAGTGCCTTGACAGCAGTGTCTGCATAAGGCAGCAGGGGAGAACAGACCACACTGAGTTGTCTTCTAATCGTTAATGCACGCCACCATACACACTAGTTTTTAAAAAGTATTTCCTTTGCTTTATTTAAGGAATAGAATCAACCTACACAGTGCCTTCATTACACTCTAAGTAAGTTTATAAAAAATGCATTTCTAGCCAAGCGGTGGTGGTGCATGCCTTTAATCCCAGTACTCAGGAGTTCGAGGCCAGCCTGGTCTACAGAGAGAAATTCGGGACAGGCAGGGCTACACAGAGAGACCCTGTCTGGAAACAAACAAACAAAAAGGCATTCCTGCAGTCTGGCCCAGATCGAGTTTCATTGGTCTCCCATTCCCTTTGTATACATGTGGGGTAGGAGGTGGGGCGTCTCACCAACTGACCGAGGGAGCTCCAGAAATCTGCCTGTCTCTACCCCACAGTACTGAAGTTACGGTATGCATCAGTAAACCCAACTTTGACTCGGTGCTGGGATCTGAACTCAGGTTCTCACACTAGCACAGCATTTACTTCGTCCACTGAGCCATCTCCACAGCCCTTGAGAGTGGTCTTCTTGGTCCAGAAAGCACCTGTGTCTTATTTCATGGCATGTCCGAAATTTGGAGCTTTCTCATTCCAAACCCAAAGCTAAGCCTGAGAGAGATCTCCCCAAATGTAGTTCTCGAAGATCTGACAAAGGAGCTGATAAATGCTTCCTTAACAAGGCAAAACTGTCCCCACTGATGGCGGACAGCTGTGTCACTCGCCAGTTTCCGAACTCACGTCGCCTCCTCTGCCCCACACTTGCATGCTCTCTACCAGGATCAGATGAACCTTCTTCTCTTCTCAGCTTTCCCCTCCGTCCCACGTGGTTATTTATAGCTGCAACATCTTTCTTTCTTAATCCACTGGACTACCCGCCCCCTCATTTGAAAAGGTCACTTTCAAGTTATTCTTTCCAGAAGGCTTTCTTGAAGTCCTTGGCTTCAAGCTGGGCTCCCCCCTACTCCGGCCCCCAGTTCCCAAGTTAAGAGACAAGGATGAGCGAGGCTCCTCAGCTACATACTAGAAGGACGGAACAAATACTCTAGCCAAGCTCCACAAATGAGATGCAAGCTCTTTTCAGCGAGAGACGCTTTATTTTCCTCAAAACTATAGGTTTTTATCATAAAACCGATTCTATTCAGAACATCTGGAAATCAGAGACCTACCGCTCATAGATGCCATTATCTTAACAATAATTGATCTGGCATATTTGTTTCAATTTTCTTCTTATGTACCTGCTTATTACTGCGCTGGAATCGTGCTATATATATAACTTGGGATCTTGCCTCGCTGCACACAACAGAAGTATCGCAGCTCTACGGTTCAGCAAAGGCTCTGTTTTCATTGGCTGTACCACACCATTCTGAGGTACGGTGACTTATGGAGCTCCTCTGTGGCTGGTGATCATCTGCAGGGTTTCCAGTGTCTTACTGTTGTTTACAGAGGAATGCTGCTGTCCTGGGGTCAGAGCCGGTTGAGCTGAGCACCATTTCCACCCTGCTCTGTCCTACAGGCTACACTCAGGACTAAATCTCAATGGATACCAACTCTTCCCATTCTTCAGCCAACAGGCATGGGCCACCAAGGGCCACCAAACCCAGCAGTTACAGGGGTGCTGGGGGCTTGAATTCAGGTTCTCATGCTTGCTCTGCACGGTCCATTTTACGATTCACTGAATCTTTGCAAAATTCACCTTTCATAACTGCCATTCTCTATCTATTTAACAAACATTCCCAGAGCAACCCTTTTGTCCTTTCATAAGCAGCCTGACTACATGACCCATAAGAAAATTAATTTTAGCTTTTCTCAGCTACTTCATGCAGAGGAGAATAAGGAATGTTCTGGGGAAGGGGGAAGATGTTCAATCTTCCGTGAGAAGACTTTGATGTAACCCTTGAACATTTTTCTCAAAGCAACAGATGCATTCCTAAGGCGGCAGGGGAGAGAGAAAGGGGCCCTAAGTGGAAGAAATTACACTGGGAACACCAGACCCTAAAACCAAGAGCCTTCAATAATGAAAAGAATTGGCCCTTCATTTTCCTGCTTCAGATCTTCAGATTTGAGGGGTGTTGGGTTTTCTGAAAATACAGTACACTTTAGCACATCAAATCTGGATTAAATACAAGCTACCTGATCCCAGCTACCACAAAAGGCCAGGCATAATACAAACGCCCAGCATGGGGAAATCTTTTGTTCCTGGATAAATCGGAATGCTTCTAGAAGGGAAGGGGACTGACAGCTTCGGAAAATGAACTTCTGAATTTATCCAAGTGGGCAGTGGGAATTTCACTGCTTTGTGTCAGGCCGGGAGGGACCTCAATGGAGGAGTGAAAAACTGTCTTCCAAGCACTCCAGCCATTGCACAGTGGAGCCTGCCATGCCAGATCTGTGACTTCTAAGCACAGTGTGATCCTGGGATTCTCCGCTTAAGTCCATGGCAGGTCTGTGCCAAGGCAGACATCATACAAAGTTATACAGGATTCATTTTTTTTTTTTTTTTGTCTCCATCGACCACCTGTTAGTCAGTCAAAAAAATTATAATAGCTGGCTGTGCTAGTGAACACCTTTAATCCAGCATTCTGGAGACAGAAGCAGACAAACTCCGTTGGTTCAAGGCTAACCTATTACTGCATAGTGAGTTCTAGGCCAGTATGGAAGCACAGTGAGAGGCTGTCTCTAAATAAATAAATTAAATAATAGTAAGTGGAAACTACTTAAAAGCAGGTATAGGATAGCTATATGCACATATATATGTTTGCAGATGTCCAAAATGTCATTGAAGAAACATACTCTGATCTCAGTAGTGGTCATGGGAGAGGCAGTTAAGATTTTTCTCACATGTCTTTCCTTTTATTTGAACTGTGTTAATGCCAGTGTTGTTGTATTTAATAGAGATTTTATGTGCCATCATCATCATTATTATTTGTGTGGTGCTGAGGATTGACTGAACTCAGGGCTTGGGGCATACCAGCCAAATAGTCTACCATTGAGTCACAGTCCGAGACCAGAATTATTTAATGTACTACCCTTCAGAAAATATACTGATTTCAAATGCTAAATCCATTGTTCGATAACCTAAGCACATATTTCTATATGCAGCATATGTATATTCTTTTTTCTAGAAGAGTACAAAACACTGTCATGAGTTATTTTGGGAAAGAGGATTATTTTATGATTAAAAGCTGAAATGCTCACTTTCCCTTGCAAACGGAAGGGAGTTCACACACTAATCAAGCGATCTAAGTGGCTTTTCCCGTTTGCGGCCAGCAGAAAGCCTGTTATTTGCGCTGGATGCAGACAGGTAGCCCCTGCCTCCCACGAGGGCACACAGGTCTTGCTTTTGGGACCTACCCTGGCTGAAATTATGAGCCTGGCTCTGCGGCAGAGCACCCTGGGTGTGCTGTTAGCAGAGAGGCGCTGCCAAGCCAGTGTTCTGTCTGTCTCCACAGACACATACTTGCCCTAAATCCTAGAGAAAAGCAGTCTGCCCAAGTGGCATTAAGTAGTACTTTGCTCTTAAGAACATCTGTACAAGCCGTCTAAGGGTGGGATCTGGGGGCCTTGTGCAAACTGAGGAGAACTCATTTCCCCAGAAAGTGCCTTGGGGTCCTTAATTCCAACTCATCCCCAGGCCTAACATGCTGTGAACAGTCAGGATTCTTCTGGGCCAAACTGTACCGGATCTAAGAGATTCGTGTGTAATCTTTTTTTGTTGTTTCTGTTTTAGGGAAAAGGCTTTGTTAAGTAGCTTACGGTGGCCTTGAACTCTTGTTCTTTCTGTCTCCGTTTCTCAAATGCTGTGATTATACATGCGGTCATAAAGGGGCAAATATAGTAAGGCAGAAAATAAATCCTTTTCAAAATAAGATAAAGTTCTTGAAAATAAATGGACTGATTTGTCCTACAAAGTCAAATACTAAGAAAAACAAATCTTTCTACAACAAGGCCCTTGGTCTCTCTGTAGCATCCACGGCTAATTCTGAAAGTAAACGCCACACTTAATTAGCCAGGGGGACTCTCCTCCTGGGGGGGGGGGGGGGGCAGTGAGAAAAGCCTCCCTCAGGCTCTTTCAGGGCTCTAATGAAGAGGTGAAGGGGGGCACTGGGGTTAGGACAAGGCACTCAGTATTGTCACATGGCCCTCAGAAAGTACAGACTCTGGGCCTCGTGGACAATGGAGCGCCCTCAGCTACATGCCAGCTACCAGGTGTACATGGACTTGGCTACAAGCTCCTCCACAGGAAACAAATGTGCCAGCATGCCCTGCACGCCCCTCCTGCACAGCAATTCTGCTCCTTTAAGGTGGAACTTTCAGCCAAAGGGAAGGAAAAGTGTGATAAGGTCACCAGCCATTGCTGTGACCCGCAACCAACAGAGGGATGCTGACTTTCCAAGGCACAGATCCTGCAAACCACACACTGGCAAGCTTGATGGGTGCCCCTCAGCAGATCCTACTCATTTGCGTCACAAAATGAATGGGAGAAGTGATGACTTAGGAGCAAGTGTGGGTTTACCATGTACAAGCCCCTTCACACCAACTTTCCTGAAGAGAGAGAGAGTAAAGAACTCCTAAGTTCTCCCATATTGAACATGCTAAGTAAAGGGCTGTAATTATCCTACATAGGTGGGGGGGTGTCTCTGTGCCCTGGGGGGTCTATCACCCAAGCTTAGTCAACATGTTCTTAACCTCCTGGATAAAGGTCTAGGGGATCACACATAATTCCAACATGTAGTGGACATGTCAGCTTACAAAAATGTTCTCAATAGGCTGTAAAACCTGATCGCATCTAAACTGACTCTCTTGAAAATGAGAGGCCTGAGGATTTGGATTCTGTCTTCATTTGTCTAGTCATCTGACTGGTAGAGAAGACTCTGGAATTCTAGTTGACTGAAAGGTCACTGTGTCAACCCAGTGAGATGTGACTAGCAGGAGAGCTGGGGAAATTACTCAGTGGGTATGAGTGTTAGTGCACAAGTATAATACCTTGAGTTCGAATCCTCAGCACCCATGGAAAAAGCTGCTACGGGACCATACATCTGTGACTTAGTGCTGTACAGGGCAGAGACAAGAAGCTTGCTGAGGTTTGCTGGCAGCCTCTCTCCAGGCTCTATGAGAGAGCCTGTCTCAAAGGAATAAGGCAGACAGTGACAGCCTAAGGCACCCCCCCCAACTTCCTCAAGTCTCTGTAACTCATACATCACACACACCCGCATGTATGTATGCCACAGACACTGCACCACACACATAAACACACAAAATAAGAAAAAAGAAAAAGGAAAAAGAGGTAGGATGTCAGTGTGGTGGGCAAATGCATCTCATGCTCTGGGTAAGTTTAGAAAGATCTGGAACGAGGGGTGATGTGATTGGCTTGCCTCTGAGTTTGCCTGTGGTTCGTTTTTGTTATGTTTTTTTTGTTGTTGTTGTTGTTCGTTTGTTTGTTTTTTTTGAGACAAGGTTTCTCTGTGTAGCTCTGGCTGTTCTACAACTCTACAGACAAGGCTGGCCTCGAACCAGAGATCCACCTGCCTCTGCCTGCTGCCATTAAAGGCGTGTGCCACCACTGGATGGCTGTTGCCTGTGGTTCCAAAGGCCAGGAGGTCATCTGGGAGAGGATGGCTAAAACCAGAACAAGCTTCTTGAGGGGATAATATGTGGTCACCAGAAATGTCCTGGCACAGCCAGCCACTTGCTGGGCATACTTTCTCTGAGGACACACCCTGATCTTCTTTGAGGCGTACCCCTTCCTGGTGCTCAGGCCCCAAACACTGGACACACAAGTGTGGATGTAACTCATGCTTAGCTGATCAGGGTGTTCTACATCCTGGCCATACTGACCAGTGCTGGATGGGGGTAACCAAACTTGCTTCCTTCCACTAGGACTCTGGGGAATGAGAAGCAAACCCAGGGCTTCTGGTGGCCGTGATGTCACTAAGAGGAACAGCCCACCCAAGTCCAAAGTTTAAACACAGCAGAATGGAGAGGTGGGAAGCCATTAGGCCTCAAAACAATGTACACCTGCACCTCTCAGCTATAGGGGCTAAGAAGTCTCCTCTCCAACCAGCGGTTCTGAACCACCCTGAGAAAAGGAAGGAAGCATTGAGAAGCTTAGGAGTGGGACAAGGGGCCAGAGCCAGAGAAAGTGGGAGAGAGCCACAACAAGCTGCCTGAAGATGGGGGAATACAGCTGTGTAAGAGACTGAGGGAACATCCATAAAATGTCAACTGGAGGCCTTACCCAGAGCCAGACAAACTGACGGAGGAGGTACAAATCCTGAGGAATGACACTGTGGCTATCTGTGTCTTTAAAGAGTCAGTGGGAGGGCATTTCCCTAGAGGTCTCAAGCAACACAGCACTGAGACACTTGCACATAAACACCGTTCCTAAGGGCTGAGGCACAGAACCAACCCAGATGTCCACCCAAGAGGACTAGAGGAAGAAAATGTGGTTTATATATACCATGGACTTTTTTTTTTCAGTCATGAGGAAGAATGAAGTTTGTATGAAAGCGGATTCAACTGGAGATGATCATATTACAGGAATTAGGCCTGTCTCAGAAAGACAAGCAGGGAATGTTTTCTCTTATTAGTGCTTCCTAGATTTTACAGAGATACACCAAATCACTTGGTGAGACGGTCTAGGGACCAGAGGGGACTAACGGGAGGGAGGGAAGAGAAGGAAGGTAGGTAGGGATATGATGAACAGATAGAAATCTCCTTGCACAGCACAATAAAGACCACAGACAGTGAATATACACAATGAAAACTTGCACAACTTTTTCTTTTTTGACATGGCAATTCACTGTCCTGTTTTGTGTGTGTATTCTTACATGTCAACGTGTGTGTACGCATCCAAGTAGAGGCCAGAGGTCAACTCTGGGTATCTCCCTTGATTATCCAACATCTTATTTTTTGAGACAGAGTCTCTCACTGGATCTGGGGATGGTGAATTCTGCTAATTGGCTGGCCCACAGTCCCCAGGATCCTCTTGTCTCTACCTTTCCAGCATAGAGATTACAGGCAAGGACCACTGCCCAGCTTCACACGGCCACCAGTCCTCATGCTTAAGAGGCCAGCACTTCGCCAGCTCTCAGCCCCACTTCTCCTGACCTATGTGAGGTGTAAAGCTTGCTATGACAAAAGTTTACAAATAAATAACAAGGGAACTGTGCCCAGCCTTTCTTCTACTCACTCACAGTATAAAAGAGTAAATAAGACCCATTCAACAGAACGAAGTATTGGACTGAATTATCACCGACGTGGTCTAGAAATATAGTCACATTCAACATCAGGGGTATGGAGTACTAGACAGACGGCTCGGCAGTTAAGAACACTTGCGGCCCTTCCAGAGGACGGGAGCTTGGTTTCCAGAACATTGGGCAGCTCAGAACTGCCTGTATTCTGGCTCCAAAGTGCACTCATGGGGCATATATTCACAGACACACATACATGTAAATAAAAATTAAGTAAATCTCCTTTTAAAATAAGGATAGGTGTACAGTCTATGTTTAACATGCATGAGGCCCTGGGTCCAATCCCCAACACACACACAAATATCAACATGTCACCAAAACAACAACAGACAAGCCAGGGTCATTGTTCTAGAAAGAAACCAAAGAGAAACTATGCAACATGACAGACCACTAGATACTTTTGAAGGAGGAAGGGTGTCTAAGGAAATACAAAGGCTGAGAATTCCTCCCTTGTAGCATCAGAATAAGCATAAAGTGTAGAAAGAACTATCGAGTGCCTGGGATAACACTTGAGTGGCGTGTCCTCCACACCAGTCACTATTCACACCTTTTGTACATTAATTGATTTAACCCTCAGAAACAACCCAGTGTACCCAATGGGTACAGCTATCTACAATTACTGACCTTGAGACTTGAGACACAGAAACCATGTAACCTGCCCCAAAGTCACTAAGCCAGAAAGTGGAGGCCAGGACACAAACTTAGGAAACCTGGATTCCAAGTCCATGTTCTTCCTTCACTAGGCACTCTAAATATACACTTATGGTGACGGGCTATTTCTGAAGCCCATGGATATAAATGATCTTGGAAGTTACCCGCAAGTTAGGCCTGGAGCTGAAAAACTCACGCTCATACCCACAAGCACGTCCCGTCAGAGCTCCAGGGGTTTTGGTGTGATTTTTTTTTCCTATTGTGAGTTGTTCAGCCCAATCTTTAGATTTCACATCAAACCCTGAAAAATGAGTAACAGATGAGGCAGCTAGCTCAGAGCCACCACGATCAAATGAAAGCTCTCTTGACCTGATCGTGTCTAAAGGGAAAGAAGGCAACATCTCCGAGATTTCAAGCAGACTAGATCCATTCAGATTTTTCTCCCAGGGATACTGACCCCAAAAGTCAAATGAAAGCTGCAAAGTGAGATGGAGCGGGAGAAAATTCTCCAAGGAAAGCAAAGAAGACCCTTCCCACGGCCCAGCAGCCCTCGCCATACCCTGCCTTGTGACTCTACACGAATAACCAAGATGAAAGCACCCTTAATGTGTAATCGGCATCTTTATAGACACAGTCGTGGGGGAAGCAGGGGGTGAGCGGCAGAGTCAGTAGAAGGGAAAGCTGAATGTTAAGTTTAAACTGTTTCTGAAAAAGGGTTTTTCTGATGTGTAGCTCATACAAAGAAAAAAAAAAATACACCTCCTCTTTGGTCTGGGAGTTATGGCCAGCGAGTAACAGAATATTTACAGTTTGCTTTTAATCACTGATGCCCCAGAACAACGTATCCATTGCAAGGTTTCCCTCCAGAAGAACCATCTAGGGCAACGTGCAATTACTATCCCTCTCCCTTGTCATAAAGTGGAGAGCACATGCTTGAGATTTCACTGGAAGTCGGAACAGCCGTTACTGAAAGCCTCATAACGGGGAGGACTGATTTAGTCCTAGATCTCCACAGGATACCTGAAGTTCAATTTTGTCACTGAACAAAAGCACTAAAGCCGCCCTGCGGGCCTTGCATAGGATGAAGGGGAGTTGGGGGCACTTCCCTGGCTGAACTAAAAAAAGCCAAATCATTAAAAAGAGAGGGGGAGAAAAGGGGGGCTTAGACATCACCGCCATGGAAGGCGCAGCAGCAAGAAAGACATCTGGGCTCTCCGCCTTGCCAACTGATAGCGAATGTGTTAAGTAGTTAAACTGCAGCGACTCATTTCAGAGTGCTCCGTGCACACTCAGAGTGAACTCACGTGGAAGACACCAGCCCGCCTCCTCCTGTGCCTGAAGCATGTTTGATGTGAACGTTTCACAAGGTGCATTTTCATATTCAGAAAGGAAAGACTCAAATTTAAGAGAGATCAGCCAAACTTTCACCCAACACCGTGAGCCCGGACCTCATCACCAGCTCTCTGTACTTCAATTCTCCGACTCTTAACTTACTTAGAAATGTTTAAAGCTAAATATCCACCACACTGATTACTAGTTGCTGGCAGAGGACTGGATACGCGTTGTGAGTCCCTGGGAAGGACAGTGCTAGAGAAATGCAACGCATTTATGAAAAATAAAAGCATCAAATGACAGGTCTGCATATGAGACTATTTTAATGCACTAAGTCAACTTTTCAAAAGGGGGCTCATGCTTTTTCCTAGTTTTGAACACAGAATTACAGGGCGGTGCAGCTGTGCAAGAAGCTACTGACTCGTCCAGCCGGGAAATCCTCATTAAGTGGTAGTGTCTGCTTAGAGTAAGCAAGGCCCTAGGTTTGATCTCTAGTAACACACACAGACACACAGACACACAGACACACATGCACATGCACACACGCACACACACACGCACGCACACACATGCACACGCACACACGCGCACACACACACACACACACACACACACACACACACACACTTTAAAGTTCATTAAGACTAAAACAAAAGGGCTGGAGAGCTGGCTCAACAGCAAGGGAACGCTTACTTGTAGAAGACCTGGTCCAATTCCCAGCAATCACGGGGCAGCTCACAACTGTCTGCAACTCCAGTTCCAGGGGATCTAATGCCCTCTCCTGACCTCTATGGGCTCTTGCATCCACATAGTGCACAAATATACAGTAAGATACACACACATAAAAGTTAAAATTAGGAAAAAAATAAAAGGCTGCATACAATGGCAAATACCTTTAATCCCAGCAAAAGGAGAAAAAGCCCAAAAATACTAAAAACAAACAAACAAAAAAACTTCTACAGCCAGGCAGTAGTGGCACATGCCTTTAATCTCAGCACTCAGGTGGATCTCTGTGAGTTCGAGGCCAGCCTGGTCTACAGAGCGAGATCCAGGACAGGCATCAAAACTACACAGAGAAACCCTGTCTCAAAAAAACAAAAAGCAAACAAACAAACAAAAACCCACTACAAACTGTTTAGGTATATTCAATTAACTTTTGTCCAGTTAAGGCCCAATTGCTAACATCAAATACTAAAATTAAGCTGCACAATAGCAAAAATGCACATTTTTTTTCTTGTTTTGCTGTTTTTGTTTTGGCTGCCCTGGAACTTTCTATGTAGACAGACTGGCCTCCAACTCACAGAGATCCACATGTCTCTGCCTCCCGAGTGCTGGGATTAAAGGTGTGTTCTACCACACCCGGCGAAAGTGTATGTTTCAATCCACATAATCTGGAAAGCACCAAGAGTTATTAGTCTAAAAGTCACAGACCTGCTTTCTGTGACATCATCCTGTTTCCCAGCACCTGGCACAGATCAGTCTCCCATTCCATCGTTTGGATTCTGTCTTCACAGAGTTTATAGTCTGATGGAAAACACTAGGAAATCTTCCAAAAGTCCATACACAAGATCTATGGGAGCCTCGGTGTGGTGGCGCACACCTTTACTCACAGCGCTCAGGAGGCAGAGGCAGGTGAATCTCTGTGCGTTCAAAGCCAGCCTGGCCTAGTGAGTTCCAGGAAAACAGTCTACCTAGAGGGAAAAGTGACAGGAAACACCGCATTACACCTATAGATGTGTGTTGTTACCACATGTCTCTGGAGACACTCCCAGAAAACCCAGGACATGCGGTCTAACATGTGAAGGTTGGAGTCCATTCAAGATGATGGCCTTTCACGTGGAACCGTAAGTGAAATTCTGAGTGAAGTGAAGAGGGAACCTGTGAAAATCAGTTCCTAAATCAACCGAACTGAGAAAACCTTATAAAACACAACAAAGGTTGGCAGGATGTCTCCGTGGGTAACGGCCATCTCCAGCAAACCTGATGACCGAGCTCCATCCCCAGGGCCCACATGGAGGAGGGGAAGAGCCGGCTGGCACAAGTTCTCCTCCACCTGCCACAAAGTGCACCAAACGATATTAATCAATTAAAACGAATTGACAGAGATAGGAAAGCTTCTAAAAGAGGGACTGCAGGAAGCTCCAAACCCAGGCAGGTCGGAGAAAAACACGGCCCGGCCCAGAAATGCAAGCGACGGAGTCCTACGACACCACAGAGTGAGAAACCAGCAGCCTGGACCTCGGACTTGCAAAAGCGCCAAGGAACCGCAGGGTTCTTCACCGGAGGGGTGATTACCAGTTGTGGAGCTGTCTCTTTCTTCGGGGAATGTGGGGCTCCTGGGGGTTGAGCCCAGAGCCTCGTGAATGTCAGATAAGCTACACAGCTCCAGCCCAGAACTGTATTTCCGAACTTGTCACTCCATTCTGGAAGGGTGCAGAGGAGTCCTGCTCAGGGCGGTAGCAGAGGACTTAGCACTCACTTATCAGAGTGTTGTTGATCACTGGTCCACAAAACCGTAAAGTACAGAAATGATGAGCAGACGTTAGAAATGCTTGTGACACGTCATCAAAATGTCGGCATACAAATTGGTGGTCCGTGGTCTGTCTCATCTGCTTAAACAGCACAGCGGCCAGTGCGTGTTGTGTGAGGTAGGACAACGGATGCTTGCATACACCATGTGAAATGTTCTGATCTGGAAAATGATTTGAGGGGTGAAGATTAGAAACAGGGAGCCCTAGAGAAGGCAGCCGGTAGGCAATGGTCCACGGGAAATGGGAACTCAGAACCCACTGACCGCTGGAACGGAGAGATGGGGATCAGAAGTACCAGTTACTACAGAGGTCCAATTAGCTAGAGCCCATGCCTTCAGGGTGCGTGTGAGCTGTGGAAGGTAGTGAAAGATGGCCTGGGGATTCAAAAATTCTCAATAACTTTGAAAATCACGGCAAGATACACAACAAGAATACATAAGAAGTTGGGATTCACGGGATTCCGAATTCAGAGCTGTTTCCCCTGAGTGCCTTTGAACATGCATAACGGCAAATTAATGAAATGAACAAAACGAAGCACCCTGGTGGTTAACACGGAGGACCACGGGGAATTCAGACTGTGAAGAAAGAAAAGCACAGCCTAGGCCAAGTCTCCACTCTCCCCAAATGAAGCCATGTGGCCAGGAGCCACACCTAGTTCAGAACAGGGGCAGCCTCAGAGCCCTCAAGCTCTATTAGGGGAAAAAAAAGATGCCCAAGGGACCTCCCTGACTCCTGCTCCAGCTATAAACAACACAGAGCATCCTTCTACCAATTTGTGCAAATATTAAAGGGAGCCTCCTACCGAACGAAAGCATGATCCAGAGGGCTGGAGAGGTACAGAGAATGAAGTCAGTGGTTCTAACTTTAATCTCCACTCTGTGCTCTGTGCTCTGGCTCACACTCCAACCCAAATGGGAAGACAAATTGATTCCAAAGAGCTGTGCACAGTCATTACCCGGGAGATGGGATTAATCCAGCCACAGAGAGGAGGAGTCTGGGCAAGCCTATCCCACAGAATTCCAGAACAGAGCAGGGAGGCAGCTCCAGGAGAGGTGAGTTTCTACAGCTCAGAGGCACACTGTCCATTTCCCCAGGTGAAAGAGCATCCCCACACTGCCTAGACGGGGTGGCTAGAGGTGCCTAACAGCTTTGGCAAAGTCGGCAAACAATGACAGCATCCATGCTCTCTCCCAGAGTGGTACCTGGTCATCTTTGAGTTGATAGCCTTTACCATGCTTAGGCTGCAGGGATCAACCACAGTCGCTGGCAACTATAGAATGGGACATCAGTGACCCTAGTAATCTTCCAGACGTGTTATCTGACATTCATTTGCTTTTGTGGTTGGTTTCTTTCTTTCTTTCTTTCTTTCTTTCTTTCTTTCTTTCTCTCTCTCTCTCTCTCTCTCTCTCTCTCTCTCTCTCTCTCTTTCTTTCTTTCTTTCTTTCTTTCTTTTGGAGCTGAGGATTGAACCCAGGGCCTTGCCCTTGCTAGGCAAGCGCTCTACCACTGAGCTAAATCCCCAACCATTCTTTCTAATCTTTCGTTACCACTTACAGGGCAATTCTTTTAATCCCTTCACTACAGCCCCTTACGTGGTTATAAGTGATAAGTCTGGCCTAGAGGTGCTGGTGCACACCTTTAATCCCAGTACTCTGTAAGGCAGAGACAGGTAGTCTGAGGCCAGCATGCTCTACAGGGTGAGCTCCAGGACAGCCAGGGCTACAGAGAAACCCTGTCTCAAACCACACCCCCAAAAGTGAGAGGTTTGAGAAGTTTAAAAAGTACACCATAGGAGACGGTAAAGCAGTTAGCAGAGTGCTTGCCTAGGGTGCGCTAAGCCTCAAGCTCCATCCTTGGCATCACATAAGCCTGGTGGGGTAGTACATGCCTGTAATGCCAACTAGGCAGGTCGAGACGGGAGGGTGAGAAGGTCAAAGTCATATTCAACCACACAGTGAGTTCAAGACCCGCCTGGCCTTCAGTGAGACCCTGAGAAAGGAAGAAAGGAAAAGCTGGGCCATGGCGGCCCATGCCGTTAATCACAGCACTCATGAGGCAGGCAGATCTCTGAGTTCAAGGCCAGAGCAAGTTCCAGGACAGCCTGGGCTACAAAAAAAGGAAGAAAGGAAGGAAAAAGAAAGACCTCACAACAGGTTTGCAATTCTGTGATGTGACAATGTCCAAAGAGTCAAGCTGTATGATGAATTACTCAATATAATAATTTATTAATGATAGCAGCGTGTGTGGAGCACATACCATTATGTCAGGCATGGGCATATTATCACTCAGATGCTACAATGATCCCATAAGACAGGTGTTATGATCCCCATCTTACCAATAAGGAACCTACGGCACAGAGATACAGTGTCCTGCACAGGACACACAGCTAATACACAGCAGACCCAGGACCTGAACCCAGGCAGAAAAACAAAAGAACTTCGGTTCTCAGCCACCAGACTGTTTCATTACACGGAGACGATAAGATTAAAACACACATTATAAATAATAGAAAATGGAGGGAAAACCTCTCCAAGAACATGGCTCTGATTGCTTTAATTGGACTGTTGTCTATTATTAGACTGATTCAGATGGAAACATCGTCCCCAATAGAACCTGTCCTGGCTGGTTGAGGCTCTTTAGGAACAAGGCAAAAGCCTCTAACATTCAAAGCTGTGTCTTTTTTGGCATCTTTCACTGTCTTGGAAGGGAGTAGGAGGCAAAGCCAGAAGTGTATGTCAGTGTCCTGTCATTCTCTGCCTGAGGGGTAAGAAGAGGAAGACAGAGGACACAGGGCTTGGAGACTGGGCTGCCGCCAGATCTTGTCACGTCCAAAGTGCCCAGGGAATTCAACAGAAGTCCAGGCCATGGCTCTGGTTTAGACTACACCAAAAGAACCATTCAGAACAGCCAGAGCAAGCAGGCCACACTGGACGGCTGCAGAGTGACCACTGACTCCATCCAAAGCAAGTCAACTAGGAGGCTGGGCCAGAGTCACCACCTAACTCTAATGGTTTCCCATCCTGACTTCCTCTTCCCTATTCCAACTTCCTCTATTCCGTTGTCATTCAGAAAATTTATAGACCAAATCAAAGCCCAATACATCTGTGCAAAGGAAGTCAGTGGTTTGCTCCCTCTGATGTCAGAGCACCCACGACCAAATGCTTTGCACTAGATGCCCAGCCCAGGCCAAGCCAGGGCCTGTGGTTTTAAAACCAAAACTGCTCTTCACTCCTGACACGGCTAAGTTGATCCTGGAGCCAGACCGTCCGGTTTCAACAATTAATTTTTCTTCTTCTAAAGAGACAACTCAAATCTGAAAGTCTAAATCATCACCAATTTCCAACAGTTCATCACGTTCTCTTTCTTTGGAAATCTGAAAAATGTCCACTAGCCTGCTTACTAAAACAAGCCCAACCGCCTTCCTTAACTTCAGGATTACAGGCTTCCTGACACAGTCACTCCCATAAATGCACTCAGTTTGATTATCATCTAATTACAATTTCTATAGAGCTATATAATATGTGTGTGTTCTGGAAGGAAGAAGAAAAGCTCCTATTACTTTAGAACTACCACTAAAACAAACAGAAACAGGAAAGATAGCTTTCCATACAGAAAGAGGACGGAAGGGAAAAAAAGATACAAGTCCCCTTGACCTCACATGTTCTCACCGCTCCAGTGGAGGTGAGGGAGCCAGGCAAAACGCAGGCTGAACATATATGGCCATCCCCAGACTTTCTTACTATATAAAGGAGAAATTAATAAGAGAAGAAAAAGAGAAATACCATACAGCATTTTCATTCCCCACCATAATTTTTCAATTTTCTGTAGAGAAATGCCAGCCAATAACTAATTAGAACCATATCCTCTGTGATCCCAACGGGAAGAAACACACAGATGGGTTTAAAGACCAAATGTTAATGAGAACTTAAAAAAAAATGTAATCTGGAACGTGGGTTTTCCTTCAGTATAAAACAGAATGCTCTTCTTTACAGCTATTTTTATAGTTGGGGAAACAGCCCAGACGAAACCATCAACAAAAGTTAAGTGTTCACCCACAAGTGTCCTGAGCTGGGGTACCCTCACCTTCCACTTTTCTTAGGGTGAAATTGGTATTGCCAACTCACTGATTTCTGTGCACCCCGATTTCAAGCTGCAGAAGACAAAATCTAGGTTACAATGTGCTCTAGACCTCTCTGGTTTCAAGGGGAGAAGCGGTCCCTTCCACAATGAGTACACATCCCTTTCGATTTTCAAGTGTGTTTTCTACAAGAAACCCATTGAGGGCCTTTTTTACCTGATAAGTCACGAAACACAGAATGCTTCTGGGTTCAGACACAGAATCACCTACTCTCCACCACAGGAGGACTTCCAAAACTCTAAAGAAACAAATGAACTATGGGGTATGAGTCGGGAAAATGGCACAAAAATAAATTTGGGAAGTTGGGGATGTGAAGCCCAGTGGTGGAAGGCAAGCTTACTTAGCATGTGTAAGTACCTCATGCCCAGCACCACACAAAAATAAATAGACAGACAGACAGATAGATAAAATCAAACTAAATGTTTAAGATGCTGGATTATGATTTAGGCACATGCAGCATTCTGAAGTGTATTTTTCAAATAAGAGCCTGCTGGCCTGTGTCATCCAGATGTTCATCTGAGTGGGACCAGCCCGACCAGGGAAGGGCTACAGAACACTTTCTTTCATGCCAAGGGGTAAGCCAGCATAGAGTAAGCCTCTGTCATATCAAATATACCTCTGCGGGGGAGTGTTAGGCATTTCCAAAACATCTCAGTTTGCTCCACATTTTTATTGCCCAGCAATTTTATTTCCCCCTCTGTAAAAACTACAATAGGCCGTAAGTCTGGAACATTCTGCCATTCATTGTATACTTCCAAAAGCTAGAAATTATTTGTATTGCCCAATAAGGACATTATTTTAAACAGATTTTAGTCTACAACAGAAACATGCCATGACGATGGAAATATTTTTTCAATAAATGACTTTCTGAATGTTATTTCTTCCCAGAAGGATCATCAAAACAACCACCAAAAAGAAAACAAAGGATTCCCATATTTTTTAAGGAAAAAGTACTAGCCATGCATATTCATACCCTAGCAGGCATATAAATCAAGTAGGGGCATAATAACTTGAAAAAACAGTTAAGATGCAAAGGCTTGCTTCTGTGTGGTTAGTGGGCTGATGTTTTCCCAGTGTTAAACTTACCAACTGTATTTCTTAAACTATATTTCAAACTTTAAATCTCACATCTGTGCCTTAACACTGCTTTGGGATGAATGATTTACTCAGGACATTTTGAGGTCAAATTATAAGCCTTTTGCTCTCACTAAGTCTAAATCATTTGTCTCAACATGATTCTGTACAAATAAAAGGAACACGTGGCATGTGTTACCACCCTCCCTGGAGGAACCTAAATGCCCCTGGAATAGCCTTTCTCCTGCTCGCCCCATAAACTGAGACGCTCCTCGGAAAACGAAAGGGCCGGATTCATACATTGCATTAGCCACGCGAATTAAGCAAGGGCACGCCAAAACTTTTCCTGTTAGCACTCATTACAAAACGTCTTGAATTTGTTTGATTGAAACAGACGTCTTCACCCAACAGATACACTCTGCAACCCAAACTAATTTCATAGTGGCCCATTCGTGGTGGGCCATTTGCTGTCTTGTCATTCATCGGTACCGATGCGATCAGTTCTGCATCTAATTCGAAGTATAGATGCAGCAAACGGCCCACCACGAAACTATGGCATCTACAAGGACGGGGCTGTTCTGGGCCTGGGAAGATCGCTGGACAGCCAGACAATGAAAAGCTCCCCGGTGGCCACTAACTCAGCCCAGGGGGCGGGGCGGGGGGCAAGGGAAGAAAGGGGGAAAGGATTGAGCTCCCCTTTCTCCTGAAGCCGCCGTCAGCAGCCGCCTCCGGGTCCCTGGCCATAGGGGAGGGGGCCCTAGGAAGGCAAGATTTCTCTGGGAAAGAAAGGAAACTTCCTGGTGTGGGCATTATGGGAAGGGGGCTAGTGCCCTCCCCCACACACTACAGGTATCTGTGTGGAGCCCAGTGGCTGGAGGAGGGTGGTGGTGGTCAGGGAGCGAGGAGGGTAGAGCACGGCCACCCCTATGCGACTCCCAACGCGTGGACCCGAGGGGTGTCAAACTTCCTAGCGTGGGCGCAGTCAGGCACTGGCACCTAGGAGTTGCCGCGAGCGCCCTAACCCGGCGGGGTCCCGGATGGGGCAAGAAGAGGGAGCCAGCCGAGATAGAGAAGGCAGGCCTGAGGACAGCGGGTGGGGGCGGCGAGCAGCTGGCTCCCGGAGCGTGGAACGCGCCTGCAGGCCGGGGGCGCCGCCGGGCCCGCGCTACTCACCTTCCGGTGCTTCTCCTTGTAGGGCAGCGCCAGCCATGGCATGTCCCGCACGAAGTCCTGCCACTGCCGCTGGTCCTGGTCCGAGGACACGAAGACGATCTCCAGGCGGTGCGGGGGCTCTGGCTCAGCGGCCGCGCCCGCCCCTGCCCCGGCCCCCGGCCCGGCGGCCGTGTCCCCTCGCAGGCGGCCGTAGAAGGCGGCCAGGCTGGCGCTGAGCTGAGCGCAGGGGGCGCTCAGGCTGCACCCGAAGTAGAGCCCCAGCAGCGCGATGCCGCGGGCTCCCAGCGAGTGCACGTCCACCTCCTCGCCGCCGCCCGTCACCAGCTTGTCGCCCAGCAGCTCCTCCAGGAAGACCGACATCCTGGCCCACCGCAGCCCCAGCACGCGGGCGGGCGGGCAGGCTCACGGCTGCTACCCGGCTCGCTGGTCCGCGCGGCGGGCGGAGGCAGAGGCGGTGGCGGCGGCGGCGGCTGGGAGGGGAGCCCCGCCCACCGGGCCGCCCAGCCACGCCCCTCCATAGCCACGCCCCCTCCGAGGTTGGCCCGCGCTGCGCAGGCAGGTCCGCAGCAGCTGGCGCCTTGGCGCGGGCCTGTGGTTGAGGCCAAAGTAAGAAACCTGACCCGAGTTCTACACCAGGACCAGAATGCCCGGACCTAAAGCAGGAAAGGGTCCCCTGGACTGGCTCTTTCCGATGCTGCTGCACCTCTGCCCCTAATTCCTCTCGCCTTCTACTTGCTCCACACTGGATTCTGCCCTGGTCCTTGCTCTCTTCCAGTCTCTCTTATTCCCTTCCCTACACGAACCTTAAGCCATTTCAAACCCCAATGATCTCGTATAAAGCTTGTAGGATTTAACGTCTTCACCGTCCAGTGTCACTGTATCAGGCCCCATCGTATTCAGCAGTCATGTGTGTTTTTGTGCTTGCTGCTGTAAGTAGACTGGTGGGCGCCACCTCTCTGTTTCATGTGCCAGGCACAAGAGAGAGAATTCATAAATACTTGTGGGCTGATTGTAAGTCACAGTGTGGGATTTCAGTCCACAGGTCGCTGGAACCATTCCCCGATGGAAATGGCTCTCTTCCATTTCCATTAATGTATGCAACAGATGGCGCAGCGTCTCCAAATCAGTGTTGGCTGCTCTCCTGACTCGGCTCCATAGCTTATCTCAGGTCTGCTGGTAATTGAGAGTCTAAGGATTTTCCCCCCCATGTTGAAAGATACTTTCCAATGCTTAGGAAGAACCTTGATACAAACAAATGGCCGTGTGGCAAGTCTCCTGACCTCCCTTACCACTAGACACCACACACAGGGCAAAATGTAAACCAACACACACACACACACACACACACACACACGCACGCACGCACGCACGCGCACACACACACACACGCACGCACGCACGCGCACGCACGCGCGCACACACACACACACACACACACACACACACACACACACGAGGACCATTGATGAGTATCAGCTCAGTTACCATGAACAGTGACGTTTTAAAAAAGAAAACCCAACTACCAGCCACCCTCCAAGGCTTTGGAAGGTATTTTTTCGCATCTGCTGCCATCTAATGGAAGAATGAAAGAGAAAAACTCTTACCAGCACAGCACATAAGGTGTAAAAGATTAACTAGCTGAACACAAAAGAACTTTAATTACACACATTTCCTCCGCTACAACACACGCACATACACACAGACCCCAAAGTGCATGACACAAGAACACTCAAACTTCCGAATGTAGCCTCAAGCTCTGGCACAAGTGCTCCCAAGGTTCTCAGTGTGTTTAAGGCAGAAGGAAGAATTGTACAAGTGGTCAAGTCTGTAACATGTCTTCACACAAACTAGTGAAAGTCATTAAGACAAAGCAGAGTGGCCTGGCAATCCCTACATTACTGGTGCCAGAAATGGTGGCTCATGCCTTTAATTCCAGCATCTAAGAGGCAGATCATTATGAGTTTGAAGCTGACCTGGTCTAAAATAGCCAGGGCTACACAGTAGTATCCTGCCTCAAAACACTAAATAAATATCATCTTATTCATGTGTACGTGTGCATGTGTCTAGTAGTAGAGGGCATTGTGAGCCACCCCATGTAAATGTAGGGATCCAAACATGAATTCTCTAGGGCTCCTAACCACTGAGTCATCTCTCCAGCACCCCTAGAATCCTGTTTTTAAAACCTTAAATGGATGGATGTGATGGTGCATTTCTGTAATTCCAGCTTTTTGGAGGTTAAAAGCAGGAGGACCCTAAATTCCAGGCTAGTCTGTGCTACATAGGGAGGTTCTGTTTCAAAATAAATCCTGTGGGTTAAAATGTTTTATCTTTCCACCTGAGTTATATTTGAAATGTTCCTGAGTGGGTATGTGGTTTCACATGTTTGAAACATGTCAGACAGATAGGCATCTACACTCAGAGACATCATTAAGCAAATTCTAAAGGCATGTGAAAGGAGGCCAGGCATAGTGGCACACACCTTTAATCCCAGCACACAGGAGGCAGAGGCTGCCTGGTCTATGTAACAATTCCAGGCCAGCCGGAGATACATAGTGAGACCCTGTTTCAAAAAACAAAATGTGGAAAGACTACCAACATTTGCATCTTATGCAAGCCAAAGAACAGAGTATTGGGAATAGAGGTCGGTGAAGGTGAACTCTGGGAGGATTGCGGGAAAGAGAGAAGTCATTATTGAGTACTTGTTGTGGGTAAGCTAGGTGCAAGGGTGATATGAAGAGGTGATTTGTTGAGCATTTTCCTTTCGTTATTTTACAGGAAAGCAGTTTCCACTGGAGTGTGTCCAAGCCAGCATCTGGCACCTGGGAAAGTGAGAGTTCGAACATACTTCACGTGAAATATAAATACGATTTGGAGAATTGTTGGTGCAGCATGCCTTGGTGAGAAGCCAAGGCTTGCAGCTGCCTTTCAAAGGGGTGTGGAAGGAGGGGATTTGCAATGGAAATTGTTCCAAACTCATAATTCCAGCGGATGTTTCTTATGAGAAAGCCAACAAGACTCGTTAGACTTCCTGTAATGCATTAGCCAGTGTCCTTTGGCCTGCGGGAAGCGTCACTGTCTTCTGCATGGGGTACAGGAGACGCATGAAGAAGCTGTCCCATCCAGGATTTGACTAATTATATTCGGCACAATTTTGTGCCAAAGACCCACAACATGCCTGGTTTTGTAAGGGATGTATGTACACTAGTTTCTTTTGAAAAATCACGGTTGAGGAATACGATATCATTCAAAATCCACGCAGAATAAGGATGTCTGCCACCTTTAAGATTCATAAATCTTCAAGGCCGAGGGGTAGCTCAGTGGTAGAGCAGCTGCATAGAAGGCTAAAGAACTGAAGTTCAATTGCATAGTACTACAAAGATAAGATTCATAAGTCAGGGCTGGTAAGATGGCTCAGCAGGTAAAGGTGCTTGCCACGTGTCTAGTTAAGATTTCTATTGCTGTGGTAAAGCACTGTGACCAAAAGCTACTTGGAGGGGAAAGGGTTTATTTCCCCTATACTTCCACACATGATAGTCCACCATCAAAGGAAGTCAGGACAGGAACTCAAACAGGACAGGAACTTGGAGGTAGAAGTTGATGCAGAGGCCATGGAAGGGTGTAATTCCAGGCACCATCACATCAATCCATTTAAGCTTTAAAAACAGGATTCTAGGGGTGCTGGAGAGATGGCTCAGTGGCTAGGAGCCCTAGAGAATTCATGTATGGATCCCTATGTTAACATGGGATGGATCACAGTGCTACCAGACACATGCACACATACACATGAATAAGACTTATTTATTTATTTGTTTGTTTGTTTGTTTATTTCCTGCCTTGCTCCTCAAGGCTTGCTCAGACTGCTTTCTTATAGCACCTGGGACCACCATCCCAGATGTGACAACACCTACAATAGCCTGGGCCCTCTCACATCAGTGACTAGTTAAGAAAATGCACTACAGACTTGCCTACAGGCCAGTTTTATGGAGGCACTTTTCTCAGTTGAGAGTCCCTGTTCCCAAATGACTCTAGCATATATCAAGCTGACATAAAACTAGCCAGCATACCATGCAAGCCTAGACACCTGAGTTGGTCCCTGGAACCTATGTAAAACTGGATGGAGAGAATTGGTGCAGCAAAGTTGTCTTCTGACTTTCACATGCATGCCTACACACACACACACACACACACACACACACACACACACACACACACACACACGGAGATTTTTTTTAATTAAAATCTGGGGGTTAGAGAGAAGACTCAGAAGAGTACTTGCTGCTCTTCTAGAGGACCCAAGTTCAATTCCCAACATTTATATGATGGCTCATAACTGTCTATAATTCCATTCCCATGGGATCTGATGCCCTCTTCTGGCCTCCTTGCGTACCAGGCACACAGGTGGTACACAGGCAGGCATACAGGCAAAACACCCATACATATAAAATAATGTTGGAAAATTAAAGATCCTGCCAGGCTGTGGTGGCTCAAGCCTTTAATCTCAACACTTAGGAGGCAGAGACAGACAGACAAATCTTTGAGTTCAAGGCCAGCCTGGTTTACAGAGCAAATCCCAGAAGAGCCAGGGCTACACAGAGAAACCTAGTCTTTAAAAGAAAAAGAAAGAAAAAGAAAGAAAGAAAGAAAGAAAGAAAGAAAGAAAGAAAGAAAGAAGGAAGGAAGGAAGGAAGGAAGGAAGGAAGGAAAGAAAAAAGAAAATTAAAGACCCATAAATCAACATGGTGGCACAGACTTGTAACCCCAGCATTTAGGAGGCCAAAGCAGGAGGTCCTGAGTTCAAGGCCAGTAAGATCTTGTTTCAATTTTTTTTTTTTTCCTCAAGACAAGGTTTCTCTGTATAGCTGAGGCTGTCCCAGAACTTGCTTTATAGACCAGGCTGGCCTTGAACTAATATAGACCCACCTGCCTCTGCCTCCAGAGTACTGGGACTAAAGATGTGCACCACCACACTCCACTCAAAAAATTTTTAGATGTTTCATATATCACAGTTCTTGGTCTTTAGGTATGCAAACACATATGCACAATGATTGTGTGTGTATTTATTGCTCACTGGAAAGACTAGAAAAAGCTTAATTGTGTGTCAATAAGGATGATTAAATTATGACACATTCATCTTTAGTGGCTTCTTTTATTGTTTTATTAATAAGTAAAGCTCAAGAGTCAGATATTAGGGTATAAACCTCATAGATCCACAGCAACAGAAGAAAAGATCAGCCGCCCTCCTCTCCACCTTCCCAGATCGAAGAAAGGGTTCTCAAATCTTTCCAAGCCCCTTCTTCCTCTCGGTGCCTCTTACCTTCATCTGAGCCGGCCAGAAAACTCTACAGTTTATTGCAGCCAGCTAAATGTGGGCTCCACCCTCCAAGTCAAAGTTCAATGCCATTGGTGGTCTCAGAGCGACAATACAAACAAATCCCCCAAGACATCCATCATTTGAAATACAATTTTGTTATTGAAAAGAATTGATCCCTATTAGTCTGGGTTAGAGATGGGGAGGGTATTGATGTACTGTAAGGAGCTGACCCCCTGATCATAGAAGCTGAGCAGTCTTTAAGCGATCTTCAGCCTAGCAGATGGAGACCCAAGAGAGTTAATGATGTAAGTTCCTCAGACTTCAAGTCCAAAGGCAGATGCCCCAATATAGCAGAGTGACTTCCCTTTCTCTGCCTTTTTGTCCCATTCAGGCTTCTGCAGGAATGAATGAGATACACCCACATCTGGGAGGGTGCTAGCTTTCCTCAGTCCTCCAATTCAAATATTAATCTCATCCAGGAATACCCAGAATCAAGTTGAGCTGGGAACTCAAATGACTAATAAAATTAATCATCCTGAGTTTATTTACTTTTTTTTTTTGTTTGTTTTGTTTTGTTTTTCAAGACAGGGTTTCTCTGTGTAGTTTTGTGCCTTTCCTGGAACTCACTTTGGAGACCAGGCTGTCCTCGAACTCACAAAGATCCGCCTGGCTCTGCCTCCCAAGTGCTGGGATTAAAGGCATGCACCACCGACACCCAGCCTGAGTCTATTTACTTTATTTTTTCTTCTTTGAAACAAGGTCTTGCTATGCAGCCTTGGTTAGCCTGGAACTGGATAAGTAGTCTAGGCTGGCCTTTAACTCAGATCTTCCTGCCTCTGCCTCCCAAGTACTAGGATTAAAGGGTGTGCCACCACACCCAGTGCCCTCTTCTAGCCTTCATAGGCATCCACACTTGCACAGCCATACACACACACACACACACACACACACACACACACACACTCCCAAGCAATTCTGGCACATAGGAAATCTGATCCAGGAATATTGGATCACCCACCAGAAACAGGCTAGAATCTAAGGGTCCATCACTGAGCAGCCCAGGAAACCTTCATTGCTAGTGAGGAAAACATGGATCCACTTCGAAGGCTAGTGTCAAACAGAAGATGTAGTAGGAACAACATTTTCTAACACATGACCATTGACTGAGGTGCAAGAACGGCATCTAGCAAGAAATGAGTGTCAAAAAGTTCCAACTTAGCTCTGTGACACTAAAGAACACAGAACACTGATGACTCTGAGTTGCCAGACAAGGGGCCCACGCCTTTGATCCCAGCACTCAAGGCAGGCAGATCTCTATGAGTTGGGGGCCAATGTGGTCTACATAGCTACACAGTGAGACTCTGTCTCAAAAAGAAAACAAAAACAAAACCCCAAGATTCTGAGGACCCGATTCTGCTCTTCTAGAGGACCCGAGTGGAGTTCCCAGCACCCACATCAGATGGCTCATAACCACTTCTAACTCCAGTTGCAGAGGATCATTGATCATTCTTCTGGCCTCTGTGGACACCTACACACACACACACACACACACACACACACACACACACAGTGTAAATGTAACCAGGCTGACCCTAAACTCAGAGACCTGCCTGCCTCTACTCTCTACTTCTCTAGTGCTGGGAAATAAAATCTAAAAATAAAGTCACTTATCCAATATTGACTGTCTCTAACAAATCAGCCAGCTAAGCAGCATCTGCTGGCAGATACTTTCTACCAGACGTAAGGCTTTTGAAGCTCTTCACTGTTATCATAGTCATATGCAACTCACATCCATTCGCAATACTCTGCACCCAGCTTGGACCCCCCCCTCCTCTTTTCTCTCTTCTCGCCTCTCTCTCTCTCTCTCTTCTTGAAGCATGAACTCAATCTGTAGACCAGGCTACCCTCAAACTCAGAGATCCATGTGCTTCTGCCTCCTGAGTGCTGGGATTCATGGCGTGTGCCACCACCGCTAATCCAGCTTGGACTTTCCCATCCCATCCCAACTTTTCCTTCTCAGCTTCAGCAGCGGACAGCACCCAAGAGTATTGCAGATCACCTAGGGGCTTACAGACAACAGGAAGACATAATTAGGCTTCCTCCTATCTCAGCACGTGACCTCTGGGCCACCAGCTTGAGTCTTCTGACTGGAGAGTCATCAACTCAGTGTCATAATCTTCCCTGGAACACTACCTCCTCTCTAACTTCCCTGGTTAACTCTGATCTTCAGGGACAATAGTCTAACCCTGTATCCTTGTGGCCAGAACAGACAACATGCAGAGAAGGGCAGAATCTGACAGTTGCTGGGCTCACACCCATGTTAGCTGTCAGACAAAATCCCAGATGTCCCCAGGGAAGTAAACACAGGAAAGAATTTCTCCCATTTAGAGTATACTTGGAGGAGTCTCTCGAGTTTTCCATCAGATGAAACCCATCCCACTGTTGGATGGTGAATGGGAGGAGATAGCAGGTCAGTCTAACTGCTCCCTATCTGTGATCTTGGCTACGGGTGGTTCTGTAAGAGACTTCCTCCCTTGTGAGCCCGCTTCATAGGGAGTTTCTCCATCTGACGGCTTGATCCTTCCTGACCCTTCCTTTGAGAATTTATTATTGCACTTAAATGGATTTGTTTGTTTGTTTGTTTGTTTATTTATTTATTTATTTATTTATTAGTGCTGGAGATTGAACCCATGACCCAGGCATGATAGGCAAGGACTCTGCACTCCTGGATTAGCTCTTTAGATTATTCTCTATTTCCAAAGCCTACTATCCTGGGAGACTGCCTCAACTTCTCTCAGATCCAGCTATAACTCTTTTTTATTTGGTTTTTCCTGACAGGGTTTCTCTGTGTAACCAGTTCTGGCTGTCCTGGAAATTGCTCTGTAGACCAGGCTGGCCTCAAATTCACAGAGATCCACCTGGCTCTGCCTCCCGAGTGCTGGGATTAAAGGTGTGCACCGCCGCTGCCGCCGTTGCCGCCGCCCAGCCCACTTTGACTCTTAACATCTTGGCATGAACTGGAGTCCTGACTCACGGTTGTTTAGAAGTGACTAAAACTAATCCATAGAGGACGGAGCCAGGAAGAACAATAGCAAACTGTCAAAGCTGCTTATAATAAGACTCTAAGAGCCGGGCGGTGGTGGCGCACGCCTTTAATCCCAGTGCTCGAGAGACAGAGGCAGGTGGATCTCTGTGAGTTCGAGGCCAGCCTGGGCTACAGAGCAGATCCAGGACAGTTACACAGAGAAACCCTGTCTTGAAAAAACTGAACAAAACAAAACAAGAAGACTGCAAGAGCAACTGGAGTGGCTGCCACAAAGTCGAGAGGAGGCTCAGTCAGAACTGCAGGAGTCAGGCTGGAGATGGCTCAGCAGTTAAGAGGACCTGCTGTTTGCTCTTCCAGACCACCAAACTCAGTTCCCAGCCTGAATCTGGTGGCTCACACCCACTGGCTCACAGCCACCTGAATTCCAGCTCCAGAGGATCTGTTACTCTATTCTGGCTTCCAAGAACACCTGCACACACACACACACACACACACACACACACACACTGTAATCTTTAAAAAGTACTGACAAGGCATCAAAGGAGAGAGAGGGGGGTCAACATGTCACAGGCAGCTGACAAGTTTAGGAAAACAATTTGATGACTAAGAAACCACTGGAAACTTCAAACTTAGCTTGCTTAGTGGCCTGGTGGGGTCAGACGCAAGATGAACATGGAGGGTTTGAGACACCAAAGATGCGTCTGTAATCACTTCCGTTTTCATGAGGGCTTCTCTTAGCTAAGACAGAGAAATCAATTGCCAGCCTGGGTCTGAAGGTGCAGGGTAGTGGTACAGCTTTTGTTTTGCATGGATCTGAATCACAACTACCACACTCCCCATTATCTATTTATTTTGTTTTTTTTCAAAACAGGGTTTCCCTGTGTAGCTCTGGCTGTCCTGGATCTGCTCTGTAGACCAGGCTGGCTTCGAACTCAGAGATCTGCCTGCCTCTGTTGGGATTACATGTGCCACCACCACCCAGCTCCTTTGTTGTCCCCTTCTTTCTCCTCAAAGGCTTATCCATATAATAAAATGTCTACTGAACACCTTTATGCCATGTTTCAACATTTACTTCCAAAGCACGCACCAACCAGCCTGTAGTCCTAGCTGACTGAGGCAGCCAGATCACTGCAGCTTGGCGGGGCAACAAAGCGGGCACGCACGCCCCCTGCTGGATGCTCAACAAACCGCAGCCTAGCAGGAGGTCGGCCCTTCTTGGTCCGCTACTCTGAAGAGCTTCTGAGGAAGCAGCCGGGCGAGCGCGCGCACAGCTTTCTGGGAGAGTATTGACACTTTTGAGTTAGAACTACAAATCCCGGCGTGCACCGCACTGGGGCGACCTAGTTGAGGGGGAGCTCTGGAGCCCCCTGAATCTTGTTTGGCAGTGCTTTTAGCAATGCCTTACAAACGTGACTCAGTGTTTGCAAGCGGCTTTGGGAAAACACCATAACTTCCTTGACGCTGGTGCACAGGCGGACTTTTGCTTTTGCAGCTTCCTAACTGTGGCGAATCTGCCGCTGCGTCTCGATGGCTGAACACCTAGGGAAGCATGTGGAATCGGCTGTGGGAAGTACGAAGCGGAAGGTTCTAAGGCCCCGACAGTCATGGCGGCGGCTGCCCCCAAGGCCGGGGGTTCAGCTCCCGAGGCGGCAGGTTCCGCCGAAGCTCCGCTGCAGTACAGCCTTCTTCTGCAGTACCTGGTGGGCGACAAGCGTCAGCCCCGGCTCCTGGAGCCCGGCAGCCTGGGCGGGATCCCGAGTCCCTCCAAGAGCGAGGAGCAGAAGGTGATGGAGAGGGCGATGGAAAGCTGCGCTTTCAAGGCTGTGCTAGCCTGCGTGGGAGGTGAGGCGAGGCTCGTGGGACCCTTGGGAGGCTGAGGGCTTGGAGGGCCTTGGGGCTCGACCTTGATTGCTCCCCGACAATCCTCTCTCGATCCTGGGGATAACATTCACGGTTGGGAATTGGAACGGAGAATCAGAGCCGCGGCCAGAGCCTGCAGATCGTTAAGTAGATGCTTTCGTTCATTCGTGTACTCCCTCAAAAAGCTGTTACTGAGCAACTGTCATGTGCCAGGCTGTGGATATGGATGAGATTGACGAGAGCCTTGACAGAGAATTCCTAGGAGCCGGGCAGAAGAGTGCTGCAGACGCATGGGAAGTGCCAAGGCAAAGGTCCTCAAGGCGGAAGTTTGAAGTTAATCCCAGCACTCGGGAGGTGGGGTGGGGGGGACACGACAGGTGGATCTCTGTGAGTTCGAGGCTAGTCTGGTCTACAGAGAGAGTTCCAGGACAGCCAGCTCTACATAGAGAGACCCTGTCTGGAAAAAAATAAAAAATGAATAACTATGAAGGCCAGTGTGACTAGACAGTTGGCAAGTGGTGGGATGGGACAATAGAAAAATCCAAACAAACACAATTAACCTTTGAGGATTTGAGGATGTACAGCACACGTCCAGTACAGATAAAGGTTGACTGTATTTGTGAATAAATTTAATTTCATTGGGAATGAAAAACACTTAAGAAATCCAGATAGCATGAGTTCGGGTCTTAAAAAGTGGAGATGAAGAGGCAGTCAGTTCCAGACCAACCTAGTCTGTATAGTAAGTTCCAGGACAGTCAGGATTACATAGTAGAAACACTGTCTTGAAAATAAAAACCAAAAAACCAGCCAGAGTAGAGAGAAGAGAGAGTTTCGTAGCTGGAGCTATTGGAAAGCAAGCAATTTTAGGAGGAAAGGTGCTGTCTACTTTCTTTGACCTTACATTGATCTTGAGGTGATGAGAAGACACTCGTGCAGAAATGGCAAGGGAGAAAGTGCAGTTGGTAAAGTGCTTGTCACGAAAGCATGGAGATCTGAGTTCAATACCCAGCATCCCCATAAAAAGCCAGATATGGCTGGGTGAAGTGGCCCAGGCCTCTAATCCCAACACTAGATAGGCAGGTGGATCTGAGCTTGAGGTCACCTGGTCTACATAGCAAGCTTCAGGACAGCCTACATAGTCTGTGTCTCAAATACATGAATAAATAGATAAATAAATGTCAGTTATGCCTGAAAATTACTTGTAACCTATCACTGGGAAGAAAGGCAGGCAGTTCTTGGGGTTCAGTTACCAGTCAGCCTAGCTTAATCAGTTAGTTCTGGGTCCATTGAGAGACCCCCTTTAGTAAAGAAAAAAGTGGCTGGAGGTGGTGGCACCTACTTTTTCTTTTGGTTTTTCGAGACAGGATTTCTCTGTGTAGTTTTGGTGTCTGTCCTGGAACTCACTCTGTAGACCAGGCTGGCCTTGAACTCACAGAGATCCACCTGCCTCTGCCTCTGCTGGGATTAAAGGTGTGTACCACCACCACACCCAGCATCCAGACAGCAGAGGCAGGCAGATCTCTGTGAGTTTAAGGCTAGCCTGGTCTACAGAGCAATCCAGGACAACTAGGGCTGTTACACAGAGAAACCCTGTCTTGAAAAAAAAAGAAAGAAAGAAAGGTGGATGGTTCCTGAAGAGTGATACCCTAGAATTGACCTCTGGCCTACACCCACATACTCACAAAGAAATGTCCAAGGCTTGCACAAGTTATCTGTTGACAGCAACCCAGGATTTCCTGTATACTAGCCATGAGACTCTGGAGACAGTTACTTAACCTCTCTGAGCTTTGCTTTGGAGAGGACAGCTGGGTGGTGGTGGTGCACACTTTTAATCCAAGCACTTGGGAGGCAGAGGCAGCCGGATCTCTTGACTTTGAGATAGCCTGGTCTACAATACCAAGTTCCAGGCCAATCAGAACTGCATAGTGAGTCCCTGTCTCAAACAAACAAAAAAAGCCAGAAAGAGAGAGCAGTAACATCTACCTCACAAGTTATTGTGAAAAATAGAGTATTCCAGAATGTGTGGTAATGCCTAAGTGACTGTTATGAATGTAGGCATGGTCAAGGGAATGCTATACGAAGTTGGTAGCTGAATTTGAGGGTGGCTGGTCTATAGAGGAACAGAGGGTTAAAGATGAAAGGCTGGAAAAATGAAAGGAGGAAGAAATCCTAGAGGAGTGTGTGTGTGTGTGTGGGGGGGTAGATTCTGTGACTGGAGGAAGCAGGATCAAGATTGAATGGCCAGAGGCCAGAAAGACCACCTTCAAGTATCATTCCAAAATGTTAGTCCAGATGTGCAAAAGAACCTTATCTCTGCTTGTTTCTAGGATTTGTCTTGGGAGGTGCATTTGGTGTCTTTACTGCTGGCATTGATACCAATGTAGGCTTTGACCCTAAGGACCCTTACCGGACACCAACCGCAAAAGAAGTTCTGAAAGACATGGGACAAAGAGGAATGTCCTACGCAAAGAATTTTGCCATCGTGGGCGCCATGTTTTCATGTACTGAGTGTTTGGTAGAATCTGTAAGTGCCTCTTGCTTTCTAAGAAATCCCTGTCTGTTGCCAATGCGCACCACCACTGCCTGGTGTTGTTTGTCTTTGTTCTTTTGGGGGGCCTGCCACCCAGCTCCCAAATAAATCACACATGGAGGCTTATTCTTATTTATAAATGCCTGGCCTTAGCTTGGCTTGTTTCTTGCCAGCTTTCCTTAACCTGTCTGAATTTTGCCTCTGGGCTTTTCCTGTTCTGTTCTGTATCTTACTCCTGTTCCATGGCTTGCTGTGTAGTTGGTGGCTGGCTACTTCCTTCCTCCCAGATTTCTCTTTCTATATATTCTCTCTGCCTGGCAGCCCCGCCTATCCTTTCTCCTGCCTTGCTATTGGCTGTTCAGCTCTTTATTAGACCAATCAGGTGTTTTAGACAGGCACAATAACACAGCTTCACTGATTTAAACAAATGCAACAGAAACAAAAGTAACACGCCTTAAAATAATATTCTACAACAGCCTGGCTCCTTTTTTTTTTTTTTTTTTTTTTTAAACCAGTCCTCTTTTAAAACAAAAGTTTGTTGTGTGTGTTTTGCCTGCATGTGTGTATGTGTACCATGTGCATGCCTGGTGCTTGAGGATGCCAGAGGAAGGTATTTAATCCCTTAGGACTGGAGTTAAAGGCAGTTGTTAGATTTGGATCCTGAGAATTGAGCAGGGTCTTTCTGGAAGAGCAACCAGTGCTCTTTACTACTGAGCCATCTCTCCAGGCCTTTCCCCACCCCTGTTCTTTGAGACAGGCTCTTACAATGTAACTCTGGTTGGCTTGGAACTCACTATGTAGACCAGGTAGCCCTAGAACTCACCGAAATCCACCTGCCTCTGCCTCCTGAGTGCTGGGATTAAAGGTGCATGCTGTCACTCCCAGCCCATCACACAACTTTTAAAAGAGCAATGTTTTTAGTATTCTTCCTGGAATGCAGATTAGAAATGTCAAACCTTAATTAGATGGAGTCTGTGTTTGTGACTTCAGCACAAAGAGAAGCATGAGATCTGGGCCAGCCTGGGCTACATAGGAAGACTGCCTCAAACAAACATTTAAAAATATCAAATTTTGATCTAGATTAGCCCCTAATGTGAACTTTTTACATATTTATAATATGGGTTTTGCTTTTTTTAAAAAAAATCTTCTATAGGCAAAAAGTGATTTTTTTTTTCTTATTTATTTGGTGCTGGGGATTGAACTTGGGGCTTTGTGCATAGTAGGCAAGTGCTCTACCACTGGGCCACATCACCAACTCAGGTAATTGTAGTTAATGATTTAAAATTGTGAACTGGAGAATGTAAGAACTCTTGATTAGTTCCCAAATGCTAGACTCGTTTTCAGTCCTCTGGCGCCACCTGCAGGAAGCATGTATAAGCACGTACAAATTTTAGGAGCTGCCCTTTGGAAATATGGGTTTCCTTTGACTAGGACTAACCTAGGCAGTTGGAAGCCCTGTGTTTTCTCCTTCGGTCTTCTCACTGGCTCTAATCAGCATCTCTCCACCCACAGTACCGGGGGAAGTCAGACTGGAAGAACAGTGTCATCAGTGGCTGCATCACTGGCGGAGCCATTGGTTTCAGAGGTTAGTAAACAGCTCTCAAGTGGCTTTCTCTTGTGGTCTGGACAACGTGCTGATGTTGACATTTCCCAACATGAGTGTTCCAAGGATGCTTGATAGTCTTCCCTCTGACAAATAAATCCTGGCTGCTTCTGGTTGACTTGGCTCTGGAAACTTGCTTATATCTCCATCTACATTAGGCTCTCTCATCCTTGACACTCTAGAGATTTTGGACCAGATAAAATCTTTTTCTTTTGAAAAACTATTTACTTTTATTTGTATGGGTGTTTTGCCTACATGTCTATGTCTGTGTACCACATGTGTGCCTGGTGCCATAGGAAGGCATCAGGTCCCCTGGACTGGCATTACAGATGTTCGTGAGTCATGTGGCTGGTGGGAACCAGACCTGGGTCCTCTACAAGAGGAACAAATACTCTTTGAACTGCTGAGCCATCTCTCTAGCCGCCCAGGTCAATCTTTGCTGGTGTGTGGAATGGGATCATGCACATTGTAGCTGTTAGGCCAAATGCTCACAGCTTTTTAGGATGACTGTTATCAACAGCCACCCAGGGGTGGGAAAATTACCCATAATTAACCATAGAGCTCTAGCTTGCCTAGAAAAAGAGCTTCCATATTGAATGTGTGAGATGATGTTCTCATGGTAAGTGGTGTGTTGGCATGTAGGATAGTTATGCAGAAGCCTAGTAAGTCACTCGGCCATGAACAGTCCACTTGTCCACACCTGCAGGCTGTGCTGAGACTCATTTCCTGGCATCTCAAGTGTCTGAACATTTTTTTTCCCTTAATTTTATACTGTGGTCAGGGTTTTGGTTTTTTTTTTTACCCCAGTCCTAGTAAACACTAAGCATGAGTTCTAGTACTGAGCTCCAGCCCCAGCCCCAGTGGCCAGTTTTAATTTTGTGTATAAATTTTAATAGCTGTGTCTTTCTGCAGTTGGGGACCCATAGATTTCTACTAGTTGAAAGCCAAGTGCACACTGGGCATGAGACACATGCATGTAAGCCCACCACTCAGGAGATCTTGCCTCAAAAAACCAAAGGGGCTGGTTGGAGAAGTGGTTATGAGCATGTACTATTCTTGGGGAGTTCAGTTCCCCACACCCTCACAGCTACCTGCAACTGTAGCTTCAGAGGATCTGACTCCCTCTTCTGGCCTCCTCAGGCACCCATGTACGCATGGCATTCATTCACTCACACACACATACACATAAAACAATCAAAATAAAATTAAAATACAAGAGGAACAGGGAACGACAGGAAAGCCAAATGCAGACCTCCTCAGAATGTTTGATTATCAGCTTGAAAGAAGCCAGCCCTCACCTCCTCCCTGTTCCAGTGTGGAGCACTGGCCTCAAGGACTTGACCTTTCCTAGAAGCAGCATGTATTGCTGGGCCACTCTCCATCACTCACAGATCGATTTAGTGGAAGCAGAAGCTTCTCATCCTCCGAGAGCCAGAGATGAGCTGACATGAAAGCTGCCTCCTCACAGCCAGGCTTGGTGGGCAGAGCGGCTTCTCTTTTGGTCTTCTGTAGTGTAGTTTTTCAGGGCTGTGAGCTCGGCTCCCTCCAGGATTGCTTTGATCACCTTCCCAGGAATTTATTCCATAAACAGATCAGGGTGTAAGGCCATATGCTTTCATTTGATTCCAAGGGCCGCTTCCCTTAACCAGTTTCTGGACTGTGAGGGGCTAGTTCCATACAACTGGAAACAGTAATCGTTTGGAATGAGAAGAGCTAAGCAAATGTATGGTTAAATGAAGCCCAGTGGTTTGGATGGGGTCTGTTGCTTCATTGAAATCTTAACGAGGCATTATGAGTTTGAATGATGGAACGTGCTTAAATTGGCCTCTTTGCATCTGTGATGCAAACTTTTGTCAGTCCAGTCCAGTCTGGCACCTGTCACTGTGGTAATGCCTCCTGTGTTTGCTTTGCAGCCGGGGTAAAGGCCGGGGCTATAGGTTGTGGAGGCTTTGCCGCTTTCTCTGCTGCCATCGATTATTACCTACGGTGAAAGAATGGCCTCAAAGGAAGGAAGATGCCGTCCACCTTCAGAGCTGTTTTTTGGAGCCGTTTCTACACACTTGGCATTGCTTCAGGAGAGAAGCCAATTGGTTCCCTCTACAGCTGGTGGTGTGAGGGAACCACCTTGCTGTCCTCTGCCTCCAGCCATTGGAGCAGCCATGCTTTCCTGCTTCTGACTTCCAGCCAGGTTTTCCACGGTAGATGGGCTGTCTCCTTGCAGTAAAAGATCAGGAGGCAGTGTGTTGACTGTTAAGAACTGAGCTCAGTCCTGACGTCACTCAGCTCTCCAGCTGTGAACAGGGAGGCGGCAGGATGTTTGATCATAGCCAGGAAACTCTTTTGCCTTGCAACTTTGCAAGCATTCATCTGAATACCAGGGCAAGGCAAAGTAAACTTATACCATCCAGGCAAGTATGTTATTTCAGTTAGTATCTTTGCTGTCCTTGTTAAAAATATGTATATGGGAGCTGGTGAGATGGCTCAGTGGCTAATAGCACTGGCTGCTCTTCTAGAGGTCCCAGGTTCAGTTCCCAGCACCCACATGGTGGCTCAGGATTCCAGGCCCTCTTCTGACCTCCGAGGGCACCAGACACCACTGCACAGACATTCATGCAGGCAACATACCCAGTTTTGTTTTCTTTTTTAAAGAGCACATGCACTATTGTAGTTTATTCTTCAGATTTATTTCACATCTTCCACAAATGATGCCATGTGGCCCAAAGACTGACAGTTTAATGGAACAATTGGGAAGTCTCTGCAGAACTCTGGGGTGCTAGTCTCAGGGACTGTGGAAACTACCTTTATCACCACAGTTGCTCCCTCAGCTAGGCCTTGCCCCAGAAGCACAGTCTAGCCATGTTCTCAGATGCACTGAATATGCTGGTAACTCTTCCTTCTTAGAGAACCCCATTTGGGCTGGCTGATGGTTACGCATGCAGCTTGCTGAACCAGTGGTCTCAGGCCCCAGCCCAGTTTCAAGATACATGAGTCCTTACTTTGGTTAGCCTGCCAGCTCAATCATACAGGAGCTGTTGAAGGCTTGCTCACCACCACCCTTGTTCTCCAGAAGTTCTTCTTTGGCTTTTAGAGTTTTTTTTTTTATTTTATTTCAACAGTTGAGCCCAGTTATAGCATGGCAGAAACCTAGCCTTTTAATGTTGGGGCTGTGCCACTGTACTATAGTGTAGTATGTGGGTGCAGATGGACTCAGTGGACCCAGTCCTGCCCTGTCAGCTCTGCAGGAGGCTTGGCAAAGGCCTGGGACTGGCTGCCTTCAGACTTTTTTCCCTGCTATATACTAACCCTTCCACTTTTTCTTTGCTCTCTTCCTCATCTCATCCTCAAGCAGAATTCAAAGGCTCAACTTCCACATTAGAGTATGTATTTGTATGTGAGTAATGATATCAAATCCAGAGTAACACCCTTCTGCTCTGTCTTTGGACTGGCTGTAAGTTAGTGCATAGGGCTCATGTCTCTCTACTGGATCCTTTTCACATTCATTTATTTGCTGAGGAAAGAACCCAAAGCTTAGCAGGGCAGTGGCGCACGCGCCTTTAATCCCAGCACTCGGGAGACAGAGGTAGGCGGATCTCTTGAGTTTGAGGCCAGCCCGGTGTACAGAGAGAATTCCCGGATAGCTAGAGCTACATAGTGAGACCCTGTCTCGAAAAACAAACGAACAAAAACCCAAGGCTTCATACATGCTAGGCAAGTACTCTATTAATGAATCCCCCTGCCTCTAGCCCCCAGTGAATTCTGTATGGTGCCTTCCCTGTTTTCATAAGCATGAGTCTTCATTACTGAAAGACCAGCTGGAACATACCCCTAGAGCTCTGGAAACAAATTTAGGAGTGTTCCCTACACTGTCTGTAAATTCCTTATCTAGGAACACCTTTCTGAAGAAGGGATAGTCTCTACCTGGTGCCTGTCAAAATGCTCAGGTGCCCGAGGTCTTTGACCAGCTGGTCTTCCACATGAGCCACAATGCAAGAGATGTTGCCATCACAACTGTCTTGGCAAAGAGGAGTCTCAGGGCTGTCGATAGACATCAGTTGAACAAGCCAAGCCTTGTCCACGTGTACTGTTAAGTCAAGAGGAGATGAATAGCTTCCTGTTGTAGGTGGCTGGGGGGGTCAGTATGAGCTCATAAACCAAACAGCAGTTTGCAGACACATCTGTTCCTGATCTCCAGAATAAACAGTGTCCAATGGCTTCAGCTGGTGGAAGCCCCACACAAGCCCTACTGGCTCTCCCAAAGGGGAGTGGGCTCTTGGCAGGAGATGCAGATCTATTGACAAGCAAATTCAACCAAAGACTGCCATAGGAGATTTGGGGCCGATTTTGAGGAAGACAGAGATGTTCCTGGAAAGCCAATGGACTACCTCTTCCATCTTCCCAGGCACACTATGCCCAGGTCCACAGTGAGTGTCCCATGAAGGGAGCTACAGCACTTGGGAATGTGGGTAGAGTGAGAAGCAGGCTTTCCCCTCCAACTACCACAGCCCCACTATCAGAAGAGAGTTCGAGGATAGACAGATAGACAGGTTCCTGGAAACACATCTGGGTGCAGCTGGAAGGACTTAAATATTTAGATTGGTGATCTTCCCTGGACTACTGAGAACACAAACATCCACACCACAGGGCTGAGTTTTGTGCAAATGTTGGGACTTTGCATTTTTTTATTAACATTTCCCTCTCACATGGTTTACATCAATTTATAATAATCTACATTAAGTTTAAACAGAACAGAGACAAAAAAATATACCCATACCAACTTATTAGGGGTTCCATCCTCCCTCGTCAGTAAAGGCTGGCAGCCCTCATTTACTGCCCAAGCAAGAACAGGCATGCCTGGGATTCCTGGACCCTGTCTCCCGGTGCCTTGCTGGCAGCGATGGGGTTCTGGGCTGCATGGCCCCTGTCTCAGGAGAAACACCAGATACTTCCTTGGTGCCCCACTTGGGGTGGAATTTATAAATAATAGAAACCATTAATAATCCTCAGTTCCTCTTCCAGCCTTCCTGCTGTTATACTGCCTAAGCAGCCTGAGGACTGCAGCAGCCAGTGCCCGGCAGCCAACGTGCCTTGTTTTCAAGAGACGGGAGGCACTGTTTTGATGGGCGTTGATCATTTGTTACTGTCAACTCTTTGGAAGCAAGAATGCCACACATCAGCACCCGAGTGCCAAGACAGTAGTAGATGGTGTGATCTCTACACTCATGGGCATTCTCTTTTGCCTGTCTGAGACAGCAAGGCTCCTTGTTAAACTGCTAATAGGCAGCTGGGAAGTTGGCATTTCTTTCTCCTGCATGCACAAACTGTACCGTTCTGTCAAAGGCAACAGGGATGACAAGGACCTGAAAGAGCCCCGCCTCTCACCTAGCAGACACAACAGCTTGGGGGCCAGCAAACCCATCTTTAGACTTAGCCCTGAGCACACACAATGAGGGCTGGTCTCCCCGATCCTGAGGGCCAAGAATCAACTCTGCCACATAGAAGATACAGGAAGCTGTGTGGTAGCTGAAGCTCCAATGGCAGGAACCCCTTTCCCTGCTAACTCCCATCAGACTGGAAATGGTGCTTTGGGAAGAAATCTCATTCTAGTACCAAGCAATACGTTGCAGAGTTGGGAATGACACCTGCTTTACCCCATCCTCTGGAGCCCCAGCAGACACTCAAGGGAGACAGCCGGTCTCCCAACTTCTAGAACACTTGGGGTTACCCACAGGGCTGGATTTAGGAGCTGGGGCAGTGCCAGGGCAGGACCATTCCAGCTGGGTTGCGCCTTCTAGTCCTAGGCTCTGGAGCATGCATGGCAATGTGGCTGCCCCGCGGCAGTGCTTGGCTGTTGAGAGTGTAAAATCTAAGGCAAAAGTACCACGAGGTATATGAGGTTCCAGGTTCCAGGACAGAGCCTGCTTTCATCTGGACACCTGACTCAGCCACAGAAGTTGCCCTCCAGGGGGCCATGCTCCACTACAACAGCCTCTCCGGGGCTTTACTGTGCAGACTGGCTTCCCCTGACTTGCCCCTGCTGCCCGCTCCATCCGTCTTGTTCCTTCACAGCCTGGGCGACCCCCACACCCTCAGGTGCGTTCCTGACCTCTCTCCATAGCAGGACACTTGTGAGTCATCACACTCTAAACAACACCAGGGGAAAGGGAACAGAAAATTCAGCAGTAGAAGAAACAGTTGAAGATGCCTCATGGTAGGCAGGAAAGAGAACAGACAATCCCCAGAAAGGGCAATTCTCAAATAGAACATTCCAAAAATCAGCTCTCCAGCTCTGTGCTAAGCCGAGAAGTGCTGTGTGTCTGTCTCCTTGCTCCATGTCTGCACAGGCAGCAAGGAGAGCAGGTGTGAGGCCAAGGGTGGCACACAGCACATCAGCCAGGCCACCACTGCCCGGGGCCTCTGCAGGACTTTCCAGTGATGGAGCAAAACCCCACGCTGCACATGCATGCAGCAGGCTGGGAAGATGGAGAGGGCAGAGACACTGCAGGGAAGCTGCAGTCTGGGAGCAGGGCCAGAAGAGAAGCCAGCAGCAGTTACACAGCGCAAAATAAAAAGTCCCCAGACTGGACTCAGGCAGAAAGAAAGCATTGAAGAAATGAAAGAACAAAGCAGGCTGTCTGCGCCCACACTGGCTCAGCCACTACCCTTTCTGCATGACAAATATACATAAAACAATTCTTAGACAGCACGGAGCGTCAGACACACGCAAAGGTACAGAGGGCAGGAAGGAGCTGGGGTGTGGTGAGGAGGCTGGGGCCGGTCAGCTGGCTTTGTACAAGGTGGCACAAAAGATGCACAAGTCGCAGTTCTTGGAAGGTGGCTTCCCCTGGACTCTGGAGTGCTAGGCTGGGGAGTTTCTGTTGCAGTCTTTTCAAGTCTATGTCGGGCCCTGGCTGGAGGGCTGCCTCTGGCCACCCCCACAGCTGCCCGCCTCAGGCTACACATCTGTGGAGAAGTACAGTGTGTTCCGCTTCAGCTCCGCGAAGGAAATGGGAGGGTGCTGCAGGTAGTAGAGTAGGACCTGGACCTGTGGGGACAAGGACACCGAGGTTGTGCTCCTCGCATTCCAGACCTCCTTCCCCTGCTAGGCTGAGAAGAAATGACTCCCGAGCTGCAGCTATGTCTGTGCTGCCCATGTCACGCCCCAGGCTCATTCTGGCCTCTCTCCCGTTTTTTTGGAAGCCCAGGTTCCTCCAATCATTTCAAGCACTAGAGGGTGCTGCAGAGCGGAGGGTCAGGGAGCCACTTCCGCCACTTCTGGGTCTAAGTCAAAAGCTTCTAGTGTGGGCCTGAGATCAACTTTGGTTGGGCAGCCTGTCCTAGGTATTGACCTTGAAAGTAACCCCAGAACTTTCATACATTTGGTCAAGCCCCTGTCTCCAAACCTGCCATACCCAAGACTGAGGTACTCTCAGGAAAGCAGAAACCACCTGGACAGACATTCTTCAACTCTTGTGTTTTGGCCTAAACACCGAGGAACTGTAGCCCTGTGCTTGGGCCCCCTATATACTACTGATTTAGCTGCCTAAGGAGAGGTGGGGCCTCTGAACTGCCTAGAGGTCTCCACAGTGCTGGTAGTACCTGGGCCATGACATCATGGGACCAGATGTCTGCCGCTGATGTGAGATGTGCTTTGCTCTCCACTTCTGAGGGTCTCAGTAACGTGGGGCCAAACACAGTGGCCAGGTTGTGAAGAGACATCTTGTTGATGGGTTCCTTCTCAGCAACCCTGAGGGAAGGAAGGAGAACAGAGAAGTCACTCCTCAGCAGCCCCAGGAGACCTGGGGTGCTGGGAGCTAATGGCACTTGAGGCTCCCTCAGGCATCAAGGGAGCAGACACCTAGCTTCCCTTCCTACATGTGGGAAGGACACTAGGCTAAGGGACATTTCTGTAACATACCCCTTGCACCTAGGCTATGTGCCAAGCTGATGGAGAACTGCCAGCCAGGACTAACAACCATCAATGGCATCACCCCGACTTAGATAAAATCATTACAGTAAGAGAGAATACACTGGCTGTGGGGGCGCACACCTTTAATCCCAGCACTAGGAAGGCAGGGGCAAGTGAATCCCTGAGAGTTCAAAGCCAGCCTGGTCTACAGAGCGAGTTCCATCCAGGACAGCCAGGGCTACATAAGAAACCCTGGCCAGGCGGTAGTGGCGCACGCCTTTAATCCCAGCATTCAGGAGGCAGAGCCAGGTGGATCTCTGTGAGTTCAAGGTCAGCCTGGTCTCCAAAATGAGTTCCAGGAAAGGCGCAAAAGAGGAACAAAAAACAAAACAAAACAAAACAAAACCCTGCCTCAAAAACAAACAAACAAACAATGGAGACTACACTGTTCTAAGAACTCTGTGTAATACTGTACACTGTCATTTTGAGCCAAGTACCATTATCCTAGAGGTGAGGAAACCAAGTACAGTCGCACGCTAAGAGGTGCCAGAGCTGCCTTCTGAACCCAAGAGCTCATCATCTTACCACTTCGCTTTTTATTCAGAATCCAACAGTAGTACAGTTATGGGGGTCAACAGTGACTAGGGCAGGCCAGGAGGACATGCTACCCAGAGGCAGCTGCTAGCTAGCTGAGCTTGCAGTTACGCAGGCTGCTGTAGCAGGAACAGCTGTGACCAGAGGCAAGTCTGAGCAACGCATTCCCCACTGCCTCTGACGAGTGTGCTCATGGGCCTGCTCTGGCTCTTTCCAGATTTTCCCTGCTTTTCTCTTATGTAACAGACCAGGTACTCTGTTAACATGTCCCCTGAGTGACAGTAGGAGCTGCCATCTGTGGCTACTGTCCAGGCAGACTCAGTATCACCAAACACATCAAGAAATCCTAGACCTCCTCTGACTCCATAGTAGGAAATGTTTCTGAGGCTTTGGTACACACACACCCTGGACAGGGCCTCTCATCCTGCTCTCCACACAACTCCCACCCTCTGGGGGCAGGGGTCACAATGTGCCTGCTGACTGCTTTGGAAACTGGCAAACACTTCAATGCCAGCAGGCAGCTATGCAGCTGGCTAGCACACACAGGCATGCGTACAAACACACAGGTACATCCACACGCACAGGGACAGGCACACATACACATAGACAGACATGCATACACAGGACACACACACACACACACACACACACACACAGAGACAGGCAGACAGACAGACACATGCACACACACACACACAGAGACACAGACAGGCACACCTTCCAACACATACAACCCCAGATGTGAGCCCAGTTCCCAGGGTAGAAAGCCTAATGAACTAACTTTCCCTCCCCATTCCTCCTCCTCCCCTCTCTCTCTCTCTGTCTCTGTCTCTGTCTCTGTCTCTGTCTCTCTCTCTCTCTCTCTCTCTCTCACACACACACACACACACACACACACACACACACACACACACACACACACACGATGGCCCAGTTCCCAGGGTGGAAAGCCTAATGAATTTTCCCTCCCATTCCTTCTTAGCGTTTCCTCCCACAACGTTCACCCAACTATTTGGGAACTGGTTGGGACTTTGGTCCTCGCCAAACCAGAGGGAGGGACATTGTCTCATGATAGGAAAAACAAGGCACCAGCCCCAGCTGTGTCTAAGTCTCCACTGGCCTGCCAGAGCCTGGCCTGGCTGAACTAGAGCCAGCACCTGGACGAGGGGATGAGCTCAGAGGTGCTGGCCTAAGGGATTTAAGGGACGCCAAGTGACCTAACCTTCCAGCTGGTGTCTGTGATCAGTCCTGGGCTGAAAAGTGAGTGACGAGGACTCCTTGGTACTAAGTTCGGTACTGAACACTAGAATGGAAGTCACTTGAACAGCTCTGGTTTGCCTTACCATGAGAGGAGTGAGGGAAGGTGAGAAGGGTGGTAGTTTAGGACTTGGAAGATGTTGATTTTAAGTACAATTTTTACCACTAAGCCAAGCAAGGCCCCGGTGGGCTTAGGTCTCAGTTTCTCTGCTTCATAACATGGGCCAAGACCAGTAAGTTTAAATTCTTTTTTTTGTTGTTGTTGTTGAAAGATTTATTTATTTATTTGCTTGCTTGTTTGTTTAGTATAGTGTTCTGCCTGCTGTATGCCTGCAGACCAGAAGAGGGCACCAGATCTCATTACAGATGGTTGTGAGCCACCATGTGGTTGCTGGGAATTGAACCCAGGACCTATGGAAGAGCAGCCAGTGCTCTTAACCCCTGAGGCATCTCTCCAGCCCCCAGGTTTCAAATTCTTAACTGACTCATAATAAATACATGTGATGTAATCCAGGACACACATCTACAGGTAACTGAACAAACAATACTTGTGCCAGCAACACACCCTGTTGCTGCCCTGTTTCACTTAAAAAAAAAAAAAGCCACACTGGGCTTGTGGAGTGGCTCAGTGGTTAACGGTCCTTGCTGCCAATTGTGACGATCTGAGTCCAGCCCCAGAACCCACTTAGAAGGAGAAATGACTTCTACAACTTGTCCTCTGACCTGCACATGCAAGGCATGGTGCTCACATACACATACGCACAAAATAATAAATTAAACAACGAAAAATCTACACCGACTAAATGGCTGCATCTGGGCCCACAGATTAAAACCAGCCTGAGGCCCTGTGCTTTTACCCACCATTCTAAGAGGGTCTCCTCATGTTTCCCAAACTATTCTTGATTGTTCAGGCAAGCCCCTGCCTTAGCATCCTGACAAGAGGCCACGTGCCACTGTGCCATGACCCATGACTTTAGGCTGCAATCAGGAACCACAGTTCCCCAACAACAGCACGTGAGTTCAGGAGGTTGAAAACAACCGCTCAGGCGTTGTTTGAGCACAAGTCAGTACCAGGAGGCGGAAGTGAGAAGATGAGTCTGGCAGACAGATGGCAGCTTGGGTTGGGCCCCAGCTCTCCTCCTTACCTTTTCAAGTGTTCCAGCAGGAAAAGGAAGGTAATGAGGTTGGGGTCGGGCAGGGAGCGGAGTAGGTGCATCATGCAGTTCTCCTTGGCAGCAGGGTCTGACAGGGCTGCAGGAGGGGAAAGGGTTAGGGCAGGTCCTGGCTGGAGGGCCAGAAGCCTGGCCCTCAGAGGGAGGGCCTGGTCCGTGCATGCACTCTCAGCAGTGGGTTCCCCTGGGATGCCCCACCATGGGTAACATGTCTAGAAGACAGGCTGGGGGAGCAGTCTCTTCCCTCCCTCCTGGGCTAGCCATTCCCCCATACCACACAACCCACACTCCAGTTTAATCCAGTAGTTGCACATTCGAACACTTCTGAGGCTGGTGCCTACACTGACCAGCCAGCCCTAGGTTTCACATTCTCCATGGGGTCCAAAGCCTTGTCTGCTTCAGGAGAAGATGGGAGCATTGTGCCAGGCCTGGAAGAGGCCCATCTAGGTGGGCACAGGAGCTCCACTGGCTAGTGGCACCTGGGCAATGAGGAGAGCCATTCTGTGGGGCTCAGGACAGCTTTCCCCAGTATGTTATGGTTTAAACCAGCTTCCTCTCTGGCCCTGGGATCTAGCAGCTCAGAGCCTTCTTCCCTAAACGCCTGTGTTTCTAGGGAGCAGACCAGTTTGTAAGGAGGAGCCATAAAGAGGACACCAAGGCAGGGGACAAAGGACAAGAGTCCACCTTCACACCTCACTCTCAGGTCCTCCAGCCACGAGAGAGAGAGAGAGAGCAATGGACAAGCCACTGGCAGGAATGCCCAGGGCATCTCCTGCTTTGCATTTTTAGCAGCCTAGGAGACTTAGCCCAGCCAACCCTCAGGACGCCAGAAACCTCACCGATGCCCTCCATGAAGGCTGGGTAAAGTCGGTCTGTGAGGAGGGGTTCCGGCAATTCCCGGAAGTAGAGCTTGAGAGTGCCAGCGATGGCGTTGATGTCCATGTCGCTCAGCATCAGCAGGATGTCCTTGTTATCTGTACAGGAGGGGGCAGAGCCTGAGGCTACACTGACCTGGGAGACCTTTTCCTCACTGGCAGCCCTCAGAACTGTTTCTGTCCCTCAGACCTCGACCCCCGGCACTTCAGCCTCTGGCTTCCCCTTACAAAGCAGGACATACATGGTGCCCACCGGCTCTGTTATGTCACCTCAGCTTTATCTGTGGGAAAGGGCAGCAGGGGACAAGCTGGGGTCTATCTGCTGTGGCTTCCCAGGAGAGAGGAAGGACATAATTTGTCACCCACAGTACCAGAGCCACAGCCACACCACATAGCACACACCTAATTGCATGTTCCCGGGAGCCACATCCCAGCATGCTCTCAGCCCCTATCCTATCCTTACCTACCTAGACCCAGTTCAGGCATTCTGAGCACTGGCTATGCTAACACTGTCTCAGCCTGACCCAGCAGGATGGAGAAGAGGAAACCGAGGGCCAGACCCCACCACAGAAGGGCTCTGTCGAGGAAGAGCTGTCCCATGCTAACAGGGCCCAGGGACAGCAGCAGGGAGGAGCTTGAGCCAGCAATATATATTCTGGAGTCCCAAAGGTCTCAGCTGAAGTTTAGGTACAAAAACCTCCACACTGGGTAACCCAGAGTAAGGGACCTGACCTCTCTGAATGCCATCCTTATTTGAGTGGAGAGAGACTAAGTGACAAGATGTAAAACATGTAACTAACTTGTCAGGGGACTCAGAAACAGCTTCCCTCATGCTACCACAAACTATAGACCAAGGCTCCTCCACTCTCCACCGGCTGCTTGGGAACCATCCATGCCCACTGAGCTTCCCTACTCACTGGCATCAAAGACGGCCTTCAGTGCCTGGATGTCCGTGGCCACCCCTGATATCCTGTAGATGCCAACCTCTTCAATGCCTCTCTTCTCCACCTCTTCTATGCACTGCCGTACGATGTAGGGCACCTTGGAGCGCTCTCGCCTGCAGGACATGGGTGCACAGGAGGTGGAGGGAGGGAGGGAGCTTCTCACACTGGCTGTGCCCTCTAGTTCCTCCACAGCTTTTCTCAGCCTTGTGCAGCTTGAGGCCCTTGGGGTCAGGAGTCAAGGCAAGCAAGGCCTGGGGAAGAGGCTATCTCATTCCCTAAAGCCTGCTTGCTGAGGTGCGGCTTCGAGCATGCGTGCAAGAAGTCCTAGAGACTGTTGAAAGAGCATCCCACTGGGTTCGAGTGCTTGTGGGTAGGGTAGTCCAGTGGCAGAGCCCTTCTGTAGCAAGTGAGAGACCCTGGGTCTGCATCCTAGCCATGCAATTAAAAACAATGTTCAGGGTTGGGGGTTCAGCTCAGTCGTGGAGCACATGCCTAGCAAGCACAACAAGGTCCTGGGTTCGGTCCTCAGCTCAAAAAAAAAAATAAAATAAAATAAAATAAAAGTTCAGGGGAAAAGGAAAAACAACAGAAAATGTTCATGGGGAAGCTAAGCATGGTAGGTCAAGACCTGGGAACAAAGTGCCCAGAGGGGCAGGGTGACCGAAAGGATATGGCCCTTTCCCAGCCAGCCACCCTGACTCCAGCTTACTGCTGCCCAGCCCAAGCGTGGCCCACGGTCACTGTCACTTCTTATTGACTCCAAGGCACAGACACTCTGGCTTCCCCCGGGACCATCCACTGTTTCCATGCTGGACCGCTTATTTCTAAAGCATCCTAGGAGCCGTTTCCAGCCTCCAAACTGCTTGCCTGTGGCACGGGCAAGGGGAATGGAAGGTGGGATGTGGTGGGCACCCGGGTACCAAAGCTACTCAGTCTGCACGGCAGCACCTACTTGGTCACCACGCTGATCTTCACTCCAAAGACGCCGGTTTGCTTTTTGGATGGGGTCCTCTTCAGGCTCATGTCACGGCTGGTAAATTTCATGGAGAATTCCACTTTGATCTGGTCAGGGGTGGAGTAGGTACAAATCCCCCAGGGCGTGAGCGTCACCCAACAGAGGGTCTCTCTCCCCAGGACTGTAAACAGGGCTATCCTCAAGCTGGCAGGGCTCCATGCACACCTGCAGCTGGGATGGGGAAGGGTGTGGCCAAGGGGAGGACACTGGTCTGAGGGAGGTGCAAGCAGTCTAGCGTCCAGGGGAGGGTGGCAGGAGGGTGCCGTCATGGCTCAGATGTCCTTACCCCATTCATTTCAATCACATCCGTATGCCAGTTCTTAGTTTCCACAGTCTGTGGATCCAGCTGCGGGGGGGGGGGGGGGGAGAAGGAGGACAGGTCAGAGCCCAGCTTCCCTATCAGTCAGCAGCTGCTTTACAAGACAGGAAAAGGGTTGGAAAGGCAGAAGCCTAGATGCTAATCTTTAAGTCAACCTGTTGAAGTAGTTTGAGCCCACAATCCTCCACCCACTCCCTCCTAGTCTTTCCCAGGGAAGGCCCCCATTCCCTGAAGAGAAGGGCCACCTTCTATGAGACACCTGCTCGTCACACTGTGCTGGCTCCTGCCCACATTACAGTCACAGGGGCCTTGTCACCTCATTTCACAGACACATCAATTGCACACTAAGAGAGCACAACGCACAGAACACACTTAGATGAGCATGGAAAGTGGGGGGACACCAGGTTTCCTGATTTCCTTGAGGGCATCGAGCCCTTGGCACCTACAAGGAGAACGAGACGCTCAAACTACACTATGCCCATGCATTTATATCCCCGGCTATCCTCCACCCCAGCATGTTTTAAAGTCAACATCTCAACATTACTATGGCAAGTTTAAGTAGCTGTAAAGAATATCATTTCCAGGATAATGTAAATATTGACATCTTAAAATGATGACATCATTCTTTAAGTGTATGCAGTGGAATCTAATTACCATAGTGATTCAACACCCACCATCATCCACTTCAACACAAGAATGAGCTCATCTTTTGAGGTGACGAGGCCCATCTGACAATGTGGTCAGGAGCCAGCACAGAGTGATGGGCACAGAGCCTCACAGAAGTTGCCCCTCTCCTCCAAGGGATCAGAGCTGATTCAACTCTCCCTGCCCACCTTTATCCTGGGCAAATCTATACCTTCAGGGGTACATGTGCCTAAACACAGGCCACTATCCCTGGGGGGGGGGGGGGGATGTATGAGTCAGCCCAGGCCCTTCCTGCGTCGGTCACCTCTGAAGGGGTCTGGGGTTCCACCTGGCTGGCTCCGAGCCTCTATCTAGGCTGCGGAGGCTCGAGCCCTGTGTCCAACAGTCAGTTCCTTGCACAGAGGAGGAATGGAATTAAGAACAGAAGAGGAAGGCAGCAGGGGGGGAACCAATACACACATCTTCCTTGAGCAGAGCCCCTGCCCACAGGACGGCCTCCAATAATGCCAGCTACCAGCGTGACGCTGCCTAGACCCTCTCATTCAGAAGGCTTGAGGCCGCGGCGGCTTCTAGTGAGTCCCAGCAGAAGCCCAACTCTGGTCTGAACTTGTTCTTCTCTCGGCTTTTGTTCTCAAACCCTCAGCCTGCTTTTCCCCAGTTCCTCTTCTGTACCTAGACAGGGCCTCTGTCTGCCCTGATTCTATCCCCTAGAAGTGGCCACACAGGGTAGAGGGACCTCAATTGCCCTTTCCCAGCTGACTAAGACAGATGCATGCCTTGCTTCGGAGGTTTCTGAGACAGGGTCCTGCTATGTCACCCAGGCTGCCCTGGAACTCTCAATCCTCCTGCCTCAGCCTCTGAGTGCTGGGATTTCAGATGTGCATAACCATGCCTGGCTTAGGGCCAATCCTTCTGAACGCAAGCCTTTCTTTTCTTTTGGGTTTGTTTGTTTGTTTGTTTGTTTGTTTTTTGTTTTTTTGTTTTTTTCCCCCGAGACAGGGTTTCTTTCTGTAGTTTTGGTGTCTATCCTGGATCTCGCTCTGTAGCCCAGGCTGACCTTGAACTCACAGAGATCCATCTGGCTCTGCCTCCCAAGTGCTGGGATCAAAGACGTGCGCCACCACCGCCTGGCAAAAGTAAATCTTTCTCAGCACCAGCAGAAGCCTCAGGCTCTTTGACGGTCTGGACACCTACCAGGATTCACCTCACATCCCTTTTCTGTCTTAGTACCCTATGATCTGGCACCTCCTCTTGATAGCCAATGGCCCTCACCCCTGGAGTGGCATCCAGACATAACCTGAGTTTGGAAATGGCAGGGATTAGTAGTCAGGGCTGACCTGGGGATCCAGTTCTATCTCATGAATTTGGTAGGTCACTGAGGCTCTGTAAGTCTTGACTTCTTCACAAGGTAGCTATGCCCACCTCACAGGGCTGCCTGACTGAGTTCGAGCATTCTGTGAGGTCTGACACTTTGACAAACCCTTTGCATACACGTCAGTTCATCAACATAGCCCACTAGTGTGGTTTAAGCCTTCCCATCCTGAAGACAAGGACACAGAGACTTAAACAGTACAAGGAACCTGCCCAGTGTCCAAGACCCAGGGAATGGGTGCTGGGTGCAGTCAAATCTCCCCGACTTACTCTCTCTGCTCAATCTGTAGAACACCATGCAGCATGGCTAACCTGGCACCGGTACTGTGGAGAGCTGGCTGTGGCACCATGATTCTTTCAGAAGAAACACCAGGCCTCTTGGGATGGAGTCTGGTGTCTAGCTGCTTCTAGAACAAACTTCCTGTTTCTTCTCTTCCCCACATGAGTATGTTTTTGTAGGAGCCCCCCCACTCCCCCTGCCACACTCCTACCCCCAGACAGGGTTTCTCTGTGTAGCCCTGGCTGTCCTGGAACTCACTCTGTAGACCAGGCTGGCCTTGAACTCACAGAGATCCTCCTGCCTCTGCCTCCCAAGTGCTGGGATTAAAGGTGTGCACTAACACCCCCACCCTGCTCCTGGGAGCTTCTGAAACAGGTAAAGCCCCTGCTGACGCTAAAGTCTAGCCCTTGCTTGCTGTGGGTTCACATGTTCCAGCTCACACGCTCCAGCCTTTCTCAGAACAGCTATGGGTAAGGCGCCCTTCTTTTGTCTTTGAGTCCCCACCACTTACCATGTCCCTGGTTCCTGCCACAGGTGTGGCTCTAGCACTTCCTTACAAAGACCCGCCCAGCTTCCCGGTGCCCTGACAATGATGCTCCGTTTCCCAGGAGGCCGGCAGCCTGGAGAAACCAAGTCTATTTCAGGATGTCATTTAAATACAGAGAAGGGGGGTGGGGCGCTGAGAGGGGCATGGCACATTTTCCAGAGAAATGATGCTGCCCGAGTTGCTTCGACTATTTATAACCCCTGGGAACTGTGGACTCTGCTATTTCCTGATTAGATTAGTGCTCGGGTGCAGGAGCCAGCCCTGGGGATGTCAGTCAGAGGGGACAACCGTGAGTCCCAGAAGACAGGTGCCATCCATGGGTCCCAGGCACAGGCAGAGTGGGAGACAGCGGACCATGTGAAGGAGAAGGGCAGATGAGGCTAATGAGGGGCTAGGTGGGGGAGCCACAGGTAACATACCTGCAGGGAGGCTCCTCCAGGGTAGGGCTCAGGTAAGAGAGAAACAGGGCCCAAAACACCTTAGAGGAAGCTATTAAGCAGTGGCCATACACAACTCAACTGTCTGTGCATCCAGCCTCAATCCCATTGTGGCCACACATTCTGCCTTCTCCCTGAGAGAAGTGGAGGCCTGTAGACTGTTGTCCAAGAGTACACCAGGCTATGAGCCACACAAGGCAAGGGCTCTGCTAGAACCCCAATTAGCTGTCACTCTTTTCAAAGTGGCCGGTATGTAGGGCAGGAAGCACCCACATGGTCTTCTAAGGGTGAGGCTCAGGAGCTCCAAGGATAGAGGACACTCAGTGTGAGTTTCGGGAACATCTTGAGATGGGGAAGCCCTTCCTCCCAGGCCCAGCTTCAGCAGCCCAGGCAGGGAACCCCACCACTTGTTGGCCACTTCCCTGGGTCTGGCATTCAGGAGGCACAGAGCAAGTCCGTGTGACGCTTCCGGCTGGAGTCTCTCTTCCTATTCTCTGTTGGGCGGCAAAGGCATCTTCAAGCCCGAATTCTGACTGCTGGGCCTCACTCCACTAGGCCACATGTCCTCTCTCACACAGCTCAGCCCACCAGGGAATGATGAGCGCTGTTTCACTTCCTAGCAGGCCCTCACGTGGGCTGCTTCATCTGCAGTAAGAGGCCCGGCCCGTCTATGAGCAGCTGGGACAAACAGAAAGGCAGAACCAGCCACCTCGGGTCTCAGAGGAGAGGGGCAGAGGTATGAGCAGTCTTCAGGAAGCAGTGCTCTGGGAGGGTGCACCCAGTGGCTCAGTGGATGACAAGGTCCAGCAAGGTTACAAGCCTCCACCTCCGAAAGTGAGACTCCCCCCTTTATGTGTGCGTGCGTGTGCGTGTGTGTTTGTGAAATTTTAATTGTAATTAAACATTTTAAAGCAAGTTCCTACACTTAAGAAATCTGCTTTTCCAAGGGGCAGGGGAGCAAGCTGATTTCACAAGCATTTTACCGAGCCCAGGTTTGGGGGATTTCTGCTGCTCTTTGTCACCCCATCCGCTTTTCCCAAAGTCGCCTCCTGCTATGGCTAGGGCAGAACAGAGCAAGGTGCTCTCCTCCCACCCCCTTCCTTAGAGCCCTATCATGGCCACAGCACTGGAGACCTCCTGTACAAGCCCCTGACCTCCCCCACTCCTGGGGAGGGGCGGCTCCTACCATTCCTACTTTACCGTGCCTGTGGCCTCCCACAGGAGACGGAGACCCATCCTTGCCCTTTTCTGGAAGGGAATAGTCTCCCCTCACAAAGTCTTAGAGATTTATAAAAACGAAATGCTCCTTAACACGGGCAGTAAATCCAGTGTGCTAAAGCCGCTCTGACAAGAGGCAGCGCAGGGGCCTCGTGAGTCAAGAACTTCAATAAAACCAGCTGCTGACAGGCACTAAATGAAAGGTAGTCTGGGTGTTTCTGGGGATCCCTGTCACTGGCTGACCAGGCCACGGAGCCTGGGCCCTGAGCCTGGTAGGTACCGTGTGGGCTGTGGCTCCAATACCAAGGCCACAGTGGCCGTCTCGGGCCGACTTCCCTTGCCTCCAGTACTATCCCAGGCTTAGGGCTGGATCCCTTGGAAAACTAAGGCAGCCTGTCATTGGGGACATACCACAGGCATGAGAGGCACAGCAGGGCAGGCAGTGGGGAACGGGATCTGCCAAGAGGCAGCCTCGCCTTCCTGCAGCAGGGCACTTAAGATTCTGTCCACGTGGCTGCTGAGCTCAGGGAAGGGCAGAGGAACATGCCTCCATCCTGCCTTCCAGCTCAGCAACTGGGTCGGAAAAGACCAGGGTCAGGCTCAGGAAACTGTCGCCTCATCTTCCCAGTGGCCTGGCAGCCTCACTGTGAAGCTCAGCCAGCTCTGCCTTTCTAGCCCTCTCCCTCTGGAAGAGGGACAGCAGGGCTGGCCACCAGGCTGCTCTCAAAGTGCTCTGTGGCCATGGTTTGTCCCCTCCTCCCATGCCAGCCACAGGTGAGCTGAGCGGACTCCCTATTCTGAGACACCCAGGGGAGGCCCCTTTGCTTCTCCTTGCTTCCCCGCCCCCTCTCAAGACCTCTCAAGTTCCCGGGGCCCACATATGGAAAGGGGTTAGCAGCTCTCAAGGAGGCCTTTATTGAAGCCAGGTTAGTGTCTCAGTCCCACAGCAACCTGCCTTTTCCTGCATTCCCCCCAGGGCACTCAGCCTATCCTATGTAGACCCTGCTCTTAGCCTCTGGCTGGGCATGGCTGAACTTTGAGGAGGAGTAGATGAACCTCAAAACTGGGCCACTTGTGAACCTTCACCTCTCCACTAGCCCTGGTGCTCTGCCAAGGGCTTCCCTATTCAGGGCCAACCTCAGGATTTCATGCCAGGACCAAGCTGCAAGTGAAAAAGAAGTATTCCACCCTGCCCCCGCCCAGGGCCATGCTGGGGTCAGCAGAGCAGCAAGGGCAGGGGCGGCAGCTCAGTCTGGAGGTGTTCAGGACCAAAGCAGCGGAGGAGGCCCTCAGCTGCCTGAGGGGGTAGGCTTTCCACAGTCCATGCTGGCTGCTCTTGGAATGCCAACGGTCTGGAAGACCACCATGGGCTCAAAGGCCTCGCCTTGCAGTGGTTCCGTAAGAATTAAAAAGTTGTTTTTTCTTTCAGAAACTGACTTTACCTCCCCACCCTGGCTAGGAACATTTTTTCTATGTATAGAGCCTACTTCTAGTGAAAATGAGGACACTGGCAGTTCCATCGTGCAGATCTGAATAGACTCCTTCCAGACCTCACATCTGCTCCAAGTCTCATGTTCACATACTTCATCGGCCGCATCCCTGTGGCCGTTGAGGTACAGCAAATTGGGCCAGTGGCACACCCTACCCACAAAGCAGACGGGCAGGAACCTTGCCCCTCCACATGTTCCCATCTAGGTTATCAACTGGCTGCATGGCCACCTGGCTAACTGGACATCTGAGAAACAGCCGCAAGGCCTGGGGAAGTTCTAGGCTTCCTCCTTGGAGGCCACATAAGGCTGGTGGTATAGGTGAGAGCCTATATATAGAGCCAAGCTGTTTGGATTTAAGAGCCAGCTCCTCTGCTAAGCACCAGGTGACATCATCTGGGTCATTCTCGAAGCCTCCATTCCCTCAGATATAAAATGGCATGGAGAACACCAGCACTCACCTCAGAGTATCAAGAGCTAAGACGGATGCCCGGGACCCAGTCACGCTCAAAACACACCAATATTACTAAGTTGTGCTGAAAGGCTCCAGGGCCTTCCTTCTTGGTCGCTGACGGGTCCCCATGCCCTCAATTTCGATCCCTCCACTCTGCATGACCTTTGCCTGCTTCTGGACACACCTGTGCTGGGCTTCTGTCTGCAGGTTTCCCTGGACTGGACTGTCCCTAGCTCTTCCACAGTTAAACCCATGAAGTCCACATTTAAATTCTCCATGCCAAGCCTCCCAATTCTTCCGCTCTACCCCACTACCTATTTCTTTTCTTCCCAAATCATCCAGCCTGAAGTTACCCTACTTATTGACTGACTTCTTTAGATCAGGGCTCCCTGCCTGGGCCCCTCGATATCCCTTGGCCCTGCACACAGCAGGCACTCCATCAACATCTATGCCCCAGGATGTGGGGGATGGAAACAGCAATAGCTTCCTACCAGCATTCCTTCAAAGATAGGAGCCAAACATTCCCATTTGTCTCTCTTCTCCATGTTCAGTGAATGGCTGGCCATGGCCTACATGCATCCATGTGGCCTCTGCCCTCCAGACTCTCCTGTGTGTGGAGAGTTTAAAGCTTGGGAATAAGGATTAAGTCTTAGCCAAGACCATCGTATGGATCCAGAGATCATCCCATTCAGTTCCTTCTCTGCACTGACTCCAGAAAGAAGAGACGTATCCAAGGTCTCACGGCAAGTTACGCCATTTTCCAAGACTGAAAGAATGAAACCCCTTGGCTCCTACCAACCCAGGGCACTTGCTCCTCTAGAAGTCTGTGTCTCACGAATCTGGGGGTGCTTTGAGGGGCGTTCTAGAGTATGAGCACAGCACTCAAGCACCTGATGGGAATGGGCGCTGTGGGTACTACTGCACTGACTCTGTTTGTGTGAGGCACCAGCTACAGTTAGGGTCACTGTCCAGGAGAGAGATGACTGTAGGCTGTCTCAGGCCCTGTTTCAAGCTAAGCCGGGCTAGGGGACATTTCCTCGGGTACCTTTCCCTCTCTGCAGAAGCCCAGGAATAGCTTGTATGGCTCCCTTGGGACCAAAGACAACACACCTGGTCTATGGCTCCTGGAAACTCAAGACTGATACTGGCTTTCTCCTGGGCATTGAGCAGGTCCCAGGAGCAGGGGGTTGTGTGTTCCTCTAGGCCACCAGGGAGCTGACAGAACGCCAGTGTTCCTTCCTGTCCCCAGCATGCTGTGGGACCAAAGGAAGACAAAGAGTCCCTTGTTGGCTCAGCAGAGGGCTGAGTCCCTGCCTCTGAGTGCCCTTCACCAACATGTCGACACCCCCAGACAGCACCTGCAGAGGTTTCAGGGAGCCTCCCTAAAGCCCTCCATAGCTCTATCCTGAGCCTGGGACCTCACTATCTTGGAACACTATTGCAGCCCTGGGTGCCAGCAGCTCTGGCCTTTGAGGAACCACTTTGGTTGGCAGGCTCAGAAATCTCTGGTCCAAGGCCATCTGAAAGCAGGGCATCAAGCCCAGGAGGGCCAACTGGCCACCCTGCATATAGGATCAGGCATGCTGGAGAGCACCAGAGAGGCCTGGCACTCACCTCATACAGTACCAAAAGCTAAGACATCCCAGGTTCTAAAAATTTTGACAAGTTCATCCTGAGCAAGGACTTCCATCTCAGAGTGCACGAACCCCATGCAACAGCACACTGTGTACAGCACGGCTCTGCATCTGCAGGGGGCTTCAGTGTACAGTGCCTCAGATATGCAGAGTCACGGACTTTGGAGAGGCCAGCTCAGTAGAAGGTGGAGGAGCTGGGGCTCAGAGACTATTTGTGTGGTCCCAGAAACTCTACTTCCCAGCTGATGGTCTGACCACAGTCCTGCCCCTACAGAGGTCTGGGAGGAAGAGGGTTGTCGGTCTCTAGACCCTGGGGGAAGTGCTTCTGTTCTTTTGTCTACAGTTGAAGGACTAGTACAGGGATGCGGTTGGGTCCGTGAATGGCAAAGGCACACAACGCAAGTTCTTCTCTTTGAGAGTAAGGAGTCAGGGAGAATGGGAGCAGGGCTGAGCATCAGGCAGCCACCGCCAGGGCATTTCTAATGCAGAAGCTTTTATCTCTTCTCCCTACCTCCTTCTCAGAAATGCTCTTAGTATTTAGCTTTCTTTTTGTTTGTTTGTTTGTTTTTGTTGTTGTTTTGGTTTTTTGAGACAGGGTTTCTCTCTGTAGCTTTGGAGCCTGTCCTGGACTAGCTCTGTAGACCAGGCTGGCCTCGAACTCACAGAGATCTGCCTGCCTCTGCCTCCCAAGTGCTGGATTAAAGGCGGGCATCACTGCCACCTGGCTCTATTGAGCTTTCTATGTAGCACAGGCTAGACACAAATATGTGGTGGTCCTCCTGTCTCAGCTTTGAAGACTAGGATGACAGGTTTGTGCCACCACACACAGTGTTAAGGTCTCTCTTGATGTTCAGAGGCAGAATGAATGAATTAGCCCAAGACAGATGTGTATCTTATATCTAGTACTCTTGAACCCTCAATGGCAGGAACAGCTAGGAAATGGCTAAGTGAATGTCTTGGGATATGCATGTTGTACACAAACCTGTGCTGGAAAGATCTGTCAAGCTAAATGACACACTAGAGGGGACTAGGAGCTGTCCTAACAATGGAATCTTCTTCTATGGTCCTCAAGCTAACAATGTAATCCTCTTCTACGGTCCTCCTAAGCTCTAAGGTCTTCCAGACAACTGTCCTCAAGGTGTCCTGTATCTTATCCTTTCTCAGGTACTACCTCTGACTCTTTATGTAAACAAGTGGGGATAACAGCCATCACAGAACAGGTGTACTTAGCAACATCAGCCCCATCTTGCTAAGAGACGCTCTTCAAGATCCTGGACTTCACAGGTCCACATGGCCATTCTTTGAAACAGAGACAAAGGCTCAGAAGCTTTCCTCAACTCTCCTCTGCTCCCTGTATCTTCAATTCCAACTGAATCTCCACTTCTGGCCAGTAGCTGGTCTGAATGAGACGCATCTTTGTCTCGGGTGAGTGAAATAGCAGGAGTCTTGATTTCCTCACTTACAAACGTCTCTGGCCTGGCCCTGCTTCAGGCTTCTTACCCAGCCTCTGTGATTACCACAAGGAGCCTTATTAAAACCTTTGGCTGTTCCAGGATTAGGAATGGAATTCCTCCTCCAGTCCCTTCCCCTCCTAAGAGGATCCTAAGATTCAACCCAGGAAGGATAGGAGGAAGACAAAAACCCTGAGCTTGTGCTACTTGAATATGATTGGGGTGGGGGGAGAGGGAGAGAGTGAGAGAGGGAGAGAGTGAGAGAGAGAGAGAGAGAGAGAGAGAGAGAGAGAGAGAAGAAATTGAAATGCAAGTAAAATACTGCACGTCCTGGCAGAACCCACAAAGCCAAATGCCACGTGTGTCCTCTGCTAAAAGCTTGCACAACAAACCAACCACAAGCCAGGGCCCAGAATGAGGCTTCAGCCCCAGAGCTCTCCTTGTGGACAAGAGCAACTCCAGCACGGCCCCTAGCAGAGTCCCTGGAGCTCTGCCTCCATTCCTCCAGCAAACACAGGTCTGACACTATTTCAAAGGCTCTATCTTAACATCAGGACCTTTCTATCCGAACAGACTTTTCAGGCCCAGTGTGGGGTCCCAGAGGAGTCGGTCACCTCCTTTCCCCTCCGGCTTTTAATGGCTTTGGTTAGAGGGGGGCAAAGGGCCACAGGTAGCTAAGCACTCAGGACATCAAATTCTTAGGACACAGCGTTAATATGGTGGTCCCTCCTGTCAGGCTGGGCAGAACCTTTCCCCTGCCCCATCTAAAGGCCTGCCTCATCTCAGCACCCTTAGCCTGGCAGTAAGCCACTCTGAAATAAGTGGGCTAACTCAGCTACAGAAGGGAGAGAAAAACAGGCTTCACCCCACCCCACCCCTACACACACACTGGCCCTATGCACAAGGAGGCAGGCTCAGGAGGGTAGATGTCCCTGTCACCTGCAGTGTCAATGACACCGACACATTTTGTCACACAGCATGTCCTGGGGACTGAATCACCAGCTACAAAGCACAGCCCTGCGCCACAGCCACCCTGCAGTCACACTGACACCAACACCTGGCTGCCTTGCCTCCCTCAGCCAGAGATCACATGAGAATCAGAACTGTCAGATGCCACTGAAAGCCAAGCTGGCCAATGAGTTCCTGAAGTGGCTTCTGTTTGGCCAGCCGCGGATGAAAGGAGAGCCAAAAATGTGGCTTTCAAGGTTTAGAATTTTAAGCCCCCTGCCAGGTAACCCAGGGAGCAGGCAGGTAGACTGCAAGGCTCGGACTGGCTAACTTTAGGTTAGGAACCTGCTAGCGCACTTTCGCCAACCCTGAGGTTTGGGACCGATGTGCTCTGGGCTGGTGTCTGCTGGCCTCAGCAAGACCTAGGAGAGGAGGACAGGGTGGGGATGGCTCCGAGCTGCCGGCAACAGACAGCTGCCTCAGCAGAGGGGCTCTGGTAGCTGCCAGGGCCAGTAGGGCTCTGCTCGCTTGGTTCCCAGGGAGACTGAAGGTGACCCAGGGGCCCAAGCAGGACAGCTCAAGTTGCTGCCCTGCCCAGCACTTTCCAGGACTGATGTCACCTCTATAGGATCAAGTATACCTCACTGGCCAGAGATCAAACCAAACAGGAGCCAATGGGCCCAAGATCATTCTTCTTGGCAGGGGCTGGTTGGCACAGAGATTGGCAGAAGATCTTCCTCTGAGATCTAGGGAGACTTACAAGTCCCATCACAGACACCATGTCCAGGTGAAGGATTACCAAGGCTCTGGCCAGCCAGAACCGGCACCTTGTAATAACTTAGGCAGTTGATCTGGTCTGTAGAGTTATCAAGCGTTTGCTGTGTGCTGGGCACTGGGTCTGGCTTCTCCTTGGCTGCCTGAGGCCAGGGCCAAAAGCCAGCCCCAAGGCAGCCTGCCCAGCTGCAGGACAGTTCGTTTCTATCTCAGACTTTAATCCCAACTCAGGTTTGGGGCTGTAGGCAAGACCCTGCAGGGAGCTTGGTCAGGAACCCCCAGACATGCTGTGTGAGTTGCTGGAAACCCAGTTGGCACCAGGCCAGCAGTTGTCTGGGTGGTCCCTAAATAGGCAGTCTACAGCCCCTAGGCTCAGCACATTACTCCACCACCAGTCCCTCCTCCCTGGTGGCAGTGATCCTTTCAGCTTGCACAAAGAAAGCTCACATGGCAGAGCACACTGAGGTGCCCATCAGCAAAGGGATGGAGAGCTGACATCCATAAGAGACGGTTGGGGGTAATCATGCTTGTACTGGGCTCCTGGGAGGACAGTAAGATCCAGTCAGGCTGTCTGGGAGGACAGTAAGATCCAGTCAGGCTGTCTGTCTGTTTCTATTCCTGCCAGCTTATACTCAGGAGGAAGCCAGGCAGAGTCCACTTGCTTAGGAGACAAACCTCCTTCTGCTGAAGGAGGGACAAACGCAGAGAAGGCAGCCAGGGTTAGGGTGGGGGGCATTTATCACTAAGTTCAAGCCACTTAAAACATACTCATACCCACGTTCCAGCCTGTCTTGGGACTTCCGGGACCCAGCAGGCGCAGTAGTGCAGAGGTAGAGTCCCCAGCGGCCCCAGACCTCCCGCCCGCAGCCCTGCAGCCCTCCTCTCCCTCCGAGCCAGCCCGCCGGCCCCTGCCAGCACCTTCTGACGGAGCAGCTTACTGCGCACTCGGCCCCAGAGCCGGGCGCCAGTATTGGGCACACGCTTGCTTCCTGGCTCCTCCAGCTGATCCAGGCAGCAGTGTTCCAAGGATTCGCACACTGCCTTCAGGCTGCAGTCGGGCTGAGGCAGGATGTCCGTCATGCCAGCGGCCAGCCTGCCGGTCCAGCTCCAGGCAGAAATGTGGAGAGGCGCACAAGCAGCTCTAGAGAGCGCCGCTGTCTGCGCACAAGTGCTTAGCCGGGACTGTTAGTGGGGCAGTCCCGAAGCAGCGGGTGTGGGGCTCCGGTTTCTCCTCCCCTCCCTCTGCATCCTCCTCCTCCTTCCCCCTCCCTAGAGACTGCAGCCGGGAAGCAGCAGAGTCTGAGCGCACCACCAGGGCCCAGTGCCTCCCCTCAGGCAGCCTGCTGCCCTGTCAGGTGAGCTGCAGCTCCCGGGACTCAGTGCGGTGTGCGCCACAGCCAGCTGCAGACAGTACCCACAACACTCCCGCCCCACAGAAGGAAGTGACTCAAAAGAAGGATCTGGAGCTGCCCCCTCCCAAACCATGCAGGCCCGGGGTTTAACTCTTGGCAAGCTGTGGCTTCTCCTCACCCACCCTGTCTCTCCTTCCAGCCTCTACCAAATAGAGTTTGACAAGCAGCTAGGCACAAGCCAGTTCCTAGTCGTTAACTCCTTCACCACCAGGCTGCTCCTGGGACTTGGGTGGGTATCAAGAGCAAGCCAGAGGAGACTTCCAGGGGCCACAGTTGTGGGTAATGGCCATGAAGAGCTGCCCACCTCCCTCACCGAAGACTGCTTTGAAGTTCTACTTCCTACTCACTCAATTCCTGCCCTGAGGCAAGTTCCTCTATGCCAGCTTGGTGGCAGGGCCAGACACTTGTTTATGATCTCAAGCCTCCTGTGGCACATGTACAGAATAAAGAAGCAGTCTCCGGGGCTTCAGCAGCCGCAGCAGGTATCAGGTCCCTGGGACCCTCACCCAGAACCATGTGAAAGCATCTGCAGCTCTGGTCACGGGTGTCTGACATTAAGCTGCAGCCCTGTGCACCTCACCAACAAAGAGACTTCTGCTAGAGGGGCAGAGGGTGCCCAGAGCACAGAAGCAATGGCAGTTATCTCGGGAGACAGAACTACTAGGTGCTTGCTTTTTTTCTCCTTTCCTTTTCTGAGTCAGGCCCTCTCAATGTAGCACTGGCTTTGTAGCCCAGGCTGGCCTCAAACTCACAGAGATCCACCTGCCTCTGCCTCCCCAGTGCTGGCATTAAAGGTGTGCGCCACCATGTCCAGCTAGCTCTTGTTCAAACTGCAGAATGAGAAGTGACTCCTTTCTCAAGCTCACTATGCAACTTAGAGAGAAGAGAAAAGCCAGAACCCTAGATGGTGAGGGTACATGCAACCCAGGTATCCTGGCCACCACACCACTGCAAAGCTGGGCATGTACAGGAAGGAAACTTGGGTCCACACGGTGCCAACCAAGAGCCAAGCACCATGCATGGGGCTTTCGCCACTGTCCTTCCATGCCAGTGCCGTTCATGTTTCCATTATAGAGTGGCAAGAACTAGGGCTCACGGAGAAGCAACGTTCTGACTTGAGGTACAGATGCGGCTGCAGCTGGGAGGGGACGGTGAAGGCCCTCAAGAGCCCCCACAGGTCACAATCACTGCCTGGCTGAAGTGTGGACAGTTCTCAGGAGTAGGGGGGAAGTGGTGAACTGGAGTATAGGTACCAGTCCTGGCCCTCTGAACACCCTTGCTGGTTCTCAGCCAGTGATGGTCCCTGGGATTTTCTATTTCTGTCCTTGTCACCTTTCTGGGAAAGGGGCAGTTTAAGAACTGGCAGTGAAAGACTGCTCTCTGAGTGGTCAGCACCACACAGACCCTCTCTCCATAAGGACTAGAAACTTCCCTCCAGCCTCAGGAAGGACAAGCATTCCTACGTTTACATTCAAGCAAATGGAGTGACTAGAATAGACTGAGATTAGTGTGGCGTCTCTGCCCTCTGCCCTTCGAAGGGTCGACACTTTGAGGGACGCAGGTGACAGGAGTTTTACCTAGGTCCAGGAGGAGGGCCTGGCTAAGTGCCTGACCCTGGAGGAGGGCCTGAGAAATCAGAGGAACCAAAAGCCAGGTATGACAAGCTGCCAGCCTGGGGGCGGCAGGGGGGAGATGGGCCTTAACTCTCCACAGGAAGAAAAGCTTTTGTGCACATGCATATAGCACATGAGGATGGAGGTGTCCTTCAAGAAGCCCAGGGTTATACCACCAGGACAGTGAAGAAAAAGTACCCCAAAAGTTGAGAGGAAGATCAATTTTAGCCGGAGGGGATCAGGAAGGCTTTGTGGAAAGGAGGCACTCCATGCACGGGTAAAGTTGCTCCAACCCTCTCCCCCTCCAGGTCCCTGCTGTGCTCAGCATCCTCTTCACAAAGGTGCCGTGGCTGGTTGCATAACTAGCTGGGAAGGCACCATCTGAACTGCTCACCTCATTCACCTGCTGCAGACACACAGCTGGTACCTGGTGCTGGCGGGTTAACCGCAGAATGGCTGACACTGGCTTCCTAAGGTTCTCCTTCCAACAGCTGGGTCAAATGCCACAGAGTGCAGCCTCAGGGAAATGTGTACTGCTCCCACCACTGGTGTGTGGGGGAAGAGGAGCAGGATAAATCCTGTTCCCAAAGTCCTACACTTGTCTGTCTTAAGAACCCTAGGCTCAACACTTGTCTGGGTAAAGCAAGCTCTGATTGGATGAGCAATGGCCAACTGGTCTCCATGGTGACAAAGGTGCCTTAGCAGATGGGTAGCCGAGTTAGTTGGGAGGCTCTTCCCTGGAGATACTCAGCTTTCCTTTCCTCCCAAAGGACTGGGGGGCCTTCCTCTGGGGACAGCACAGATTTGCCTTCTCTTTTCCAAGCCTCACGCATTCCTTCCTGAAATCTGTGTCCTAGGAGCAGGGTAGAGGAGGAGGTGTGCAAGATGAACGTCCCAGCAAGTTCCTCAAAAGCAACAGTCTGAATACTGGTCTCGGCAGCCAATCACAGACGGTCTTCATCTCTGCTCTAGATAAGCAAGGCTCACACCAGCCTGGCCACCCAGGAAGTAATCCCATGCCCTCCTGCTGTCTTCTCCCTGTTCATTCAGCCACACCTGGCCAAACTGCCTCTGAGAACATGCAGCTCCCCCTCCCCAGGCCTCCGTGTCTGTATAAACAGAGCTTGGGTGGTAAGGTCTCCTCAATGAACAGATGTCGCTGCCTTTGGAATTAAAAACATCCCTGGTGGACTGTCACATTCTCCACCATCCCTTCCCTGTCCTCAGGGTGAGGTGGGTAGGACCCTAGGCTACATGTAGGGGGAGGGAACCCTCCAACCAGCACAGACGTGACTGAAACAGGCTTGGGTTATCAGCAGTCTCACTGCTGAGGGAAAGGAGGTCAAAAGGGATAATGCCCAGCCTGAAACACGGGCTGGGTCTCCTCCCACACACAGTGCCACCTCGCCACCAGCTACGGGTGGGGCGGTTTTCAGGCAAGTCCCTCCAGCCTATGAACACAGGAGGAAGGCTCTTCTCAGAACCTCGAATATGGAAGCTGCCTCTTGAGTGTGACCTCCATTTTCTCAGAACCACTTTCACCCCCTCCCAGTCTAGACTGGAGCCCCAATCCCTTGCCCTTGTCCTGTAGTTCAAATGCTAGCTCCCCTACTTGGGACTCAAGGGTGATAGAGGAAGCTCCCCAAAGGGGACACTCTGAGAACCCTGATAGAACCAGGAGCCTGGGGGATGAGTGGAGGGAGGCACAGGCCTAAAGGATCAGAGCTGGAAGGCAGACGAACGGAGACCGGGTCCTAGGAAAGGCCACGCCAGCTGGGGATGAGATGGCACATCGCAAGAGAAATCGGTGGGGAACAGGACAGGGCCCAGGCCTCCCCACATTGATGGCTCTACAGGTAGGTCCTACTGTTCTGGTGGGAGCTCCACCTCATCCACGCCCCCACAGTCCCCCACTCCCCTACCCCAAGAGTCTGGAATATTCTGGTGGAAGCTCCACCTCAATCCCCCTTCCCAGTCTCTCTCTCCTCAAACCCTGCCTCATCTCTGCTCGCCAAACATGGCTCCTCCTCCAGAGATGCTCAAGACCACTCCCATGGGGTATTTAAACCGCTCCCCAGAAAACGATGCATTGTTTTTCAGTCTCTCTTCCATGTCTCCTCTCTGGGGGATTGGAAAATCACCCGGGAGCGTTTTACCCATTAATCCTGGGCTTTTCCTTAATTCGGTTTGATTTGGTCTGATTTGGATTGCTGTGTTGGCGGAGAGGCTTGTCGGGGCTACAGAAACTTTTCACCTACATTCCTGTGTGCTCTTATCTTGATAGGTACCCATCTGTGCTGGATAGTTTTATGTCAACTTGACCCAAGCTAAAATCATCTGAGAGAAGGGAGCCTCAATTAAGAAAATGCCTCCAGCCTGGCATGGTGGCACACGCCTTTAATCCCAGCACTCAGAGGAGGCAGAGGCAGGTGGATCACTGTCAGTTCCAGGCCAGCCTGGTCTACAAAGTGAGTTCCAGTACAGCCAGGGCTACACAGAGAAACCCTATCTCAAAAACAAAAACAAACAAACAAACAAATCTGGCTGGAGGCAATCCTGTAGGGCATTTTCTTAATTAGCAATCAATGGGGGAGGGTCCTTCTCCCATCTGTGGGTGGTTCCATCCCTGGGCTGGAGGTCCTTGGTTCTGGGCTGAACAAGCCATGGAAGCAAGCCAGTAAGCAGCACCCCTCTGTTTAGAATAATCTTTTTGTACACTGTGAAGATGTATCTTTGCCAAGGCAACTTCTGATGGATTAATAAAGAGCTAATGGTCAATAGCTAGGCAGGAAGAGGTTAGGTTGGGTTTGTGCACAGAGAAAAAGAGCAGGAGTGGGGTGGGGGGGGGGGGTGTCACCAGCCAGATGCAGAGGAAGCAGGAGATGAACATGCTGTAGTGAAAAAAGGTACCAACACATGGTAGAGTGTAGATAAGAAAAATGGGTTAATTTAAGATGTAAGAGCTAGTTAGTTGCAGTGCTCCTTCAGCAAGATGGACGGTCCAGGCAGAAGCAAACCAGCTAGCTGGATGCATAGAGTGGTGAACAAGACTTCCCTCTGACCTCCAAAGACCCAGTCACAAATACAAACTCTTCTTCCTCTCTCTAAGATTCCAAATATGGAACATTTTTTGCCATGGAGTCTATTACTTTACCAATATTATTTTCTCTATGGTATAGTTTATATGAAACATATGTCTGTCCTTTTACATTAATATATCTATATGTTTATATATCAAGTGACTCTCAGGAAGATACAAAGTGTTTTTTTTTTTTTAAAAAGAGCTAGTTAGTAATAAGCCTAAGCTATTGATTAAGCATTTATAATTAATAATAAGTCTCCATGTGGTTATTTGGGAACTGTCTAGTGGGATAGAGCTGCTGATGGGACAGAAAAACTCTGCCTACAAATGGCGCACAATGTGGGATGAGGCCACATATATCCACATAAAACCTAAAAAATCTTAAGAAGAGGCTCCAAACACACAAAAACAGAGTCAAACACAGTTTCCTAGTCCCACAGTCTCTTACATGGGCCACAGTACAGAGAGGTGTCTTCTGGCTGCTGCCTGCAGCAGCCTGAGACACCTTGTCAGCATGCCATGAGCTAAGTCACATGGTGGGGTTAAGTTTTGCTCATGCAGACAGAAAAGATTACAGATACAGAGTAAAGACAGACCCACATGGAACAGTGTGTTTAAAAATAGGCAGCTAGGCAGTGGTGGCACATGCCTGTAATCCTAGCACTTGGGAGGCAGAGGCAGGTGGATCTCTGTGAGTTTGAGGCCAGCCTGGTCTACAAAACGAGTTCCAGAACAGCCTCCAAAGCTACAGAGAAACCCTGTCTAAAAACAAAACAAAACAAAACAACAACAACAAAACAAAAACGTACATAGGCTTGAGAGATTGAGAGAGAAGAGAAAGGATATAGACAGTCACAGAAGTTTAAAAAAAAAAAAAGAAAAGAGCTATGTAGAGATGGAAAATACACAGAGTCTGGATCCTGTATGTCCTTGTGTTGTCTTTAAATTTTTTGATTGTTGATGAACAAGAGATTAGCTGCTAAGAGACACTGGATTAGGAAAACTGCCAGATTATACCAATCTATATATTTTAAAAATACCTTGACTTCAAAATAGAAGTTAAAAGATAGGTTGTTTTGGGGAAGAGGTTATATTTTTATTCCCACAGAAAACAAAAGGCTATGGATTCGATCAAGGTTAAAGATGATCAGGTTTAATCAGGGAAGATCCCCTGAAAATCCAGGCTACAGACATAAAGAAATAAAAGCAAAAACCCAAAAAAACTACTAAACACATAAGGTATATTTTACCTGCTCAAATATAAAACAAAAAATCATCTGTGGCTGATTTGTGTACAATACACAGTCTACATTTGTATTAATGCAGATATGTATGTTAACTTTAAAAGTTTATGTATTTTCAGAGGGCCCAGACACCAATAAAAATGGATGGCCCAGGTGATCCAACATCTCACAATACCTCTGTTGCCATTTCCTCAGAGTTCTGCATCCAGAACAGCTTCAAGGCTGATGGCAGAGACAGTCCAGCCTCACAGACTACTCCAGCCAGGACTTAACCATTATCCTAAATTTTCTCAGGGTCCCCCAAAGATCCCAGCACTCTCAGACCAGAGGAAGCAGTCTAGAGAAAACACCCACATTCCCAAGAGATAGATTATGGATGTCTGTCTTTGCTTAGGGGGGTTGGTTGCAAATTATTATTGGTCATGATTAAAAAAACAAAACTAAGCAAAGGAATTAGATTCAAAGATCTCTTTCTGAAGGAAAAAAAGGGGATATAATATAGAAATGATGAGATAAAAGGATAAATTAATGAATTTACTTTAATCCAAAAAGCATCTACTAATCTTAAATATTTTACATGGGTATGGATTTTGGTTTATTGATACAAATTTAATGTTATTTTTGTTATACTGTATGTATGTTTCTACTCTTGTTTGGGTATTATGCTTATGCAGCTCATTTAAAAATGTATAATTAAGAAATACAGGTTAGTAGTTAGTCATATATAATAATCAAACTTATAGTCCTATTAGGTATGTTCAAAATTAAATATATTTAGATAAATGGTCTTCGAACACATCAAAGATCTATAGAATATGGCATTTTAAAAAACATAAGGCTTTTCATGACAGTGAGACATGTCTGTTCCTGGTAGCACCAATTTACTTCAGAGAAGATGATGGGCATCAAAGAAACTCCATATGGAGTTTACTTCTTTTGGAAAAGTTAGCCACTGGGCAAAGAAACTGCCTCAATTGCTGACAGTCTACTATCTAAACTGGACCTGCAGGATGCAAAAGAAAGTGACTGCCAAGACAAAGTAGGACAGTCCTTCCAGATTCCCCACTTCTTAGAAATGTCTGTCAGATATACTAGGCCTGTAGACCAAAGATGGATGCTCCAACATTACTGAAGAACTTTGGGTGACTGTCCACGCAGTCAGATGTCCCTGTCATTAGGTAACATTACACCCTTCTGGGGTCTTTGATGGAGTTAAAGACTAAATGATTAGACTTAAAAACTTTTCCTTAGTTATGATAAAAGGTAAATTAGGTATAAAATCTTAGACTCACAAAGACAGACCATAGAATATTTTCTTTGATTTTGCCAAATACAAATGGATTGGATATTGTAACTGTAATTCTTACTTGGTAACTGTTTTTGTTACATATAGTTTAGTCTGTTAAAGTTTAAAATCTTCTTTTTTAATTAGACAGAGAGGGGGAAATGTTATGGAATAATCTTTGTACACTTTGAAGATGTGTCTTTTCCAAGGCAACTTCTGATAGATTAATAAAGAGCTAATGGCCAAAATCTAGGCAGGAAGAGGTTAGGTGGGACTTGGGGAAAAAGTGTGTGGGGGAGTGTAGTGGTAAGGCAGGGTCACTAGTCAAGATGCAGAGGAAGCATGAGATGAACATACTGTACTGAAAAGGGGTATGTGGTAGAGTGTAGATTAAAAAAATGAGTAAATTTAAGATGTAAAAACTAGTTAGTGACAAGCCTAAGCTATCAGCTGAGCATTTATAATTAATAATAAGTCTCTGTGTGGTTATTTGGGAGCTGGCTGACAGGACAAAGCTGACTGGCAGGCCAGAAAAAATCCACCTACACCCCTCCATTGCCTCTGCATCAGTTCCTGTTCTAAGTTTCTGCCCTGCTTGAGTTCCTGTACTGACTTTCTTCAATGATGAATATAATAGTGAGACTAGGTGGCGGCAGCACACGCCTTTAATCCCAGCAGTTGGGAGGCAGAGGCAGGTAGATCTCTGTGAGTTCTAGGCCAGCGTGGTCTACAAAGCAAGGCCCAGGACAGCCAGGGCTGTTGAGAGAAACTCAAGTCTCAAAAAAATCATGAAAAAAATTATGAACGGTGATTTGGAAGTGTAAGCCAAATAAACAGTTTCCTCCCCAAAATGTTTTTGGTCATGGTGTTTCATCACAGAAATAGTAACCCTAACTAAGACACCACCCTAGCTAAAACACATATACTGATAGTGTTTCCAAGCTGAGAAATCAAGACCTGTTTCTAAGGCTATCAAAGTCCTTAGTATTTGCTATGTTCAGACCTCACTAGGCCCAGTAATGGGAACCCCTGGCTCTAAGTCAGCAAGCAGCCAATTAGCAGAGCTAAGCCAAGAAGCTACTTTTCACTCACTTATTCATCCATCACTGAATAGATACCCACTATATGCTGGGCAGAGGCCTTCTTACAGCTCAAAGCACAACTCAGCCTAATGGCACCCTGGCCACTTCCCACTGAGTACCCCATGCCTTGACTTAACATAAGCAATCAGGGATCTTTAGGAACTCTGCTCCCCTCCCAGGCTCCAGAGCTTCAAGAGCCTTTCCCCTGCCTGATAAACATCCATGTATGGGGTTATAGCAATTTAAGCTTTGGAATCCCAAGTTTTGGTTCCTAAGCAAGTGTCAGTAGCTACAGATTCTAGGATTGGCCCAAGTTTAAAATATACTCTAGCTAGGAGGCAAAATCTACCAAGCCCACCCAAGGTGACCTGCCCTCCTGCTGTCCCCCAGAAGCCTGTCCTGGTTTACGGATGGTCCAAAGTCCTGACTCCTATACAGCCTCACGCTGCCTGACCACCCCAGGTTGCTGTTCCCAGGGTTTACAGTGGCAATAGGTGGGTAAACAGCCTAAGTTTATCTGCTTTGGAAATCCTGGATGGACAGCATGTCCCTGGCAACCCCTTGTGTTTCTCACGGCACATCTGACCGTGGAAAGGGTGGAAAATCCACTTGAGCCTTTGGGAACACTTTGGTTATTTAGAACTAAACCCACCCAGGGACAGGGTGGGAAAATCGCCCACTCCATCCCTACATGCCCATCTACTCTATCCGGACTCCAGGACAGGACACAGGCAGCAGCCAAGAACATGCACAGGCGAGATCCCCTGGGTCACTTGCCTGCTCCTTGTCACTGGAAGGTGTTACCAGATCTCCTGGCACAGCCAGTGAGCAGGGAACCCTGGAGGTGTGCTTTGGACACATGAAGCCTCTCAGGCCACACTACAGCAGAAAGTATCCTGAACCTGGAGTTACAGTCAGTTGTGAGTTACCACGTGGGTGTTAGGAACTGAACCAGGGACCTCTGCAAGGGTAGTAAAAACGCTTAACTAGCCGGGCGGTGGTGGCGCACACCTTTAATCCCAGCACTTGGGAGGCAGAGGCAGGCAGATCTCTGTGAGTTGGAGGCCAGCCTGGTCTCCAAAGCGAGTTCCAGGAAAGGTGCAAAGCTACACAGAGAAACCCTGTCACGAAAAACCAAAAAAAAAAAAAAAAAAAAAAAAAAAAAGCGTTTAACTGCCGAGCCATTGCTTTCCAGCCCCTCACATGCAATTTTATGCCCCAATCTCCCTACCTCACAATCAGATTAAAAAAAAAAAAAAAAAAAAAAGCAGAGTGCCGAGTCTGGCTGAGATCAGATGGGGAACCCGCCTAGCAGAGTGCTGAGTCTGGCTGAGATCGGATGGGGAACCCGCCTGCGCTGTTCCTTATCTCAGGGCTATGCATGTTCCCGCTGCAAGTTCCCAGGCTCTACAAGCTGCACCAGGCCTTAGATTCTCCTCTCCAGTGTCAATGGTTCAGAGGTGAAGTTCTCTTAAGCACAGTCCACAGTTCTCAAGAGAAATGCAGCTTCCTCTGACAGCAGCCACTGGCCCTCACTGCCCCTCAGGGTAGGAAAGTAGGGAATTACAGAGATTAAGAACCTTTCTACCCCATTCTGTTTGGTGACAGGGTCTCACTCTGTAGCTCTGGCTAGCTTGAAACTCGCTATGTAAACCAGGCTGACCTTGAACTCACAGATCTGCATGAGCACCTCCTGAGTGTTGGGACTAAAGGTCAAGGCGACCATGCCCTGCCCAGATTAGGGGCTTTTATTCTCAAGTAGAATATTTGATCCAGAACTCAATTCTTAGCTCTACTTTGGAAAAACTGTAGGTGCCTCCTACCTCTCAAGGTAGGAGCTGACATTTATCCATTCATTCAGAGATGTGTTCTCTAGGCCATCTTGGATTCTCACGTCACTCTGGGGTCTGCCTGGAAGCTACTGCCGCCCAGCCATTACCTTTACGTTTGTCTAGGTTTGGGAAGACATGCTCTGGGAGGTCTCCATTGCCAGCTGCCGGCATCGAACCTGTCTTCTGCCTCTGAGCCCGGGGGCCCCCAAGCCAGAGCTGAGAGGATAGTGCCCTTCCCATGGTTTGCAAAGGTGTTCCAAAGGTCTGAAGGAAGGACGTAGCAAGATCCTTTCTGGATTGGCTTCCTGGTGTGTCTCCTACCCTCAGAGATGGGGCTAGCGGAGAGGCATCAAGCCTCCATGCCAAGACGGAATTCTCAGCTAGAGAGGAGCGGGGAGGAAGGGAGCTTCAATCTACTTCCTGTCAAATGCATCCAGTCTCTCCCATCTTCAGGACGCGCTGGTAGCGTCCAGGTGCCCCAGACCAGGAACACCTGGGCAATGGAGGCAGCTCCGCTGAGGCTCACCCTCTCGCAGGTGTGCCCGTGCCCCCAAGACAAATGCACCTCTACCCACTCTCATGCATGCCATCCAGACCAACCCTGAGGGGTGCCAGCAGGGCCACTGACGGGGGGGGGGGGGGGGAGTCTACAGCATCTGGAGCAGAGGAGTTGCTGGCAGGACAGTCACCTAGATCCTCGGTGACTCGGTGATGCATGAGACAAGGAGCAAACCAAGCCTGCCCCCACGTGCCTCCAGGGCTACCAAGTGACTGTGGCAAAGGAAGCCACCCCACCTGGGGCAGCGCTGAGAGCCGCCGGCAGCAGGACCACAAAACATGAACTGGGGGCAGACAGAGAGGATCAGGGAGGAAGAGAGCCTGGAAGCCGCCTGGACACTCCGATCTGGCCCAGGCTGGAGGCATGGAGGTAGTCCACCTTTCAGAGAGGCTATCCCTATGTTCTAGGGCAGGGAGCTACCGGGGGCTGGGACGGGGTGAAGGGACGAAAGGTGGAGGGCCAAGGCTTCCTTCCCCACCCCAGCCCCTGACTTCCATTCCTCATTCAAACGTGCTCTCTCCCAGGGAACAGGGACCCGGCTGTGGTCACTGTGTTTATAAACCAAGCCTGGGAGACAAACAGGACAAAGTGTCGAGGAGTTCCATTAACAGCCTTGTCATCTACTTAGGGAAAGACTCTAGGTCACCTGGGCAGTGTCCCAGAACCAGGCTACCAGGGCAAGAGCTGGCTCACAGGGTCATGAGAGAGAGCCAAATGGGGACAAGAGACCCCCCCTCAGGGGCTGGAGGGTAGGAGCTGGTGGGCGAACCTGGTGGGCGAACCTTTGACTCCTGCTCCAGCAGGCTCCCGACCCATGCTCCTTCTAAGCTCTCCCCTCTGCAGAGTAATTGAGACCAGAAGCAGCTCTCCCACAGCTGACAAAGGCCCCTTGTTCCAGGGCTCCTCACACTGTGCTCTGAGCCAGCAGTGAGCAGCCTTGGAGAAGAGCACAGCTGCTCCTCACAGGACAGGGTCACCTCAGATCCTCCATCACAGCTGGTCTAGCTCCACCACCTAAAGAGAACAGACCCTGACGTGGCCACCCCAGGTCAAACACAGAGGACTCTTGCAGGTAGCAGCGGTAGGAGGGGAATTCTTGGACAAGGTGTCTCTAGAATCCCTGGAGTGAGGAGCAGCTGAGCCTGCCAGCTTAGGGCAAAGGCCCTCGTCATCACCCAAGTATTCAATGTTCCAGGCCCTGTCCCAAGGGCATCAGGGACTCTCACATTCAATTCTCATCATAACCCGGTTTATAGGCAAAGAAACCGAGGCCAGGACGGGCGGGACAACTCACCCCATTCTTTCAAATAATGAACAGAAGGAGCAAGACATGGAGCCATGTCTGGCCTCGAAGCCCCTTCCAGGCTGGCTGAAGGAGCAAACCCTCTCATGGTTTCCTTACTACGTTGGGAAGTCCTGTTCTCTTAGGATCCTCTACTCAGTGTCTGTCCCTTCAGGGGGCCCAGCAGACAAATTCAAGGGTCAAACAGGGAAAGGCCTGGATGTGACGCAGTCCTCTGACCTGCTCCTTCAGTTCATTCTTGCATTCCCTGAGTCTTACGAGATGGCAGTGAAGAGTGGGGCTAGTTCCCACTAACAGAGGAGAATAACGAGGGTCCAGGAGGCCAAGGAACCAGGAACTAGTTCTCCCACCCACAGCCCAGGGCTCCTCCCAGTCAGAGGAGGGTGGACAGGAGAGCTGAGGAAGAGAGGAGACAGAGTCCTCCTTAGGGGAGGAAGGTCAGAGGTGGCTTAACCACACCAAGCTCCTAGTTGTGCCCCGGGGTCAGGGAACTCTGCTATCTTTTCACGCGGGGAAGTAACAAGCACGCAGGGCGCTAGGAAAGGAGACTATGAAATGGCCACCTCCAAAGTCTAGGCTTTGGTTTTGGTTTTTTGAAATCCACTTAAAACTGAGCGTCTAGGATGGGACAAATGCAAATGTCCACAGATGGATAAACGGAATATCCACTTATAAAATGTGGTATATCTGTAATAGTGAAGCATTACTCAGCCCTCAAAAGGAAGGGGGAAGAGCATGCATGAAGCCTGAAGGCATTATGCTAAGTTGCCAAAGGAGGCCAGAGATTGGTGGCTGCAGAGGGTGGGGGAGGAGAGGAGGGCAGGTAGCATTTAATGGGTATGGAGCTGTCAGAGAAGGTGAAAAGTTCCAAAGCCTCATGGTGGTGATGCTTACAAGAAAATGTATTAACGGATTCCCACAAGATTCCTCTGACTTATACAGGTGTGCCGTGGCCTGCGACTGCCTTCCTACCTCTCCTTCCCCACAAAACAAACAAACAAAAGGACGAAGTAGGGCACAGTGACACACTCCTGTAATGCTACACCGGGGAGAGAGAGGCAAGAGAATCAGGAACTCAAAGCCAGCCTTGGCTACACAGAGAATATGAGGCCAGCCTGGGCTGTATGAACTCTTGTGTGGGGGAATAGAAAATTAAGAATGTTTAGATACTGTCATATCTGCCAATTTGGGCACTAGACTGGACTTCATGACTTCCTCCATTTATTTATAAGAGATCTAATCCCTTTTAAGTGGCTTGGTCATAAATGTCAAAGAAATACCCCTAGCTTGCCTTTCCCCTTCAGACCCAGCCAGCCAGGACAGGTTGGACCCTGGGAATATGCTAATCGGCTAGCGGGTAGGTCTCAGTTGGGGAGATCACATCTGGAGTCTGGAGTGGTGTAGCTGGAAATAGACTAGGATAAACATAGAGGAGTCCCCTGGGAGCAGGGAGCCAAAGCAGACTAATGGGGGATGCTTCAGGCTGAGCCTCCCCCTGGCCTGGCTGGGCTGTGGGTAGGCCAGTGGGGAGAGACAGTGGGGAGTCTGTACAGAAAACTCCCAAGTAATGACCCTGTGGGTCGGGAAAGAAAGGGATGACTCCCAAGCCTGTTAGAGAGACGGACCAAGCTGGTGAGGTGTTTCAGTAAATCTGCAGTGCCAAGGAAGGGCAGATGCCTAGAAGTCCCACACCGTCACCATTCTACCCATGAGCACTGCTATGTACTCATCCACCTTGCAGCCAACCAGGCTTGGCCAGCTCTGGACGGGGTCCCTGAACCTGTGAGAACACAGACGAGCTGTGTGAAGGTAGGCAGGCCACTCATTCTTTGCAGTCTTGGATTCCTTCTCCTCAAGACAGGATCCTCAAACCCTACAGGCATCTTCTTCTAGTCACCCCTTCACCCTCCTCCGGCTTGCCTGGCTCATAGCCCCTCCTGTCCAGAGCAGGCTGGATCCTTAATTCCCTGGGCTACTCCCTGCACATTCCTGCCCCCATGTGCTTGCCCCTAAGGGTTCCTCCCAAATGCCTCCCTCGCTTCTGCTGACCCAGAACCCATTAGCTACAGTAACAAAGCCTTAAGAGGGCAGTTACCATGCCTCTATATAAACTGATTGAAAGTACTGTCAATAATGTGCTTTTAAAAGGTGTATCTAAAGACTATCTACTAATGCCATGAAAATAGAAAAAAAAACATACAAAAACACACACTATGATTAAGCCTACTTAAAGGTATACATACCCAAGGGAGGAAAAAAAAAAAAAAAAAAAAAAAAAGCACAGAATTACATAATAAAGGGGCCGCTCCAGGACTGTGGGACAGGCTTCTGTAGTGCCGGGCTCTCTCTCAGTTCTCTGCTGGCATCTTGTACTGCTCTCTGGTGGCCTGGGATGTAATGGCATACTAGCCCTTCAATCTGACAGGGTACCCTACACTTCTGGGTCCTTGCTACAGGAGCACTGGAATCTCCACCTCCAAATTTATAACCCTGACTGTTCTTTTCCATGCAATCTACTTCTTTCTAGGTGTACTAGGCAGAAATGCCCTGTGCCCAGAGGTGATGGTGCTCCAATCAAAGGCAGTCTGAGGTCACTCTGTAGCCCAGGCTAGCCTTGAACGTACAGAGATCCACCTGCCTCTGCCTCCCAGTGCTGGGTTTAAAGGCGTGCGCCACCACCGCCCAGCCCTGTATGGCAGACAGTGGAGCATCACTCCAGCTCCTTGACCAGGCCATTTGCCATGCCAAGACCTTTTACCTGGGCTGCAAAATTCTTGACAAAAGGACCAAGATGCAGAGACACAGCACTAAGGAGACAGTGCGGCCTTCTCTACATACTGTCAGCAGAGGCACCTTGGCCTCAGTGTCCTCATCTGTGAAGTAGGACAGGGAGGTCACCTTCCTTGCAGAGCTGTAGCAGGGCCGCCTCAGGTAGCACTTGGGATATGCGCTTCCAAGAGCAGAGTACTGGACACACATGGTAGTGACTGGAGCTCCCAATTGTCTGCACTCAATGCTGCATCCAACCAGACCTCCAGCTGCTCTGCTGCCACCATGGCCAGAGAGCAAGTGCTTAGCACTCAGATGAGGAGCCCCTCACTGGCCCTTGGCTGGCCTGCATGGAGAGGAGCTGGGGAGGGGGGGGCTTTCTCTCCACCTTCTCATCAGGCATTTCTTGGCTCCTAGCTCCACCATAAAGTCACCTTTGGCTCTGCCCCTAGGGCCCACTGAAAGGAAGCAACCTGGGCTACAGGGCTAAGCGGGTTACCTTCCTCAGACATGTGGCAGCTATGGGAACAGGTTGTTCTACAGCTCTGTGGGACCTGGCCACGTGGGACCATCCAGTGCAGACTCTCCATCCAGCCTGGCTATCCTGAGTGGTTCTGAGGTAGTTACAGAGCAAGACTTTATGAGCCCACAACACCCCCTCTCCAGCCTGGCTATCCTGAGTGGTTCTGAGGTAGTTAGAGAGCAAGATTCCCCACCCCCCCAGGGCTGAGGACTGAACCCAGGGCCTTGCACTTGCTAGGCAAGTGCTCTACCACTGAGCTAAATCCCCAACCCAGAGAAAGACTTTATGAGCCCACAACACCCCCTCCCCAGCGCACAGGAGACTGGTAAGGTCCCAGGGCTGTGCTCAGGAGCCTGAGTGCTAGGGCACTTCAAAGGCCTCTGGAGGCCGTGGGCTTTGAGCTGCCCACTCACTGGCCTGGTCAGCTGGCAGCAGGAATGTTTGTGTTTCTTTTAATATCAACTCCCAGGCATTTAACATTCCTCGAAGCTTAAACACAGAAACATTTCCCTTAGCAGAATGTGCTCTCTGCTTTGCCAAATACAACCTGGAAGCCTCTCCTCCCCCACTACCCCCCATCTGCTCCTGTCTCCAAGAGTCAATGATTTATGGTGTCTCCTGACTCTAAGTAGCACACTGAGAGCAGAAGCAGCAGGGCTGCCATCCAGGTGGGAGTCTCCTGGCCCTGGTATCTGAATGTAGAGAGGCTGTGGGCTATAATGCTCACTGAGCTGGCTGCCCATGTCAACCTTACATTTCACAGCCATCAGTGGCACAGGCAATGTGGCAGCTTCCCACATCTCTTGGCTGGGTGTCCCCTACCTAAAGGCTGGCCAGGCAAGCCTGGAAACCATTCCCTGCCTATTCCTTGGGCCATGCCCAAGGAAAGAGAGATGGGATTCCTGCTACTTAAGAGGACATGTGACAGGGATTGGATTTAAAGAGCTTTCTGTCATCATCCTTATTTCTGAAACAATGAAGGGCTGGCACAAGGTTGCCTAGCAGCACTGTCTCCCTGGAGACAGCACCAAGGAACAGGGTACAGGTTCCTCAGCATCAGGAAATCCATGCTTAGGAACATGAGGCAGATGGCTGGGCCTCTACTGAAGGGCACTGCTCCTCTCCTCAGATACAATGCAAGGCAGGCGGGGGATGGGGACACCCACACAGGTGCCAATGGCACCCAGTCAACATCCAGATACAAAACTTCAGCCTCAACACTCACCAGAGAACAACCATTTCCTAACAAAAGGCCCAGAGAGATGGCTCAGTGGTTAAGATCACTTAGAGGACCCAGCTTCAGTTCCCAGCACCCACATGGCAGCTCACAACCACCCTTAACTCCAGGGGATCCATCACCCTCCTCTGGTTCTGTGAGCACCAGGCATATACATGGTGAACACACATACATGCAGATAAAATATGAATAAACATAAAATAATAAAAACAAATACTTAAAAAAATGTGAAGCTCCCTGCTCAAGACTAATCCAGTGAACCTATTGGGGTCAAGGGTTAAGAAACCTGGAGCAGGGCTGGAGAGATGGCTCAGAGGTTAAGAGCACCGACTGCTCTTCCAGAGGTCCTGAGTTCAATTCCTAGCAACCACATGGTGGCTCACAACCATATGTAATGAGATTTGGCACCCTCTTCTGTATAAATAATAAATAAATAAATCTTAAAACAAAACAAAAACAAAAAAGAAGGCCGGGCGTTGGTGGCACACACCTTTAATCCCAGCATTCAGGAGGCAGAGGCAGGTGGATCTCTGTGAGTTCAAGACCAGCCTGGGCTACAGAGTGAGTTCCAGGAAAGGCGCAAAGCTACACAGAGAAACCCTGTCTTGAAAAACCAAAAAACAAACAGACAAACAAACAAAAACAAAAAACAAAACAAAAAAAGAAACCTGGAGCACTGTGCCTGTGGTCCACTCTTGCCATCATCTCCCTTGATTTCATGGTCACAGATCCTACCGCCAGTGTGTCTTAAGCATGAGGCCATATGAAGTGCCAGGCAGCAGTGTGAATGGCTCCATGCTAATGTTACCCCTAAGTAGATAGCAACCGTCTTCAGAACCGGCACAATGTTCGTTCCAGCGAGAGTACACCCAAGACCCTTTTACCCATTTCCATCTTAAGGGCACCAAGAAATATGTGCACTCGCCCTGAGGACCCGACTCTACTGATATTCCAAGGCCCCACCCTGGGACACTGACTCCCAACACAGGTAAAGGCAGTGCAGCAATTTGGAGCCCAGCAGCCCAGCTGATCCTAAGCCCTTCTGGTAGAACACCAGACAGTGGGGACATGTGACTCTCTCCTGTCTCAGGCTCATAGCAGATACTGCTCATTACAAACAGCGACCTCTTTTCTTGCTTAGGACATCCTTGGAATGCTTCCCAACACAGTGTCACACAAAAAGCCACCAACAGACTGAAAGTGACTGTGAATGCAAAGGCAGCTGCTCCCTTAGATCCATCTAGCTTGCAGAAGCATGGTGGTCTATCTAGGCCAGGTGTGGTGGCTGGGGACCCAGTATCTATGGGCAGCTGGGACACAGCAAGGAGCCAACTTTGGGGGAACTTGTCTCAGCGTTGAGCCAACGTCACAAAAGATCAGAGGATGGGCGCGCAGACTCCGTAACTGTCTCAGCCGGGCCCCTCACCTGGATCTGGCCCTTGCCCATGATCTTGTCCACGATCTCGTTGTTGTCCTTGTTGACCTTGGTCTTGTCGTAGCACTTCTCATAGCACAGGATCCTCAGGGACTGCGAACCCTCCAGCTCAATCTCAAACTCCTGGTGACAGAGGGGAAGGACAATGGCTCTGAGTCCCTGAAGGCTGCGTGGCTTCCCAGGGCTTCCCAGCAAGTGTGGGCCTTGGCTGTTCAAGGCTGAGGTGAGCAGGACCTCTCAGTGACTGGTGGAGCAGGGTTTGGGAACCCTAGCGGACAGCCTAGGATGTGTTGACCTAAACAGTGGTCTACAGGCAGATGACTAACGGGGTAAGGGAGACACAGCTGGTCCAGCCAGTGATGCAGCCACCCCCAGCAGAGAGGCATGCTCAGTGACAAACTGGGACATGAGTCTCCTCTACTCACCTCATCCCACTTGGGCTCTGTTGTGTCCCGAAACACCCTGGTTTTAGCTTTGCTGACAAAATAGCCAAAGGAATCCACCTCCAGAGTACAGTACAGGTCTGCAGGGGGGAAACAGACAGACCAAGTGAGGCCTGAACAGCCCAGGAACAGGGCCAGGGCCCAAGGACTGGTAGTCAAGGGCTCAGGAAGGAAGGAAGGGGCACAGGCTCTGAAGGGCGGGGCCTGAGCCTTGGCACCAAGGGGACAGCACCTGTATGGACTATGCCACCTGGGCAAATCCTTGGTGCCTCGGCTTCCCACGTACAAAGCAGAAATTGTATTAGTGACTATAGGAAGATGCCAGGAGACCAGGGCAGGAAATGAGCCTGAAAAGGCTTTGAACATGGCAAGGCACCGGCCACTCTCTTGTTTTCCTCTGGGTATGGGGGAGGTGTTCTGAAAATTCAGTGTCACTCAGCCTTTTTGAGCTCCTAAACCTTCAAGGACAAAGGAGACCTGCTTCCTGTCTTTGAAGTGCTCACAGCAGGAGAGGCACATTATAAAAGACACCACAGCAGGGCAGATGCCAAGACTATACTTCACCCTGAGCTTGATGGGACACAAAGCCTGTTCACCCCAGAGGCATGGGGAGGCTTCCCAGCAATACTGACCGACTGAATGGCTGTTTATGGGCCAATAACATGAACTTGTTATAAAGAAGCAGGAGGCAGGAGCCCTGAATTTCTGAGCCTGTGTACTACATCAATAAGTCATTTCACATCCCTGTGACTCAGTACCCTCATCTGGCACACAAGAACTATAAACTGACTGGACAAGAAGATAGGTGTGATGGTGCACGCCTTTAATCCCAGCACTCGGGAGGCAGAGGCAGGTGGATCTCTGTGAGTTTGAGGCCAGCCTGGTCTGCAGAGTGAGTTCCAGGCCAGCCAGAGCTACATAGTGAGACCTTGCCTTGAAAAAAAAGAAGTTTAATTGGAATAGAGTATTACTCAGCAGCAAAACATTTACCTATTATGTGCAAGAAATGAGGATCTATCCCTAGTACCCCCAAACACTGTGTACACACACAGTAATATTTAAGCCCAGTTTTAGGTCAATAAAAACAACTGTAATTGCCTTAATTTCTATTTATTTATTTTTTTGAGGCACAGTAGTACACTCTTTTAATTCCAGTACTCAGGAGGCAGAGATAGGCGGATCTCTGAGTTTGAAGCCAGCCTGGTCTACATAGCAAGTTCTAGGTCAACCAGGGCTACAGAGAGACATTCTCAAACAAAATTTGAGGAAAAAAAATCTGTTTTAGATTACTTTATGTATATGAGTGTTTTGCCTGCACATATGTCTATGTACCACATATGTACCTGGTGCTTGTGGAAGGCACCAGATTCCCTGGAACTGGAGTTACAGATGGTTGTGACCCACGATGTGGGTGCTGGGAACTGAACCCGGGTCTCTCTGCAATAGCAACAAGTGTTCTTAACCACTGAGCCATCTCTCCAGGCCTGTGACTGCCATTTATGGAGAAGTAAGCTGAAGCTCAGAAAGGTTAGAAATCGTGCCCAGGGTCACAGAGTTTACAATCACAAGACCTGGGTTTGAGTCTAGGTGTCTGCAGCTCAAGAGGAAAAGCCTGAAGGAGAGCAGATCTTGGAGACAAAGGGGAAAAGTAACTTCGCTGACAAGAGGAACTGGCTTCTAGACTTGGAGAGAAAGTCCCGCCACTCCAGGCATGTTGGCAGGGCCCCAGCTTGGGGAGATCAGAGCTGAGCAGATGAGGGGGCCTTGCACACTGGGACCATAGGGAGCGGCCGTGAAAGATGGACAGTGGCCGCTCAACTTCTCCCTAGGGTCGAGGAGGCACTTACTGGCTGATTGTTTAAACCCCTTGGCAGAGTGGACGATGACGTGAAGGAAACCATACAGTCCTGGAGACTCGTCGTCTGCAAGAGAGCAAAGACCAGGGGATAGAGGTGCCAGTCCCCACCCAGGGCTGGTGGGAAGGCAGACGGGGCCCTGGTCCACAGCACCACCTGGTGGCCGGTTGGGAAACAAGCCCAAAGCCCACTGTGTTCCCAGTGTGAGCTACTCTAGGAAGGGAGGGGTCCCTCTCCCCTCTGTTCAGATTGGGAACTAGAACAAACGTCCTAGGCCAGGCATTTAGTACCTTCCCTCCCGCGGAACACAGCTTATCCCAAGGCTGTCCTCCTCTGCCTAAAATGGAAATGAACTGATTTGAGTCACCCTGTTCCAATGGAAAAGAAAAGGCTCCAAGAAAGGCTTGGCCCTTGTTTGGGACACAAAGGTCCCCAGGTGAGCCTGAAATCCCAGCACTGGGAAGGCAAAGACTGGAGGTTCGCAAAGCAGACACCCTCCCAGCACCCGGGAGCACACTCTGGGCCAGTTCCGAGCCTCATCACTGCTCTCCCTGCTTAGAATCACCCGCAAACTCCTTGCTTGGCATTCAAGCCTTCCATATCTACCTCCTAAAACACCTGTCTTGATTTCTCCTAACGTTCTCCAGTCTACCTACTATCTCGTCCTTCCCCCCAACCCCTGCCCCATCCTGCAGCCTTCTGCTCTGGTTTGGAGACTTCCTCATGAACTCAACACCACCCCAGTGCTCCAGGGGGCCAAGAAACACCTGAGCCCTTGAGAGGGTACCTCCCATTTACAATCCCTGTGCACTGGCAGGAGAACAGTTCCAGTCACATTGGGCAGAGAGATCAGCCATTAGCAGCCACGCCTCTCCCTGGTCCTTGTATAAGTCCCCTAGCAATGTTCCAGTAGTCTGGACCTGCTGGCTGGGCAGCCTGGAGTTCCAAATCTTACCATCTTTATTGCTGGTGACAGGAATGTTGTGCACAGTCCTAAGCTTGAAACAGGATCCCGTGAGCACCTGGAGCTCCACAGAGCTCAGGACAAAGGCCTGGAGATCTGTGGGAGGAGGCAGGAGGAGACAGAGCTTCATTATAGGTTCACTAGGACCTGCTGCTCTTGCTTGAAGGGGCTCCAGGGAATCAGCTTAGTTTCTAGTGTTGGAGTTGGTTCTCTGGACGGAGGGGAGTCCTGTGGGGGTTTGGACACGATCACGGTTGTGGGCGCTGTCAGAGGCAGCAGTGAGTAGAGGCTCAAGTGTGTGAGTGGGAAGCAAGAGGAGGGAGGGCAGCCAACCCAGAGCTCTAGGTGGCCTGCTATGAATTCACTGTGTGCCTTCATCAGACCTCAACTGATGGTAACATCCCAAGAATGCCACCTCCCCGGCATCTTGAAAGGTCACTGTGAGGGCTGAAGAGAGTCACTGGACATGACAAGCTGGGAGAGACGCAGAGGACGCCTTCAGAACAGTGTGGGACTGGGTGGGGCTTTACCTTTCTTCTGTAGCTTCTGGATTGCTTCTCTCCACTCCGACCTCTCATAGTCAGAGGACAGGAGAAACAGGTAACTCTGGAGAGAGAGAGAAGAGTTCAGTGCAGTGACCACAGCTGGACAAGGTGTACCCCCAACTTCTAGGCTCCCCATCAAAGCCTCTTCTTACTCTGGCCCCTCTGAGACAGGAGGAGGCGGCAGCAGCTAGGGTGGGGCTGTCCTTGTAGGAAGCCAGGTTAACAAGAGTGGCAGTGCCAATGGTGGCCAGCAGAGGGCAGTAGCTTCCTGCTACCAAGGACAGCTGTCTAGGGCTGTGGCAGCTTTCTTGGGAAATGGGGGTCCCAGCCCCCATCCCTGATTCCCATGGGTCAATGCCAGAAGCCACGGAGAGTGGGCAGTCCTGAACCAAGGGAACAGGTAGCCCTCCACCCTGCTCCTCCTGACCTTTCCGTTCCGATTGTGTATCCGGAACGGGATTGTGGGGGAATTGAGCAGCAGCAAGAACTCATTCTCAAACATCTTCTTTTTGAGGCGCTCAATGGCTCGGCTCTGTCCCTTGTTGGCCTTCTGCAGGGGACAAGACACGGGTGTTTTCCCTCATACGAAAACTTCACATCTCACTCAGCTGCGCTAAGCACAACATTCTCCTGTGAGCGAATCAGGTTTTTATTTGCCGTATTTCATGAGGTTCTAGGGCCTAGGTATGCACCTCCTAAGAGCCAGCTAATTCCTAACTAAACCTCCTGTGAGCTTACCATTCACATGCAATTAACACAAGGCTGCAGCCCTGACCCTCTTTACAGAACATCCAATGTCAGGCCAGACAACTAGACCAACACAAAGCCAGAGCCCCCCAATAGTACGGGAACTAGCCAATCCTAAGTATCTCCTCTGTTGTGCTTCACCAAGGAAACCCCAATGACCTGACTAGTCCTGGATAATTGTAGTAAGGCCTCTTCTCACAGATTCTGTAAGTGATCTCTCATACTCTACCCCAACACTCATCAGCCTCTACTAGAACGCCCTTGGACACCCTTCAGCATTGAGTCCCAGCTGCTGCTGGTCCAACAGCAGGGCCTCTGAGCCTGGCCTGTGGTCTCATACGCCGCCAAAGCTTGCCCGCTCGCCAACAAGTCTGTCCCGCACCGCCCAAGTAGATTTCTCCAACTTTCCAACTTCCTATTTCATCGAAGAAGCTTCCTGTACTTCAAATCTCAGGGTCACTGAAATTCCCAAGCTCTTTGATTTGGATGAACCGCCTCTTTTTTCCTTCATGGATGTGTGTGATGTGCATGTGTGTGTGTTCACATGTGTGCTCACATACACGTACAGGCCTAAAGTCTTGATAGCCAGCTGGCTCTGGGTAATTCCAAGTGCTGGAATTGCAGAGGGGCCGTCTTCCTCAGCTAGTATTCACATGGGTTCTTTTTTTTCTGAACTCGGGTCTTCTTGCTTGCATGCAAGCGTTTTAACCACTGAGCCATCTCCCCAGCCCTTAACGGAAGAGTCTGGCAAAACTAACAAACCTCGCGGGCAGCCCTGGGGCAGTGGCCCTCACATCCTGTAGGAAGAAGGTAATCATCTTTCTCTGTCAAATGAATGCACACAACTGTCCAGCCATGTCACCTGTAGAGACTCCAGACGCAGGCCAGTAATGTGCACTGCAGACCTGCCTCCTATGGGGAAGGAACCAGGGACAATCCAAATGCACAGATGCACGTTTGGCAGTTGAGACAGAATACACTGTAGCTGCTAAAGGGAGTCTGACAGTCCAGAGTTCCAGGTGTAGATCTGTGAGAAGCTTAGAAAGTACCAGAACAGGACACACGGTCTTGTGACACGTCCCCTCCCCCACATACACACCCACATATACTTCAAGTTGTTAATAATGTAAGCTGAGTGATAATCACCATTTATTACACCGACAATTAGAAAAAGGAGTTTTAAAAATTATTATTATATTTATTTGTATATTTTTGATTTTTTGAGACAGGGTTTCTCTGTGTCGCCTTGGCTGTCCTGGAACTCACTCTGTAGCCCAGGCTGGCCTCAAACTCAGAGATCTGCCCGTCACTGCCTCCCGAGTGCTGGGTGGGATTAAAGGCGTGTGCCGCCACCATCTGGTGTAAAAATTATTAGTATGGCCAGCCAGATGGCTCAGTGGGTAAATTTGAAGGAGTCCATTCTTACCCTTCCATCATGTGGGACCTGGGGACTGAACTCAGGTGTTCAGGTTTGGGCAACTGCTTTGAACTACTGAGATACCTCACCTGCCTCCAAACCACTGCTTTTGAATACACAAATGTAAGGCTATGCATTTTCCTCTCAACAGTGCTTTGGCCTCATTCCATGAGTTTTGGTCTGCAGTAATTTCATTTTCTTTCTTTCTTTTTTTTTTTTTGTGGAGCTGAGGATCGAAGCCAGGGCCTTACGTTTGCTAGGCAAGCACTTTACCACTGAGCTAAATCCCAACCCCATAATTTCATTTTTTTATACACTTTTAAATAGTTTTCAGTCTCTATATTTTGACTCCCCCCCCCCTTTTTTTCCCCGAGACAGGGTTTCTCTGTGTAGTTTTGGTACGTGTCCTGGATCTTGCTCTGTAGCCCAGGCTGACCTCAAACTCAGAGATCTGCCTGGCTCTGCCTCCCAAGTGCTGGGGTTAAAGGCTTGTGCCACCATGGCCCGGCTTTGATTTCCCCCTCTTTTTTTTTTTTTTTTTTTTTTTTTTTTTTTTTTTTTTTTTCGAGACAGGGTTTCTGTGTAGTTTTGGAGCCTGTCCTGAACTAGCTCTGTAAACCAGGATGGCCTCGAACTCACAGAGATCCACCTGCCTCTGCCTCCCAAGTGCTGGGATTACAGGCGTGCACCATCACTGCCCAGCAATTCCCCCTCTTTAAAAGTTCTAACTTTCTAGTTACCTTGTACAATTTTTCTACAGCATGGTCTGTGAATACAGCCCACAGGCTATCAGGTTTTTAAAAAGATTAGAGGTTCACTTTGTGGACTAATATAGAGAACTATTTGGGGATGTTCTATGAGTGACAAGAATCTCAGGGTTTCTTTTGTCTTTAAGGTTTATTTATTTTTATTTTACGTGCATTGGTATTTTGCCTGCATGTATGTCTTGAAGGTGTCAGGTCCCCTCGAATTGGAGCTATAGACAGTTGTGAACTGGGTGCTAAAAATTGAACCTGGGTCCTCTGGAAGAGCAGCCAGTGCTCTTAACCTCTGAGCTATCTCTCCAGCTCAAGAATCTCAGTTTTCTTTCTTAGCATGCGCTTAGTGCCTAACAGATGAGGATGGCCAACTGTGGTACTCGGGTCCACTCTCCCTATTTATCTGCCCTCTAGAGGTGTCAGTTTCTCATGAGGCCTCCTGTGCTGTTCAGGCTGCTTTTTCTCATCCCTCCTCCTCTTTCCCTTTCTCCACTGCTCAACGAACACCAAGGAAGCATTCCGTAATTAAACCCACTAGCTCTAGACACTGGTCCTGGTCTCCCTCAGTCCTGACACAGCAGGAGCTCCCATTCTTGAATCCTGCCTCCCTATCACAGCCAGGCCACCACCTCCCCAGAACACCCAGTTCAAAAACATGCGCTTACCTCCTTCTGGATCTCACTCTTGAGGGCAGAGATCTTCATTTTCATGTCCTCTAGCTCGTGGTCTGGGAAGGGGTGCACCTGGGGACTGGCCTCTGACTCCTCAGGGGATGGGAACACTAAGTCAGCCAGGGGGATGTACCACTTACAGTCATATTGCTGATGCTTTCTGTAAGCAAGCAGGGAGACGTGAGCTGAGCAAAGTGGCCTCTTCAATGCAAACTGCTCACCCAGAGCAAAAAACTACCCACAGAGGGATCTGCTGAGACTCATGGGAGGCAGGAGCACGCCCTGCCCTTGAGGACGTCAAGCACACACATGTGGAGTATTGAGAATCAGGTCTGGTCAGCCAGCAGTGAAGCCTGTTCTTCACTTTGAGAGTCTTTTCACCCAGTAGGGCTAGTGCTTCTAAATATCCAAACTACTGTGTATTGAGAAGAAGGAAGCCTTGTTGGCTGGGCTCATGTTTTCTTAGCACCTGCCTCGCACCCTGCCAGCTTCTCTGGTCTATCCATATCGAAGCTCACATTCACTGTCCTTTACAGTGGGGATGGGCTACAAGATGCTATTCTGAATGCCAGTTCTGATCCATAGAGACCATACAGAGCCCTGGGCTGAGGGTTATAAAACTACATCCAAGCTGGGTGCGGTGGCATATGACTTTAATCCCAGCACTCAAAGGCAGAGGTGGGTGGATCTCTATAAATTTAAGGCCAGCCTGGTCTACATAGACAGTTCCAGGCCAGGCAAGGCTACACAGCAAGACCTCATCCCAATCAATCGCTCCATCAGGCAAGCTAGCGAGCTAGCTACATGCACACCTAGTGGGAAAGGGTGCCATGGCTGATGATTAGTATCTGCTGTAGAGAAGGGACTGAAAGTGGAGAGGACTCCATGTCTTGCTAGTCATGCTGCAGGCCCTGGCCCTGATTACCTACCTCCCTTCCCAGCACTCACTGGTGGCTCGTGAATGTCACACAGGAGCATAAACACAGTGCACTGCTTACTGCCGGCATCTCGGCGGTCTCGCTCCTGGGAGTCATGCCCTCAGCGGAAGCCCACAGGACCTCCTCCCTGCTTTGACCTCCTCTGAGAATTAGATTTGCTTCCAACTCTGGTCCCTTATGTTTCAATAAGCACACAGATCTCCTTCTACAGTGTGAGGCAACATACTGAGCACACAGTAGGTTACAAATGTAGCTGGAAGAATATGTGAGTAAACATATGCGGCAACCTTTTCTGGTCACGCACCAAGTGTGTCCACACTACTACTGAAAAGGAGCTTCCGAGTTATGAGGGTTCAAATCCTCTCCCCTCCTTGGGACCTTAGACAACCTATCTGCCTTCTCCATGACTTCCAATTGTGAGACAGAGAAAACAATAACCACTCTGTGATGATAGGACGGTTGGAAATAATGTATCTGAAACATCGTCATAGCACTTGGAGCAGCAGAAGCCCTCAACAAACGGCAGCAGATGTAATGAATACTCAGAGTTGTAGTTAGCCGGGCAGCGGTGGCGCACACCTTAAATCTCAGCACTCTGGAGGCAGAGGCAGGCGGATCTCTGTGAGTTCGAGGCCAGCCTGGTCTACAGAGTGTGTTCCAGGACAGCCAGGACTGTTACACAGAGAAATCCTGACTCGGAAAAACAAAAACAAAACTTTGTCTAACGAGGAGAGAATTCTTGAGTAAATTTTGGCAGTCACTTAGCATCATGCAGAAGAAGAGTAAAGCAGTGGCTATGGCATTCAGCTGCAGGAAGAAATCTGCTTATGGCAAGGAACAGAAAAGGCAGAGGCCAAGCTAGATGAAGTGGCGCACGCCTTTAATCTACCTGCTGGGCAGGCGGAGGCGGCAGAGCTCTGAGTTCAAGGTCTACATAGTGAGTTCTAGACAGCCAGAGCTACATAAGGAGACGCTGTCTCGAAAATACCAAAAACCCCAAACACCGAGCCCCCAATTGAGCATTCTCTGTTAGGACAACTATGAGAAAAAGCACAAATCCATTTAAAAAGTACGGGAAAGAAATACGGTCACAGAAGACTTAATGCTTATCTTCAAGTAGGTTATTCTCCCCTCTAATAGATCACCTTTATCATTAAAACAACATGGCTCTTTTTTAGAGGAGATTACACAGTGAAACCGAATTGAACATAGGTGTGTGTGGTCTCACACCGCAAACCCTGGAAGCCTTAAACCTGCGGTGAACTTTCCCTGTTAGCCTCCCTACAGATGTGAGCCACCCCTCCTGGATAACACGTGGGCGCTGCCGCTGTCCTCGACTGTGACCCTGCTCCCACATTCTCACCCTGCAGAGGTCTTCTTCAGCTTGGCACACAGTAGGACGTCTGTGAAGAGAAAGACGTGCCGCAGCTTCCGGGAATTCTCAGACATCTCTACCAGGAAGCCGTCCTTCACCAGCTGCCGAGTCTGAGGGAGACAGGACACCCCCACCTGCTCAGAGCGGAGAGAGAAGCGAGGGCCCGGCCTGCACTGCACTGGGTTTGGAGTCTTGGCTGGTGAGGATCCAGACTCTCTCCTTCCTCCGCTGTGCTCACCTCTAATCTCAGGTGTGTGGTCTGTACAGCTCAGAGGGTGGGATCTGCCTTGGGAAGCAGCAGCATCGGCCGGCCGTGGGAGAGCACAGTGCACGGGCACGCGGTACGCCACTAACATAACTCAGTAACCGCATCTGCTCCCACAGCGCTCAGCAGTTTGCCCTGGATAAAGACTCTCTGGAATGACTTGGTTTCTCCATCCTCGGCCGTGAACACCTCCAACCTCACAGCCCCCCCCCCCCCCCCCCACTGGAGAGTTTGATCTAGTTTCAGCTCATCTTGCCCAGCCAACCTACTCAGGCTCCTCCGCGCTACTTCTCAGTGGATTAGTCAACTATGGATGAAAGACCCTGGGCTTCCCCAAGGGGGAGGGATTGCAGTGATCAGAAGCATTTCGCTGTCTTATGAGACATGCAGTGCTTCCTCCCTGCCATCCTCAGAGCTGGCGGGCTCTTCCGGAGCTGTCACCATCTATCTATCCCAGCCTTCTCTGTGTGCACTCCATACTGTGTGACCTACATGTGGGTGAGCACGCTGAAAGGATGTGATTAAGACAACCTGAAACTGATAGTGCTCTATGCCTTCTAGAGATTTTTTTTCAGATACCCACACAGTAAGACGAACTAGTGCCATTTTCTGAGGTGTTGCAAACCAGGGCCGGGAACTGTGTACAGACAGCTCCATGCCCCATTAGTCATGCTCCAGACCCTGTCTCTCATTACTTCCCTTCCCAGCAGACATGGGAGACTCATAAATGTAACAAAGGAGCATAAACCCAGTCAGCCTTCCCTCCTAAATGCTACTTAATTATCTCGATTAGACAGGAGGCACTGAATCTGGGCCAGGCTGTTGACCCCTGAGGGTCACAGTCTCCCCAATTCTTCACACGGCTTTCTCCCTCTTCCATCAGGAAGCTTCCCACACCATCCCAGGGGAGCCCAAATGTCACATCTAGGTGTTTCCAAGGACATTTCAGCAGCCTGGAAGGCCTAAACCATCTCCAGTACTGGCGCTTTCTGCTGCTGGGCCTGTTGCCTAGCTCCGGCCTACCTATTGTGTACACTAAGCTTCTCCTAGGGCCTCCCTGAGATCATCACCCCAACTGGGGCAAGGAGATGTGTCAAGAATGGGGTACCCAGAGGCCCAGCATCTGGTGGGGGCAATGTGTGGAGTTTTACAGTCCAGTAAATACCTGATTTTGACATTTTTGTTTAAGGACCCTTGTACCAGTGTCAGAGATTGTCTAGGCTCGGTTTCCTTTTCTGTCTTATCAGGTTATTACTGGGACCAATGAGATAACAGTCTTAAAAGTTCTTAACTAAGACCTGACAAGGTATAGGTGTGGCCAAGGGTGCAGGCCTCCCTTTAGCTGTGGGTACACAGGACACTCAGTATGATGCTTAGCATCAAGGACAGCAGGGACAAGGGACCTGGCCAACTGTCTAGTCAGTCTAGGTGTGGAGTTGTGCAGGGCCCAGAACTCACCTCCCCCTTGGGGGTTGTGACTGCAGTCCGGCGGGGATCAATGTCCTCATTAATGCTAGACAGGAAATTCTGGGAGATTCGGAGGGCATCCTGGAGCAGTGGGTAGTCTGGGTGGTCCACAGGTGTGTGCTTCAACAGATCCTGGGAAAGGATGGGGCGGGGTGGTGAGTTGAGGAGTTAGTCAAGTTCAGTGAGAAGACAGTGGGGATCACGCAATCCCCCAAAGGATTCTGAGGGGGTGCTCTAGGACCCACACTCTAGTCGGCTCTGCCTGTGTAACTGGAACTGATAAACCAGGGTCAGAGCAGCAGTAGTGATTTCTGCTGTAGTCATGACTTAGCTCACCAAGCAGCTAGGACATTCTTCTGCCCACTGCACAGCTGCTCCCAGGACCCTGGAGACCACAAGGCAGGGATGGAGCAGCAGCAAGTGTCTGCCTCCTAGGGAGCATTTGGCCAAATATCAAGCTTACTAGCCAAGCTATATTTAGGACCTGGCCCCGTTGGCATGGTTACCATAGGCTAGGCAGGCACAATCAGGGCCCAGGGACCCTCTGCCTTGCTCCCCAAATGGAGTCTCAGTGACTCCCAATGCTTCCACCTAAAATTCCTAACCCTCTCCTGGCCACTCTAGGGCCCCACACTCACGTGTAGGACCAGGGTGCTCCGGGTGACTCGGTCAATAGGCTTGTAGAGCAGAGCTGTAAGGAAGGTGGACAAAGGAAACAGGAAATGAAGTCCAAATTCTGGATCAGAGAGATGGGCTGTTGACCTTTAATCTGTCTTGTTTCTCCAAATGAATACTCACTCGGAAGCCACGTGAGTTCTGTGGCAACCCGTATCTCTGTTTTTACTCTATGGACAGGCCAAATAAAAGGAACAGGGGACACACACAGCTCTGTCCACTCCGGCTCCCTCTCCACCTCAACCAGGCTCTCACAGCTGAAGCGCCCCTGGACCCCATCTACAACTACACAGACATACCCAAGGTAGACCCTGCAAGAGTTCAACACACTGTGGTGCCCTTGGGACTCCAGGAGGAGGCACCGGCCACTTTTCCAGAAAGGATACCTCCCTCACGCCCATCATTCTCATGCTCTTCCAGTCTACGACAGACATACCCAGCTGGGAACCTCACTCTGCATTCATCCTCACATATTGGGCCTCAGCTCTATGAAAAAAGACTCTTCTTCATGCCCTTGACTCCATCGACATAATCAGCTGAGGGGCCAAAAGGCAAGCTGGATCACCAAATGTTCCATCCTCAAGCCAGTGGCAGACTGAGGGGCAAAGATTTCTTGAAGGAATTTGGGTAGAGTCTTGCTATAGAAGCCCCCAAGAAGCTGGAAAAAATCCAAGGTCAGCCACCAGGTCCCATGTGCCACGCTCCTCTGTGACCCACCAATGATCACCGAGATTTATTAGAGACAGTAGAGGCCGCAACCAGCAGCCCAACACTTCCTGTGTACTGGTCTTCCCAGCCTGGTGGTTCAGTGCTGGCCCTACACCTGGATCTTCAAGTCTGGGACTAGGACCTTTGGCATCCTGCCACAGATGCTCTAAGCAAAATGTTGGCTAAAGAAAGAGAACCCTAAGTGAACATCCCATGGAACCTGGCCAGATCCTAGATACTTCACACTTGAACCTCCCCAAACCAGAGTGTCCCAAAGCCCTAGATGCCTTGTGAATTGCTAAGAAAAACACTACCGGGAACATCCTGCTGATCTAAGGACGTGTTCTTGAGGTGTGCTAAGCACCCCATCCCTAGCCCTTGCTTAGCTGCCCATGAGGATCACATGCCAGCTCTTAAAAGAAACAGATGTCCCCTCTACACTCCATCGACTAAATGAAGATCTCCAAAGGATAAAAAAAGCTATTCTGCTGACATGGACATGTATTAGCAGCCAGAAAATCCTGTTTTGTGCAAACACAACACCTGCAACTTTTTTGTAGCTCTTTCTTAACTGGCCAATTCTAGCTACCGCCGGATGGCCCATGGGAGATGGAATAGGCAGATTCATGGGTTTGGGGTGTACTGGGACAGTAAGGGAAGAGCTTGGGCATGTGCATGGGTCTCATTTCTGAGGCTGTCTAAGGCACCCCACCCACCTGTGGTTCAAGCATCTGCACCACAGTGGGAAGAGTCAGACCAGAACCACTGAGACCTGATGGCAGGCACAAGGTCAACAGACAGGCTGGGTGGGCCCCGAGTCCCATCCCCCAGGAAAGCTGACACTGTACCATCATCCTCTGCAGCCCTCTCTGGGTCCCAGGAGGGAGAGGTTTCTGACTAAGCTCAGAGTCTGCAGAAATGGTGGATCAGGTTTCAGGGGGGCTATTAATACGCCTGAAGTCACCTCAAGAGTCCATCTGACAGGGCCATGGAATGAATTCCACAGTCCTGGCACTGGCCAAGGGGGATCAGGTGGGTGGGAGGTGATCGGGCAAGGAAGGGTGCCCCCAGTGCCTTTGCTCGCCCTGGTTCTGAATGACTCCCCTTGCTCCACTGGCCCCGGCCCTTCCTTGTTTCTGGGCTCTGCAGGGCAGCTGTTTTCTTCTCCTGCATCATGCTTTCCCCACTCTTCTGGGATGGGTGCCTTCCAACAAGTTGTCTTGCTTGTCTCTTTCCCTCCTCCAGGAAGCCTTCCCTGACCACACCTTCATAAACACCAAAAGCCAGATCACCAATAAGAACAAGCTGGTCTCTTCCCAGGTTTCACGGAACTGCCTCAGGGGCATTGTTTCCTGTCATTATAAAGAGACACAATTTTCACTAGCCCACTTTCACAGTGCACACTCAGGCACACGTTACTTGCTATCATCACAAAGCCAGGAGAGGTAGTTGGGCTTTGAATTTTGGTTCGCCCATGTGCTTACAACTGGACTATCTTCTTCCTCAAGAGAAAGCGGGGTAGTGGAACTCCACATGTAAGAGTTCTCCACCTACCTGGCTGAGTGCTCACTGTAGAGGCAGCCCCTCATCCTACTTCCCACTTTGAAGCAGACTTCAAAGATTATGGTATCATGAAGACCAAAGAGATCCCTGGACTCCAGGTCTAAGACTGAGCTTCCTTCTCGGGAGGGAAGAGGGAGCAGAGAGCTGACCCTTTTGCCTTGTTAGAAAACCAGCAGACACTTAACCAGCCCCTCAGCCAGGCCCAGCATTTCCTCCCTGACCCGGCAGCGCTTCAGGACCTGCTCTTCACTGGGCCCCAGCCTGCTGGAATCAGCTGAAGGGCAGCACAAAGGGTGCTTCCGCCATGAGCACGGGACACAGAGCAACCCGGGGAACACGAGGGGGGCAGTGGTCCAGAACAGCTAGCTCCCTGACATACAGGCCTTTGGGAAAGAGCTGGAAACCTCACCCAGCATCTTTCCTCCTGCAAACTGCCACCCCTCACCCCCCACTCAGTTCAGCCTGTAATGGGAGCCCTAGGTTACCACGGAGATAGGCACGCAAAGTGACTGAGAAGGGTGCAGACAAAATGCCTGGTGGGAGGCAAGAGGAAGAAGGTCCTTAACCAGCTACCTGCCTCCCCCACACACATGGGCCCACAGCAGTGAGCCTGGAGGGCAGCATGTGCATGTGCCCCTCACACCCTGCCAGAGGCAGCTTAGGTCACCCGCCAGGTCTAGACTCCCTGCCGGCACCTGCCTGCTTCGGCATCCTTACAGGAGCCTGGCTAACAGCATGTGGCTGTCCCAGGACAGCTCCTCACCCCAACTGAAGGAAGGGCACAGAGGCTGTTCCAAGGCCCTTCCACTGAAGTGGGCGTGTGACCTTCACAAAGCAGCAGCCGGCCACACCCCCTTCTCAAGCGGACCTTGGGCACTGAGTGTTGAGACCTGGGCTCGGGGTCTTTTAAGGGCTGTTAACACTGCTCCGGAAAACAACCAGCTAGCTACCCCCTGTTCTCCCAGAGCTGTCCAGAGAGGAGGCAGCGAATGCACCGAGCACACAATACACCGGCTGCTCAGCATCCTCTCTGCTCACCAAACAAAGAAACTCCCAACTTCTCTCTCCCGCTCAGGCTGGTGCCCTCGTGCCTTGAGGTGCAGCTGTCCAGACTGTCCCTCTCTGCCGCTCCCAGCTGTCCTTTGCCCCACCTCAGGCCTTCAGGTACAGCCTGTCACCTTCCTTAGCCTGCCTCTTCAGGAAGTTGCTCAATGCCTCTCATGCACTCACACGCTGAACCACCAATTTCACACACAGCCTCACGAGTACCTGGACCCTTCTTAGCCTGGACCTTCCATTGCGAAGATACTCTGCCCCTCTGCTGTGCAGCCTCTGAATTTCAGCTCCAGACTGACCACAAAGCAAACCCAAGTGGGTTCAGCCACATGACCGTCCTCCCTTCCCTGCAGCCCCTAAATCCTGCTGACCAGACTGAAGTCTATCCTCACCAGCCCCCAGATGGCTTAAGGCATGGCACTTCCCTCAGAGGGGCGCCTGGGTTACCATAGGTGCAGTTACAGCAGAAGCGAATAATGAAGAGGATTTCCATGGCAGCCTCTCTCCCTGCAGCGGGGACCTGCAGCCATTGCTCCAGGCTCCTGGCTCTCCTCAGCACTCCAGCCACTCGGCCACCTTGCTGGCTGCTGCTGCACAATCTCCAGAATCAAGCAGCGGCTTCCTTCCTTCCGAGTGCTCATCCAACAAGGGGAGGGCAGGAGCGTGGAAAGGCAGGAGGAAGAAGGGAGGGGAGGAGGGAGGAGGGACCAAATGCCTGCTGGCATCCTAAGGAGGAGCACGTTTGTAGCTGGCCTGCTGCCTAGGGAGGAGAGGCAGGCAGGCAGGCAGGCAGGCAGGCGCGCGCACACACACACACACACACACACACACACGCACACACGCACACACACACGCGCACACACGCGCACACACGCACACACACACACACACACACACACACACACACACACAGAGGCCACCACATTCACACAGCCATAGTTCACTAAAACAAAGGAAGACAACTGTAATCCAGTCCACTCCCCCAAAGTACCTTCCATGGTGACTGACGTATGGCTGTCCTTAGAGTCCTTGGGACCTTTCACTTTGAGTTCCTGTGAGGAGGAGGAGAAAAATCACTACCAGGTCTGTCCCCCAGCCTCCCTCTCTTATTGGAGGGAAGAGGGTTCTGAAAATCAGGGCATAAGTAGTGAGACACAGGAAGACAGACTCTGGGAGCCAGAGTTAAGACTGATTACTAGAAAGTTCAGTGGCAAAAAGAACTCCTAAATCCTGCCCCCCTCCAAGCCCTTGTCTCTAAAGGATGAGTGCGGCCAACAGCAGGGACCCTACCCACTGCCAACCGCTCCTCAGGGATGTACATACATTATTAGCCCAAGGAAGACAGAGCTGAAGTCAATAAGCATTAGGTATGCGGGCTGACCTTTGGGAATGGACACCCTTAAGACAGAGGGGATCTGCACACCTGCAGAACAAGCAGGGGGGAGATGGGCTTGGAGTCCACGGGGCAGTCCAAGCTGAACCGTCCCATATAAGAACTAACCCACCCCAGCCCTGTTGACGTCCCCATTACCCCTCCTGGGACCTATGACCAGTGACCCAGGAATACATTCTGGGAACAGACTTTGGGGGCAGGACCTTCAGATCTAAACCTCTTCCATCTGCTTTAGACGCAGAGACACCCCAGCCTTTGCCAACAGGACAGTGCAGCCTGAAACTGGAGCTGAAATGCAACCCTCTCTAGACAAGATGAGCCCAGAGTCCACAAGAGGCATGTCCTCCTGGGAGGCAAGGGGGCAAGGTGAGGCCAAGGTCAGGTGCCCATGTGATGCTGCCTGCTCTGCCTGGAGGGAGGCAAGGCCTACACAGTAGGAGCTCATTTCCTACACCATCTCCAGCTGTTTCTAGACAGAGAAAAACCCCAGGAAGTGAGCCTGGCATGGGGTGGGATGGGGAGGGGAGCAGGGTGGTTAACTCAGCTTCTCTAGACTGAGTCTGTCCCTCACTGGTGCCTGGATTCCCTGCTTTAAGGGATTGTGGTCCACACCCCCTCCAGTGCAGCCTAGAGGTATGAAATCACTGCTGCTGCAGAGGAGAAGAACCTAATTGCAGTAATTAAGTGGCAGCGCCAGCAGGAAGCATCAGCGTCATCTTTACTGAGTGAGTCAAGATGAGCAGCCACCTGGCAGAGGGCCATGGGCCTGGCTCTGTCCTCTGGAATAGGCTTTGGGGATTGGGGGGCGGGGAGTACTTAATGCATGGATACACAGAGAACAAGCGGTCAGCCAAGTTAAGAGGGGACTTCACAGTCTCTGGACACTCTCGACCATGATGACTTCTGGGTACCCAGGGACACAGCAGCCACTGTGAACACACACCCGGGAGTCCAGTTCCTTCCCAGAGAAGGTGGGATGCTGAAAGGAAGCATCAATTCTCCAGCCGCATGACTTCACCAAGAGGGATTTCCCCACCCTTGTCCTGTCCTCCCAGGGACAAGAAGTTTCTTCTTGGGAGAAGAAATGGAGCACAAGCCTCCTCTCTGCGGCTTCCTATCCTTCTAGAAACTGAACAGAACATGTGTTTCCAGAGGTGAAGCGTAAGATCCATGTGACTGTACACCCAAACCTACAAGTTCACATCTGCTTTTTCTAATAAGCAAACTGCCATTTTTTCTTTCTTAAAATTTACTTTTATTTATCTATTTAGGCTCTCTCCCTCTTCCTCCCTTCATCACCATCTCACTTGGTTTTTTTTTGTTTGTTTTTTAAAATTTATTTTATGTGCATTGGTGTGAAGGCGTCAGATCCCCTAGAAATGAAGTTACAGACAGCTGTGAGCTGCCATGTGGGTTCTGGGAACTGAACCCGGGTCCTCTGGAAAAGCAGCCAGTGCTCTTAGCTGCTGAGCCATCTCTCCAGCCCCCCCTGTCTCTCCCTTTCTTAAGACAGGGTCTCATTATCTATATAGCCCTGGCTGGCCTGGAAGTGGCTATATAGACCAGGCTGGCCTTGAACTCACAGAGATCCACTTGCCTCTGCCTCCTGAGTCCTGGGATTACAGGTGTGTGTCATCACACCTGGTGTCACATTTTCATTCCCACCTGTCCAACTGCTGTGTGGTCTCTAGACTGCTTCCAAGTTAGGTATAATGTGGAATCCCAGCAGTTTCAGGGAATTATGTGTCTCCCCTACTCTTCTAGAACCAAAGCTGGGGAAAGGGGTACTTCAAGGCAGGAAACTTCCAAAACTATAGAAGGTCCCCCTCACCCCAGATCCCTCTGAAACAGAGGCTCAGGGAAGTACCCTGAGTTCCAATGAACTTCCTCCAAGGCTAGTGCTTAGGAGTGTCACAGGGGTCTTTTTGGATAATGAGCTGAATAGAGCTTAAGGGTCCCAGAGAATCAGGCTCTCCCTGCCACTTTCTGGATAGAAATGCCAAAGCCAAGTGGGGCACAGAGGTCCACATCTATAACCCTAGCACCCAGGAGGACTGCTGCAAGTCTGAGGCTAGCCTGGGTTAAGTGAGTTCCAGGCCCATCAAGGATATGTGACAAGACCTTGTCTCAAAAACCAAACAACAATAATAACAAAAGAGTGCCAATGGCAAGTAATTTCCTACCTCTACCATACACTGGTGCAGGAGGGGCAGGCTTGGCTGCAGAGCAGCGGCAGGCATGTTCCTAACCAAAGGGATCTAAGGGCTTCTTCTGTCTTTAACTGACCCTGGGTGATTCCATGAGACTGGAGTCTTAGATCTGCAAGTACTTTTCAAAACTACTTAGTCCAGAGTTCCCCAAACTTCCCTTCCTGAGGGTAAGTCAGGAACCATCAGAATGTAAACTCCTGCCTCTGATCCATTCCCCCACCCCCGCCCCAGTGAGAAGATCCGGGCCATCAGGAGGCTGAGGCAGGAAGATTGTGGCCTGAACTGCACAGAGGGAGAGTGGGTGAGAGAGGAGATGCCAGAGAGAGAAGAAAAGGTAAAAGGCGTGAGCTTTCCAAGAAACGAGGAGCCTGGGCACCTGCACTTTAAACAGTGCCTCTGGTGATTCCTTTTTTAAAATGATGTGTACACATAACTGTGTGTGGGTATGTACACAGGACTGCAGGTGCCTGAGGAGGCCAGAGGCACTGAATCTGCAGCTGGAATTTTTTTTATGTGCATTGGTGTGAAGGTGTCAGATCCCCCTGGAACTGGAGTCACAGACAGCTGTGAGCTGCCATGTGGGTGCTGGGAATTGAACCCGGGTCCTCTGGAAAAGCAGACAGTCACCCAACTTGGGTGCTAGAAACCAAACTCAGATCTTCTAAAGAACAGTAGGAGCTTTTAATTGCCGGCTGGACCATCTTCTTTCCAAGCCAACCCCCATCGGGAAAGTTTTGAGATGAGCTAGGCAGGTCCAGAAGGCTCATTCCCCAGAAGAAGAAACAAAGGCTAAGGGTGGGGAAGTCACTTGGGAATACTGCCCCTTATCTATCTATCTATCTATCTATCTATCTATCTATCTATCTATCTATCTATCTATTTGCCTCCTCTGCTCTTACTTTCTGAAAAAAACAAAAACAAAAACAAAACCAAATCAAACCAATCGATATTCTTGTATTAAGAGGAAAAATGTCAGTTGCAAGAAAGCAAATGTCAGGCTGAGCATCATTGTGGTGAAGAGCCTCCCTGGGGCAAGCCAGGGAGGAATCCACAGACTGAAGCCCAGGGTGGCTGGGGATGGCTGCAGAAAGAGCTGCCTACCTCAGAGATCTTCTGGAACTGGTTGTTGGACTGGCTGCACTTCTCAGCTGTCTCCAGAGCGACTTTATAGTTATCCACAAAGGCTTTGTACACGCCAAGCTGGCTGGCCTGCAGGGAGGAGACCGGGGATGTGGGGAGTGGAGGGTGACAGTGAGAAGGAGAGAGGATTAGTGAATGGATGGACGCTGAACCTGAGCTCCTGAAGCCCCCTTGGCACTCAGAACCTCTAACTCAGCTCCAAAAGGCTTGCTGGAAACCAGGGGAAAGGCAGAGATGAACATACTACAGTATCCCTTTGAACTTGACAGTTTCCATGGAAACCGGCTCAGCCAATAGGTTAGCAAGGGGGTACTGGGAGTGGGGAGGGCAGGGCAGGGCTTTTGTTGGCAGGCCAGAAATTTAATGTATCATAACACTTGGTGTTTTGTAGTGTTGGTTTTGTTGTTGTTGTTGTTTGTTTGTTTGTTTGTTTTCCCTTAGTACCATCAAGGTCTCCCAGGGCTTGAAGCCTTTAATGCCTTACACTTCGTTCATGTCTTGGAATTAAACAGAGCAGGGGGAGACAAAGCAGCCGGTGGGCATGTGTAGCTCGCTCAGCCTCCTTCTCCATGCTGAGTCCCTTAGGTCCTGTCCCCACCTCCTCAGCTTCCAAGGAGCCAGAACCCCTGCCTCACTACACACCTGCACGCCACCTGGACCCTAATACACTTGTCCTGACTGGCAAAGCCTCACCTGCTATTATGAGGCAAGGATGGGTCCGTCACCCTTTCTTCAAAAAGGAAAAGTGAGGCTTGGCTAATTTAACTGCTCAAATATTTATGGCTGCTCAAATATTTTTCTGGGCTGTGTACAAGTATTCCCTCTTGAGAGAACAAAGAGCAGGCAGGCAAATTAAAGCTACAAATCCATGCCATTTGAAGAGTCACAATTGAGAGTCTGACAGCATTAAGCTTTGGTTCGAGCCCTCAGACTATAGTATGTCACTACAACTAATTTGTCAATGACTAATCAAACTGACCATAGGCGCAGCTTCAGCCTATGGCTTAGCAAATCCACCATTAACACAAATCACAACACTATGTTGTCTAATACAGTGGATGTGAGTAACATATGAATACTGAACATGCACAATGTGGCCAGTGCAAAATGACATACGTTACATGTAAAAACTCCACATTGGAGGTTAGGTGTGGTAATACATCGTTACTCCTAGCATTCAGGAGGCAGAGGCAGATGGGTCTCAAGGCCAACATGGACTACATAGCCACCTACAGGACAGCCAAGAATACACAGCCATACCCTGTCTCAACAAAAATAAACAAAACAGTAACAAATCCACACTGGATTTCAAAGACTTGGTATATAAGAGGATATAAGTTATCCCCTACATATACATACCTTTATTCATTTGTTTTTTTTTTTTTTTTTTTTTTTTTTTGAAACAGTGTCTCATGTATTCCAGGCTAGCCTAGGACTTGTTATGTAGTTGACCTTGAACTCTTCATCCAATTGCCTCCACCTTCTGAGTTCTGAGATTACAGGTACATGCCACCATGCCTAGCCCCCCCTCCCAATTATTTTTAATTTATTTTCTTTTGTATGTGTGGGTGTTAACCTGCATCTATGTCTGTGCACCATATTATAGGCAGTTGTAAGCCACACTATGTGGGTACTGGAAACCAATTCTGGATCGTCTGAAAGAGCAGAAGCGATCTTCACTGCTCAGCCATCACTCCAACCCTGTGACAGTTTTTATTATCTGTACGTGCATGATGGAAGTGTGTTGAGTACAGGTGCTCATGTGCCACAGCATTCAGGCCAGAAGACAACTTTCAAGGACTGGAGAGATAGCTCAGTAGTTAAGAGCACTGGCTGCTGTTCCAAAGGACCCAGGTTCAATTCCTGCCACCTCCATAGCAGCTCACAACTGGCCGTGACTCTGGTCCCAAGTGATCCAAAGCCCTCTTCTAGCCTCAGAGGGCACCTACGTGGTGCATGAACATACAGTTAGGCAAATGCTTATATGCATAAAATAGTCAGGAGTCAGTTTTATCTTTCTATTATTGTGGAATAATTCTATTTCCATCTTCCTGGAGATCAAACCCAGAGCTTTGGGTATGGGAAGCAACCACCTTACCACGGAGCTATTTCCAGTCTTTATTTTTACTTTTAAAAACTGTGGTTCCTAGGACTGAGAACATAGCTAAGTGTTAGAGTTTGCCTGTACGTGTGAGGCCCTGGGTTCAAACCCCACTACTGTTTGTTTGGTTGGTTTGGTTTGAAGTGGCTACCAGGACATTTTGATGTATATATGCGAGACCAGCAAGCCAGCACAGGGGGCAAAATAGCTTATTGCACCTAATTCAGTTCCTAAGCCCTCGGTCGGTGAGAACTGACTCCTGAAAGTTGCCCCCTCTGACCTCCACACATGCACCATGGCTGCCCCACATTTATACTCTCTCCTACACAATAACAATTAATAAAATAATTAAAAATTATACGCAGCTCACAACCTATTTCCACTAGCTAATACTGCTCTTGAAAAACCTGGACATGATCATGCCCAAGGAGACCTGAGCAAGGATACTCACAGCCTCCTTCCTTCTTCCCTACGGTCAGAGAGCTGAACAAACGCTCACACACAGGAACTCTGCAGACACAGTCCAGATGAGTGAACACCGATGCCTGTCAAAGGCCAGTGGTGGCTTACACCTACGCACTCACACATTTTACAAGTGCAGGCAGTATCACAAGAATATGAAGTTTCAAAAATACAAACTGCAGCCTCTACAACTCCACATCCAATTCCCAGCAAGCTGCTTCAAGAGCAAAAGGGAAAGGAGGAGCAGATTCCACCTTCGTTTAGAATTCTTCATAGGTTTTTAATTTTGTTTACTGTTTATCAGACAGGGTCTCGTGGAGCTCAGGCTCGCCTCAAATTCCTTATGTAGCCAGGGATGACCCTGAACTCCCGGTCTTTCTGTCTCCACCTCCCAAGCGCTGGGATCACAGGTGTGCACCACCAGGCCTTACACCTGTCTCCTCTTTTTACTTTCCATTTGGAGATAAGGTCTCCTCACTAAGTTGCCCAGTCTGGCCTTGAACTTGTAATTCTCCTGCCTCAGCCTCCTGGCTAAAACTTAATTTCTATTAGAAAGTTTTACTAGGGGAGGGACCAGCAAGATGACTCATCGAGTAAAGGCTCTTGCCATATAGCCTGGTGACTAGAATTGATCCCCAGAATCCATGTAACGGTGGAAGGAGAGAACAGATTGTATACACCCTTCCCCGACTGCCCATACACATTATGCACTCACATGGATGATGATGATGATGATGATGATGATGATGATAATGTTTTTTTGAGAGGGAGGGAGGAGGAGGAAGAAGAGGATAAAATAATAGAAAAAAGGAACCTTTTCTCTGCTGATCCTAACATCTGCTACTCTGAGAGCTGCAGGCACACTTGTCTACTCCATTATCCCCTAGATTTTCTGGTTTCAAGTTTTTCTCAATGAAGCAGCAAAAGGACACAGCTGCTGCAGGCTTCCTTGGGAGCTTCTACTTCCAGCCAAGGTGCCACTTTGTTCCTTCAGGGCACAAGGGCTGGGCAGCGCAGGGTGTAGTGTGTCTGTCAGTAAAGTCTAGCGCCATCCAGGGAGGAGAGGCCCTTCCTGGCAGCTGCTGAGGCTGCCCTAGGGATGGGGAAGCCAGAGAGCAGTTAGAACTGGGATGCTGGGGAGGACAAAGGCCCAAGGAAAGCTCCCGGCAGAGGGCTCAAGGGCACTTTTCTCCAGGTGCTCCAAGCCGCAGAAGTCGTCCCAGACAGACACTTGCGAAGTCAGCACAGTATGGGTTCCTGCACCCTCTCCCCTCACGATTTCTTTGTCTTTTTCTTTTTGTTTGAGTGTCGCCGGTATCCCAGCCTGGTCTCAAACTCACTAGGCAGTCAAGGTGCCTGTTGCCTCCAGAGTGCAAGGATTACAGGTGTGGCTTACCATACCCAGTTTTATTTAGAGAAAGGGACTGAACTCAGGTCTTCCTGCAAGCTAGGCAAACACTCAAGAGGCTGAGCTACACCCTGGTCTCCTGTATTACCACGAGAAAGACAAAGCATGGGGGTGTGTGCTGCTACCCTCTTGTGACCCAGAAGCCACCTGTGTGCAGGGGTCATGGCCAGGTTCTTTCATCTCCATAGTTATGTGAGGCTGGAAGGCCAGAGGCCCAGCCTGCCAGGGTCATTAACTGGGAAGTGCAGGTTGCTTGGAAACAGGAGTTTGGCACTGGAGTGATCTCATAAAACAAACAGCAGAGATGCTAATTCCCCTCTCTTGGTAATGGATAATCAAATACCCAGAGACTTCATCTGAAATAAACTCTCCAGATGCCTAGCTTGCCCTGGCTCCACCCAGGCCTCGATAAGCAGGCAGCCTCAGGGTGGTGGACATCAGTTCATGATGCTGGGGGTTAGTTAGGGGCAGTGGGACACAAATTCATCACCAGACCAGTGGAGCTAAGACCATGCGGACTCTGGGTCCGAATAATACAGACAAATTGGTAAAGCTATGCGTGGTACCTCACACCAGCACTTGGGCGGGTGAGGCAGAAGGATAGTTGCAAGTTCAAGGTCAGCCTGGGTTACAGAAACTCTGCTCCAAAAAGCAACAGAAACATCAAACCGGAGAGCTCTGCCTCTCTGCTCTGGCTACCTGCCCTCCCTCCCATCAGTTTGTTGTTTTCTACACCTGTGAAGGTTGAGAAGCGGCTGCCCATGCCAGTCATCTCAGACTTCTGTGAACAGGGAAAGATGACCAGGTATGTAGCATCCCTGCACCAGGGGAAGCAGCTGGTCCCCTACAACCAGAAGTATGGCATTCTGGGAAACAACACCTCTCGAGTACCTCTTCCTAAAACAGCAGTAATGACAACAGCAACCACAGCAGGCATCTCCAGTATTAACTCACTCCTGCCAATAATCCAACTGACTATTAGTATCCCTCTTTATAGAGGCGAAGCTGACACTAGGAGGCAGGTAAGCTGTCACAGGATCATCTGCAGCAGGGCTGGGATTCAAACCCAGCTGTGACCTGCCTCTGGCTGTGCTTGTCCCCACAACTCGTGTGGTCTTAAAAACACAGCTGTCAGGACTCAGGTATCTCCGACACTCAAGTTCTCCCCAGCCTCAATCAAGGTCACAATGCATCTATCCATCTATTCACTCATCATCCACCACTGGGGTGGTTCTGGGAGTCTAATGAGAAGAATACACAGATTGTTCCAGAGTTTATAGCTTCAGGGGACAGGCAGTTGTAAGTGTTCACGAGGGACAAACACAGGGCCTGCAAAAACCTTCTCTGAGGTCATTCTAACTTGAGACTAGACCAAGAAAAGCCAGGCAGAAAGGAAGGTCATTTTAGAAAGACACAGCCACACTCTGTGGAGGTAGGGAAGTGCTTTGGTATAAAGGGGACTTAGAGCTAGTGGAGAGAGTGTCATGGAAGCCTTGGCAACCAGAGAACTTCTGTGAACACCTTCCAGCACTAAGCCTTTGCTCTTGCCCTCTAAGCAGCGGGACATAGAGCCGGCTGTTGGTGCTCTCTGTGCTGGGGACCAACTACATTCGTCATGACAATAATAATAATAATGATGATGATGATGATGTTGCAGCAACTGTGCTTCACTGTGCTTCACTGTGCAAGGGCAGCAGTGGATGCAGTGGCCTCCCAAGGTCTCAGGTGAGCTGTCCTTCTCCTGAAGCCTGTCACATGCTTCTTTGTCCACAGAGTGACAGAGGACTTACATCCTGGCAGGGGAAGCTCCTCTACTCCAGCGCTCAAAGGACCCCCCCCCCATACACACAAAAGCAGCATTCCCCAGAAACACTCACACACATGACCTGTCTCCACTGCTGTGCCTAGAAGCACTTTCAGGGCTCTGCTAGGCTGGGGCCGGGGCTCAGCTAAGTAGGAGCCAAGCTCAGCTGCCTGAAGGAACCCAGGCCTAGACTGGCCTCCAAGGGCTCAGAGGCGACCTAGGCCTCAAGAAGGCCAAGAGGGCTAGAGTGACCCGTTCTCTCCCAAGGTCCTATTCTATCTACCATGACACCAGTCTGTTACGGAGACATGCCCTCGTGGGAAACTCACCAGCTTCTGGAAAAGGTGGCCCATGGTGACTTGGCTGTCCCACTGCTGCACCTTGGGGCAGAGGTTGTCGTAGAACTCCTTGTGGATCTCGTAAATATCCTGGATCTTGTAGAAGATGGTCTCGATCTGCTGGATGGTGAGCACGGGCTGGGAAGTGGTGGCTGTGGCCTTCAGGGGTTTCATGGGCTGAAGAGGGACAGAGTGCAGAGGTAGGGATGAGTGAACCAGAGCGTGGGCAGGTCCCAGGCAGACTGTGACACTAATTAACATGCAATGACACCCAAGTCCTGCCTAGACAAGGCCACTGAAGGCAGAGCACCTGAAACAGTTTCTGTCTCAGGGCTGCTGTCACAGGTCCCAACACGCCATTTGCAAAGAGAGGGAACGGGAAGAAGCAATCTGCCAGGGCAGCCACAGCACATCCCTTCCCCCAGCTGAGCTCACAATCTCTAGCCCCCGGCTCCTACGTGTTCACCGTTCCCTAGTCTCTTCCACAATGGCCTCATGCCCTAGTCGGTCATAAGCTTCTTTGTCATGCTTCAGTGGAAGGGAGTGTTGCCTGGAGTCCAGCTCCTTAGCTGTTTCCTTTTGAGAAACAGAAGGCAGATCTTGTACTCAGGGGGTAAAACCATGAAGAGACTCAAGACCAGCTCAAGCCAGGTCTGTAAGGGTAGCACTCCAGAGGCTGAGGCAGGAAGACTGCACACAGACCAGCCTGGGCAACACAGCGAGAGCCTGTCTCAACAAAACCAAACAACTGGCTCAGATTCACCACTACCTCAGCTCTAGACCCTTGGTAAGGGAGAGGGAGAGGGAAGCAGGGGAACATGCCACCCTCCTACTTCCCACAATCGTGGCAGACATGAAGACATGGCTGAGTGAGCAGGATCTTTCCCACCAAGTGTGGCGTCAGTCTCAAGACTCTTTCTCAATGCCTGCTGACATGAAAATGAAAGCAGCCTGTCCTCCTTGCTTATCTGCACCGAGATCATCAGGGCCCACAAGTGGAAGGGGCAGTGACTCGGTAACTCGGCCATCTCTCAGCACTGTCTGGGATAATGCGGCCTTGGGTGCATTCTCTTCAGACAGAGCCTTTGGTATTTTCTAAATCACCCACAACGAGGCTGAGCACCATGGTGCGTGTCTGCTGTCCCAGCTGCTCAGGAGGCTGAGGCAGAAGATTGCACAATTACAAGCGTTTGATAACAGCCTGAAAAACAAAGGGAAACCCCCATCTCAAATCTTAAGAGATGAACAGACACTGTACTACAGTGGGCCGGCAGCACACTCACAGGGCAGGGAGGACACGCCTGACCAAGGGACAGCAGCCTATGTTAGGTATGGCTAACATTCTTCTCTCTGACGGCACTATGGAAAGGGTTCTCCAAGAACCTGTGTTTCCCTGCAGACCCAGGAGCGGTGGGGGCAGGATAGGGGTCCAGCCTGGGCTTTCTGGGGCTGTCGACTCTCACAGGATGACGTCATGAGCTGTCTAATAAGAGAGGCACTCTAGCCGAGAGTGAGTGAGGCAACTGCTGACAGTGCTGGCCTGATGCCATCACCCACCCTGAGGGAAAGCAGGCTCCCTCTGTGATATGACAGCCAGCCTGAGCTGATCACAGGAGCCAGCCTCCCAACTCTACTCCATCTTCCTTCTGATGGTGGCTGAGCCCAAATCTGTCCACAAGAGAAGTCTCAACTACCCAGACAATATCTGACTTCTGACTTTCTTTGTCCTCCACCAAGTCCAGATACCATGACAAAGCTGGGGCCAAGAAGACCCACTGACCCTCTTGACACTAGAACCAAGTAGCCTTCAGTACCTTCTAGCAAGTCCTTGCTAGAAAACAGGATGGGAGTCAAGCTGGGTCAGGCCAGGCAGTGTGGCCTGGAGCCCAGAGCCTGCCATTTAAAAGCTGTGGGCAAGTCACTCCCCATTTCTGGGTGTATCATCACTTCACTAGCAGACTCCTGTTGGACCGACATGGTATTACTTTCTCAAGAGAACCAACGGGAAGATCAAATCTTAAGTCATACATTACACAAAGTATCTAGGTCCTGGACAGATAGCTTAGCGGTAAAGATTGCTTCCTGCTCCTGCAGAGGACCTGGGTTCAGTCCTCAGCACCCACATGATGGCTTGCAACCACCTTGTAACTCCAGTTCCAGGGGATCTGATGCCCTCTTCTTGTCTCTAGCTGGTGTGTGCATGTGGTGCACATAAACTCAGGCAGACATGCACATATATATATATATATATATATAAAATAATAAATCTTTAAAAAATAACGAAGTATCTATTACATGTTTGGCATATAGAAGACAAGCAATATTGTGAAAACTGAACCAGGTGCCGGACACAAGGGCAATCCCTAACACCCAGTGGTATGCCTGGAACACATACAATCCCAGTCCTCATGGGGTTTCCAGTCTAGCAGAGGAGACAAATGAAACACAAGGAGATGATCCAGCATCTGATTATACACAGCAGTGAGTGCAATGAAGAAAATAAGGAGAGCACCCTACCCCCACCCCCGAGGCAGGATGGTCAGATGGCTTCTCCAAAGAGGGGACATTTACTCTGAGATAGAAACAGGGCGGCCTAAGGGGCTCATACTCATCAAGATTTCCTTGATGGCTGATCTGGAGTCAGAAGCAGGCTTGGTGGGAGTCAGCGGCTGAAGGCCGTCAAGCTTGTGTGCAGCGGGCAAGGAGAGGTGCGGGGCTGAGGCAGGCTGGGTGATCACGGAGGGCCTTCCTGCAGAGGGCCGTACAGCTTTGACCACACAACTGACCATGCATTCTGCAGGGGGATGTAAGCAGAGGGAGTAACACAAGTCCAGTGTGTGGGAGATCATTCTGATGATCCCTGATCTCCTGCCTTAAGAACAGTAGACTCTATTTGAAAAAACGGATTGAAACAAATCAAGCCACTTGGTAGCGGCCAGTGTGAGGCAGGATAATCCAAACCTGGATTGTAAATCCCAACCAAGTGGTTCCAAGACTGTACTGCAGCAGCTAGGTTAAGGCTTCACAGAGGAGGTACAAGAAATGAAGCCTCTAAAGCTGGAGCTGAGCAGGTGGGGAGCTGCATGGGGACTCCCCTGCAGAGGTGACATAACACGCTGCCCTTTCCATCTCTATCTAAGACCCAGTGGACAAGTACAAGTCGCCACAGAGCCCCAAAGCCACTCAACTACATCACAGCATGTATGACTGCAGGCCAGAAGAGGGCATCAGATCTCATTATAGATGGTTGTGAGCCACCTTGTGGTTGCTGGGAATTGAACTCAGGACCTCTGGAAGAGCAGTCAGTGCTCTTAACCTCTGAGCCATCTCTCCAGCCCCACGATCCCCACTTTGGAGGGAGCCAAGGAAGTGGGAGAACAGTCCTGGGAAGGTTAAGATTTCTCAGAAGCAGGCTGCTAGGGAAGCTACCTCCTACACCAAGACTGGCCCAACAGCTCTGCTTCCTCCTGAACTTCCCACTATCTACAAAAGGGGAAGAAAAGTCGTCTAACCAGGACCAGTCACATGGACCAGCCTGCACTGGAGGCCTGAGACTTTCTCACCAGATGAAGGATGTTTGTTCTCACCCCATTCTCCATGGGAAGGGGGAAGGGCTGGCTGGTCCTCAGTCAGTTATTTTTATCTGAAGATTCACATACAGGCCTCTGGGCCAGGAGGACTCAGAGGGCAGTCCCCTCTCACTGAGCTTTGACTCAACACTGCCGTGAGGGCCAGGGAGCTAGTACCCCAGCTGCCTTCACTCTCCTCCCTGCTCCAGCTGTATGGCAAGGCGGAGAGGGAGGCTGTGAGAAGAACTCCCAGAGAGAACCCCTGGGTGACCTCAACTCGGACCCTGGGAGCTTCTCCCGAGGACAGGGCTGGGCCAATTCTGACCTCACACAGTCACGTCTACTCTGTCGTCCAGCAAGTGGCCTTTCAAAACAGGAGAAAGAAATCTGCCCACTTCCTCCACCTCCCCAGAGGCCTGGTCCCTGCCAGGCGCAGTTACTAACCTAGCTTTGGCTGCTTCTTGGAGCTCAGGGAGGAGTAGTAAGCCTGGCACACAGGTGGAGATACCGTAGGACTATGGACCAAAACAGTCAAAATGAAAGGCTAAGAGGAGAAGGCAATGGAGCTAGCTGTGGTAAACCATGGCTCCAAGGTGGGATGGACTGTAGGCGACAGTCCACACCTGTACAGGACACATGTAGAATCCATTTAGTTTTCTCTTCTTTCTTTTACAGCCCCTACCCCTCCTCCACACACATACACAAAAACCAAACCAAACCAACCAACCAAACAAACAAAAAACCCCAGGGCTCCCAGACCTCGAGTAACAGACACGCATCAGTTAGGAACAGTGGCTTCGAGAAGATTACTAAACCTGGCTCCAGCCGACACCCAGGGGCTGGGAACAGAGCCGTTGTGTGACTTTCCTGTCTGTGTGTTCTCTGTCTGCCTGTGTGTACAGTCTTAGGTACACAGGCCTGGTCCTTTGCATACCAGGAAGTACTGAGGGGAAACAGACACTTTGCACTTCCAAGCCACTTTCCATTTTGAAGTCACTCCCTGAAGGCTAAGGGGACCTGTGGTTAGAGGAGAGAAAGCCAAAGGAACGCTCTTGCCTCTAAGCTAGACCACCCAGGAAAAGCAGCACTGAGCTCCTCAGTGGCAGAAAGGGGAGGCCTCCTGATCTGTGAAGGAGGGAGGGCCTGAGGCCTTATCGTTCAGGTTTATCTGGAGCAGAGGCAGGGGAGAGCCCAGCCCACCCACTCCCTGGGCCTTCCTCTCTTCTCTCTGTCTCTCCGGCTCCAGAGTGGCCAGAGTGAACAGGGTAGGATTGGCGAGCGTGCAAATGCACAGCACTGTTGTGCCTTTGGGGCAGGAGCGGTTGGGAAGGTGTGGCAGGGAGCCGCCCTCCTGGCTCCTCCATCTATCTTTGCCCAGGTGAGAACATCTGATGAGGGAGGTTGGAATGTAAGAGGCATGCCTCTCGGGGTACCTCCTCCTCTGTTGGTGTGTGTGTGGGGGAGGGGAGCCCAAAGCCTCCTGCAGCCTCTAGAGTGCCGGGCTCACAGGCACATACCACTACACCTGGCAAGACATCAATTTTCACACCCACCGTTATCTAAGACACAGGAGGCAGAAGCAGGAAGATAGTTCCAAGTTTGGGGTCAGCCTGATCTACACAGCAAGACCCTGTCTCAAAACAAAACCAAAAAGGGCACAGGAGCCTTCCTTGCTCAGCTCTGTAGGAAATAGTAAGCATGCCAGGTAACACACAGGCCCTTTTCTAAGAACCAAATACAGTTCATTACCTTCACTGCAGTCCCACGTAGAGAGTACTACTCGTGACCCCAGACTGCAGATGGAAACACAAGCACAGTCTTCTCACTGTGTGCAGGTAAGGGGTGAAGTGGGACTCACAGCCAGGCAGTCCGGTCTCTGTCAGACCTGCAGTCCACTAGTAATGCAGCTTTGGATCCAGCGACCCCGGTCTGTCTGCCTCCTGTCTTTACTACCCAGCACCGTACTAGGTCCCAAAGGATCACCTGATCTTCTCAATCCAGAGAGTGGGAGAGGTGCCAACTGTTTTGTTATCGTTAGTTAGCTGTGGTTACCCACATTCTGAAAACACCAGTGTGTGTTTGGACTTTCCAAGGCAGAGGCTACATGACTTTTATTATGATATACTGCTAACATCATTCAACTTTATTAATTAATGCTAATAACTTATTGTACCTAATTTGTCTATAGGGTTGTATTCATAGGAAAATAGTGTATCTAGGATTCAGTACTATCCAGGGTTTTTCAGGCATTCACTGTGGGTCTTGGAACAGATCCTCAAGAGAATGGAGGGGGCAACTGTATAATCTTCAGATAAGAAAACCGAGGATCAAAGAGTTTATGCATAACTTTCCAAAGGCAATGGTCTTATCTGTCTAGCTCAGGTTGGCATTTAAATCATACTGTCCAGCCTCAGCCTATGGAGTTCTGGAATTATAAGCATACACTCTCACATCTGGCAAAGCAGTGGTTTTTGAATTCACAAAACATTTTTTGTTTGTTTTGTTTTTCAAGAAAGGGTTTCTCTGTATAGCTCTGGCCGTCTTGGAACTCACTCTGTAGACCAGGCTGGCCTCGAACTCACAGAGATGGGCCTGCCTCTGCCTCCTGAGTGCTGGGATTAAAGGTCTACCCCACCACCACCCAGGGAATCCACAAAACATTTAAGAAATAATGTAGTGGGTCCAAATGTAAGTGTAACTGTAGCACTTGTGAGGTGGAGGTTAAGGATCAGGTGTTCAAAGCCAGCCTCAGCTACAGAGTGAGTTCAAGACTACATAAGAAAGAGAGAAAGAGATGAGCAGGGAGAGAAGAGGAGCAGGATTACAATAAAAGGCCAAGCGTCCCTGCACACATCTATGCACACACATCCCGACAGCACCTGACCTTTACTGCTGCTGATGCACACTGACATTCTTTTCATTTGTTTTAAAATGCTGATTCCAGCCTCCACACTTTCACAACCCACCAAGGGGTCCAGTTGCATAGTTTGTAAACAATACACTTATCCCTGCTGTTAACAGCAGGGTAAGGCTATGTCCTAGTCTTGGCTCTAGATTCAGATCAGACTCCTATCTGCCATTGTCTCCCATTTGGGAATCATCACTGGGCTTACCAATAAACTCCCAGGGAGACTCTAAGACAAGCTCTGCACAGTGCCCTGCAAAGCAGCTTTACATTCCTTGGGTAATAAATGTCAAGACACTGAAAGACACCTCATATCATAGCAAGTCTATAAACGTTATCTTACTTATCTACGGTTACCTCTGATTCTCTAGCACTTTTTATTTGTTTGCTTTGTCTTTATAGCTTTTTGAGACAAAGTTTTTGGACTGGCCTGAAATTCAATATGTAGCCCACGCTGGCTTCAAACTCATGATGATCCTCCTGCTTCAGTGTTTTTTTTTTAATAGTATTTTATGTGATCTGACTGCACAACACCCAGAGAAAAGAATTCACACTGCACAATCACTCTGCATAATACCCAGACACATCTAATAAGCACTTTCCTCAAAGGCAAGTGCATCTGTGTGGTGCTTTTATCTCTGGAGAATGTTTTAATAGTCACCACCCAATCTGACTCACACAACACCACCTTCATCACTACCGAGAGCTCAGGCTGGTCTAACGCTTCTGCATTACAGCACTTTTAAAAACAGACACCTTCCATCTCACATTTCCCGACAGAGAGCCTTCAGGATGGTGCTAATGGTCTCTCTTCCTGGGGAAGGGGAAGGACTTGGACCCAGGGTGACAAAGAGGTCTCAGCTTGATTGACTGGTAGACACTACCCAGAGCACAGTGTTGGGGAGGTAACAAGGTGCCCACCAGTACATAGCACTGTATCATTCATAATCCAACATCACAGTCATCACGATTGAGGAGAGTGCTAGTATTCCCACACCTGGGTGTCTTTTCCTGCCTCTCAGAGTGGGGTCATGGAGAGGTGGCAGTGACTGACCCAGTTCTCTGATGCCCAGCTGTGAACAGGACAGCTGTTGCCTCTCCTGTATAGGTCTTCTTCCTCTCCAATGCCAAGAGCAGTTTTTGAGCATCACATTGGCTAATAGGGAGCAACACCCTCTTGCAGGTACTCACCAGCAACAGGGCTTCCAGCTGGTTAATGTAGATTTCTTCACTGGCCAGAAAGCCCGAGAGAACTAGCTTCCTCATCTCCAGGCCCTTCCCTGCCTCCACCTGCAAGAAAGCAAGCCAAAAGCCAACAGCTCATGAGAAAGGGGTCAAAGCTCGATGCTTCTTTGCATTTTTCCCTCTTCTTTTAACCAACATGTTCAAAGGTGATAAAAAGAAAAACCAGATGATTAACATTTTTTTTTTTTTTTTTGGATTAACATTATTATTGCTGTTTGTTTTCACACAGAATCCCATTCTGTAGTCCAAGCTGGTCTGGAACCCACAGCAATACTCCTGCCTCAACATCTCAAGTGCCAAGGATACCGTCATGAGCCTCCACGCTCTGCCAGGTACTGTATTACAGAAAGTCTGCAAAATACTAACACGTCAAAGAAAAAGCGGTCACCCACATTCCCGCTACCATCTTGTGTTGCTTCCTCCCATCCTTCTCAGCAATTCTGCGCTCAACCATTTTCTACCTAGGGAACCTTCTAATGGGGACGAGGGTCACCAAGGGCCTGCTTTATGTCTGGGCTGAAGAGGTAAGAGGGGAAAAAGATACTCTCTCATGACTAAGGCTGAGCCTGGCTACCGACGATGGAACAGCCAAAGACAGACACGGCCCCCCAGAGGAAGTGATATATAAACTCAGACAGGGCTGGAGAATGGGACGGAAATGGGTATGGGAGCCCAGGCCTTGTGGCCACTTGTGCTGAGGTCTTCCTGCCCTAGGGGCTCAGCACCATAACAGGTGTCAGCTGTGGCCGCCCACGCTTACCTCAGCCATTCCTTATGATGTAAGGCACAGACCCACACTAGATTTCCCTTCCTCTGAATTCCTGTTCCCCTGTGGTGATGGATCATGCCTTGTTCAGCCCAGATGCCACCAACCAGCACAGTGGCTGGGACAGAGGAAGTGTTAAAACTTATCTACCTTCAGTGAAAAGCATGGAACTGTCACCATGGAGGACCCTCAAGCTTTATTCCTGGCTGCTCTTCAGTATTCCCCCCTCCCCTCTGCCATGTTTGGAAGCATCCCTGGCTATCTCCAGGATTGGTTCCTCCCACTAAGTTCTCCTAACTGGCCTCTGAATTCTCCCTCTCTCCAGCCCACTGCAGTAAGGTCCATTTCCCAAGAACACCTTCTGGTCAAAGACTTGACATAAATACTACAAATTCAATTAGGAGAGATATGGTCACTTATCTGTTCACTCGACAAATAGTTACTGAGTGCACGGCAGCCCGTGGCTACAACAGGAAATGAGCAGAACCCTGTGCCTGCTGTCACCTGGTTTATAATCCAGTCGGAGAGAAAGACAATGAAACAAACAAACAAACAAACAAACAAACAAATAGGACATAAATTGAGACCTGGGCTGCGGCAGATCTTACTTAAATACCTGCAGCAGCCTCAGGGTCTTCCCTATCTCCCCATCTCTTCCAGAGCCAAAGCCTAGCCATGTCTGCCTTCCCAACAAGCTAGTCATGCTCAGACCCAGAAGCTGGGCTCTCCCTCACGGGGCCTGATGCGCTCTTCCCTTGGCTAAGTGACACCTCTTCCTCACAGCACAGCCGAGGTCTCACCTCTTTCCCCAGCCTCAGCACCGAAAACCTGCACAGCCTTGAGGCTACCTGCCTGGCTAGGGGCTGATCTCCCTCGGGCCTTTGCAGCAACTGTATTACATTCTTCTTCCCTAAGACAATCCTCAATCCAGTGTCACAGCGGACCTTTACAAAGAAAGCCTTTTAACTCCTCTCCACACCTGCTTTATGGCCCTCAGGCACCCACGCTGAAGTGGGCTCTGTATTTCCCCATCGTACAATACAAACAAATGAGACTGTAAAGAGGCAGAGCAGGGACCCACCCCAGGTCCTCCAGCACCGACTCACCCTTGGGATGATTTCCTCCCTCTCCTGCACCCTTTCCAAGCTTGTACTTATATACCTGTTGTCTTAAACAGCTCCCTTCGGGGCATCAAACGCACACCCTTAGAGAGAGCCAGAAAAGTGTATCAAGCCACAGAGAAAACCCACCCCAGTGTCCCTGAAGGCTTTCCAAAGGAGTATTCTTCACACTTTTTCCTAAGTGGTTCAAAGGACTGAGGCTGCTGGGCCCTCAACTCTGAGAAGTTCTCTCACAGATGTCCACGAGTAGCTCCCTCAAACCTATGACTATGTAACTTTGATGACTCGGGGACTTGGTGGGTGTGATTAAATATAAGAAGATTCCTGGATTACCTAAGTGGGCCCTTAGCAGTCACAGGGTCCCCTATAAGAGGCAAGTAAGAAGCTGGGCGGTGATGGCGCATGCCTGTAATCTCAGCATTCGGGAGGCAGAGGCAGGCGGATCTCCGTGAGTTCGAGGCCAGCCTGGTCTACAAAGCGAGTTCCAGGACAGCCTCCAAAAGCTACAGAAAAACCCTGTCTTGAAGGAAAAAAAAAAAAGAGGGAAGTAAGAGAGCATGTGGCAATGATGTGGGGGTGGGTAAAGGATAAATTGCTGGCTTTTAGGCTACAGAATGGGACCTGTAGCCAGGGAATGTAGGGGAAAGGATTTATTCCTTGAAAGCTTCCAGAAGGTATGCAAGATCAGGTCTGTTTCTAGCCGTACCTTTGTGGCAATTTGTTTTGGCAGCAGTGGGAAACCCAGGACAAACCCCACTTGAAGGAAGTGCAGAGTTGTTTATTGATGGCTTCCCAACTACCAGGACCTGTGCTACATGCTCTTTACTGGCATCTCACAATCTGGTAGGTGTAACCATGAGGGCCCTGAGGCACAGAGGGTGCAAATGGCCAGTTGCTTGGAGACAGCCCAGCCTCCAACACAGCCTGGAGTATAGATCAGAGGTTGCAGCAGGGCTCCAGGCCTCAAGCCGGATCCACAGCGGCCTCCCAGCTTGACCTACACTTGCCCTCCAGGCTGCAGATCACTGCTCCCCCTCTGTGCCTCCTTTCTCCCTTGTTCCCCGACACCCAGGCATCTGGTAAACAATTTGTAGAGAGGTGAGCTCCTTAGGGCTCCTTAGGCTCTGGAGATCAGGCGATCTGCAGGCCCTGCTCTGAAGAAGCCTTCTCTCGATGTGGAGCAAAACCTCTCGGCCTTCTAACAGTCTATTTTAACATGACCCTCACCTAATAATCCTATCCCTAAGACTGGTTTTGAGAAGAGATCTCTGGAAGACTGGCTCTTAAAAGGTAATAATCAGTCCCCACTCTGGATTACACCCCTAAAATTCAAGCTAGGATGGGGTGTAGACAACTGAGAGTTTAGTGATATGAAATTAAGCTCTGTAAATTTTACTAACAGTAAGCCTGTTGCTTAGTTAGCCCTATAAAGACTTCCATCTCTGGGCAAGGGGCCGCTTTCTTGAGATCCTATGTATTTCTTTCTGCTTTGGAACAATCTGGAAATAGTTGCACCTGCTTCTTGAGTTATTGTCTGGCTTCTGCTCTCTTGCAACATACCCAATAAACTTTAAATAAATAAATAAATACTGTAAATTCACAACTGTTTCTTCAGTCCTTGTAGGGGACGTGATTGTCTCATAAAATACCAGGGCTCAGCATTCATTTGTTCCTTCACTACCACAGGCTGGGCTCTGGTAACACAACTGCAGAGACGTTTGGCTGTTCTCGGCATGTCTTCCAGAGATGCCTATGTTCACCGAATGCCCTGGGCAAATGTTCTGCCACAGAGCTAGCCATTCCCACACAGGAGAGCCGTCATCTCTTTCTTTCCAACCAGGGCTTACAAACTGCAGCCCTAGTGAACCCCTCTATCCCCGGCAATGTACACAGCCTGCTAGGCTGGAAGTTTGTCATCCTGAGGCTCCCAGGTCACTACGGTAGTGTCTATTGATAAGCTGTGGCCAGCTCTGGCCTGGGCTTCCGCAGTGTTTAGGGGCTAAATAAAGCCTCCTAAGGTTTGGTTCTAGGCCAAGTCAAGAAACAATCTTTCCAGAGCCCTTTATCTTTTCCGAGGCAACAGTGAAGGCTGAGCAGGCGGGGCCAGCTCTAGCTCTGTTTTAAAGGCACAAGGTGAGCAGCAAGGGCCTTAGACTTTGCAGAAAGCGGAGTTTAGCCCATGGGCCATACCAGTTTGCTAGAACATTCAACACAGCTGGCTGCTGTTATACCTAAGAGAGTACAGTACATGGAGTCTCTCCTTTCCCCAAGTGCTCCTTCTCCTGGTGGTAGATCTTCATGGTCTGCCTTGCTGCTATCTAAAGCTTTGGGCAGATCCAATAATCCATACCTGTGTAAGAACCTCAGTTGCTCATAACCCACCACTACAGTCCAGACACTGGCTTGTTACTTAATACCATTCTTTACAACTGTTTTGGTTTTTTTCCTGTTTGAGACAGAGCCTTTTATATATGGCCTCAAATTTGTCCTCCTCGGCCTCAGCTTCCAAGCACTGGGATTATAGGCATGTATCACTAAACACAGCCAGTGCTGATTCTGTCTTTCTTTCCTTTTTTTAAAAGACAAGTTCTCACCAGTTAGACCAGGCTGACCCTTGAATTCACAGAGATTCTCCTGCCTCTGCCACCCAAGTGCTGGGATTAAAAGCATGCTCTACCATGCTCTACTAAGTACTGATTTTTTAGAGACAGTCTTACCCTAAGCCTTATATCAAATCATAGGAATGATGTATTAGTCCTATGTTTCTTTATCTACATTAAACCATATATTTAACTTGAAGATGTATATATCAAGGTGTCACCTATAACTGTCCCTCAAGTCACCACCTATATGGCTCATACCTCGGGAAACACCAAGGGAGAGTTGGGGACTGCTGGAGCCTGAGAGAATAGAGAGACCTGAGTGGCTGAACAGGAATTCAGGCATTTCAGACAACCCATTCTCTTCAAGCACAGAAGACCACCTGAAGAGTTACTATGGAATACAAAAGGGCTTTTTATTCCTGACAAATGAGTTCCTCAAAATAGCAGCTTCCACCAGGCCCCACCCGTCAGCCCTCTCTACCTTTAAATAGAACCCTGTGAAAATCTTTTTGGAAAAGTATGCACCGTTTTGCAGATGGGATGGGATGTTGCTATCGGTATCTACATTATGAGTTTACAGATCCTTAACTCCTCCAAGGAAGCTGGGTTGTGTGTGAGACACAGCAAGCTCCAGCCTCCGCTCTGGAGAAGACTGCCAGCCAGCTATGCACCTACCCCTTAGGAGGATGAAGCACCTCGGAGATCACAGCGAACACAGGATTGATTTATAGGGCTGGCATTTGGGCAAGTGCACAGCAACACAACTACTGTTTAAGGTAAGTACTCCTGGAGCAAAGTAATAGCAAAGAGCAAATTGCCTTGGAGTCCTACCAGCCGCCACGGAGGAGTGAGCCAAGACCATCTGCAGCCAAGACGAGGAGAGCACCATTGAGAACGGCCCTTGGTCCCCTGCACACTTGCCTGTGCACACAGGTTCCTGGTCCAGCCCTGACTCAATCAGAAGTGCTCTCTCTCCTCCTCTGAATCTGGGGACCTTCTTGTTGTTTCTGAAACAGAGTCTACTCATAACCCATACTGACTTGGAACTCACTATGTAGTTCAGGTTGGCCTTGAACATGGTGCTCCCCCTGCCTCAGTCTCCTGATGTCACCACCACACCTGGATGCTGGTATTCTCTGATCAGAACGCTTCTCACGGCCTGTACGCTTTCTGACTTCACTTTTCTGTCCCCCTTGAACTTGATCCTTGACTCTGTGAGAAAGGATCACACCCTTGTCACCTCCACAGAGCCAGGCTGAGCACTTAGGCTAGACTACAACCTGACTGCACTTGTGGAATGAGCTGATGATGGGCTCGATTTCCACATCTCCGCAGCCCTGCCTGGTCTATCCAAGGCCAAGCCTGATGGGGGGAAATAGTGTCAGAGAGGTATTACAGATGAGCAAGAAGCTCCCAGGCTGAAGTTATCTCCAGAAACACCGAAGAGGGACCAGAAGGGGGAGGGAGGGGAGAGGAAGGGAGAGGAGGGCTCTATCCAGGCATCATGGGACCTGGGAGGAAGGGTGATGTTAGGCAGGCTATGTGTCCAGGTCCCCGTTGACAAACCATGTGCCACCCCACCAAGACCATCTCTGAGATGAAATAAGGCCAGGAATCAGGCATAGCTTTTGTGTGTCCAGACAACTCTCAATCATTCCAAAAATTCTCACTGGTCCCAGGCATATAGATACCTGGTACCACGCAATGGTGAGCAGTGAGCATGATGAAGTTATATACCACAACCCAGAGAAAGGAAGTGCCTAGGAGGCAGCATGAGTGGTATTGATGCCCGTGCTGGAAAGGCTGGGAAGGTTCATCAGGCACCTTATCAACTGGCCATCCCATGACTGCTGAACTCCAGCATGCTCCTTGGATCATAAAGAGGCTGATGGGAAGGCTGGCCAAAACCGAAGTACAGAGGTCTTGTGGGTCCAACAAGGGCCATGACTTACTCTGGTGCTCTAAACTAGCACCAGATTACCAAACAGAGATGCGGTGCCAGGATCCCATCGCAGCTCCCACCCAAGCCTGCTGCAGTCACTGCTCCATCCCAACCCCGCGTATCTGCCACCTACCTAAGCTGGGTCTGCAGTCTATTTTTAATCTCCATGAGCTCCTTCTTGGAGCCACACCGGAGTGTGGGTAGAGCTGCGATCATCTCATGGAGGGAAGACTCAGGGAGTCTCAGACACCTAGTCTTGGCAATGCATTGGACACCACACCCTCCGGGGGCCATGTGGTTAGGAAGCTGGCTTTGCAGTGTGCATACCCTACTACAGTCCTCCACAGGCCCTTCCTTCCTCTGGGCACAGAAGAGAGGAACAACAGGCTCTGGCTAGAGTTCTTAAAGGTAGGTGTGGGTGAAAGAAAGACCAATCCAGAGCTGGCATTCGGGGGGGGGGGGGGACTGTACCCCTGGGGAAAGGAAGGACATAGAAGAAGGCAAAGTATTGGCACAGCCCCTTCCCTCCTGATTGGCCTCTCTAGGAGCTCTGCTGCAGGTTTACAAGCCTAGAGGAGGTGGGCCAAGCCTGCCTATGTCCACCCTGGGGAAAATGCTTACCTACCTGACAGCTGTTCCCACCCCCTCTCCCTAGCTGATTCAATTATTTCCCTTCAAGCAAGTCCAAGTGACCCCCGACTCTTGATCTTTCTAAATGGCCACTTGCATTAGTCAAGACGCATCAAGTCGCCAGTCTCCTCCTTGGAAAAGGGGCAGCTCCCATGGCCACACTTCACAAATGCCCTTATCCTTTGGTTGCCACGGAAACAATGAATTATTGCCCACCAGTTTCAAGTCAGCCAGCTCCTCTGGGGGCAACAGACTCTCATCAGTGACAGGCCACCGGGTGACTCATGTCACTGCCAAAAAGATCCCCTAACACAGCTGACTGAGGGGAAAGCCAGCAGTCACTCCACCTCTCCTTCAAGAACAGCTGCTGAGAGCGCACAGCCCTCAATCCTCCGGCAGGAACGTACCAGCCCATCTCATGCTGAGTTAAGACTCTTCCACTCAGCCATGAGGCTTGTGCACACATCAGCCATTTCTCTCCAAACACGGCTTCAGCATCAGTCAAGAGCTGCCAGCCCTGCCCCCTCCCCACAAGCATCCAGGGCGTGTCACATTCCCACCTTCACGGCCACCAAGAAGGGGGACCCTGAGCCAGGGCTGGTCGGGGTTCCCAGTTCACACTCCTCCAGGAGAAACACATCTTCATCCTCCAGAACCTTGTCCAAAAAGCCTATTGCCTCCTCTTCCTCTTCCATGGCAGCCAGAGCCGCAGAGGGCAAACAGGAAGCAGGGTCCACGCAGCAGCAGCAGCAGCAGCAGCGGCGGCGGCAGTAGCAGCGGCAGCAGCAGCCGCCGCGCGCCCCAGCAGGGAGGCAGGCAGGGGACGGGCGGGCGGGGAAGAGCGTAGGGCAGGCCTACACCAGCATGTTGGCCTCCGCGGAGTCGGTCCTGGCACCTGGCCACCGGCTCGCGATGAAAGGCTCCATTATGAACCTTTTCCTGCTGCCGCTTTCCAGCCGTCCTGCGCGCCGGGCCCGCCTCCCGCGTGTCCCCACCCTGCGAAAGGGGAAGCGGGGCCTCCCGGCGGCCGCTCGCGGGATGAACGCAGGGCAGGGGCGGCAGCCAGTGTCCTCCGCGGTCCCTTCCTTCTTCAGGCGCCGCTCCGCTCGCCCCAGGCCCGCTGCCGGGCTCGTCCAGGCGCCCCGCCGCCGCGCTGCCGGCCCCACAGAGCCCGCCCTTTCTGGACCCGGAGGCCCGATTGCTCCAAATGCACAGGAAACGCACGTCTTGACTTGCGAGGTGGAGCTGCTCGTTCCCTCTGTGGTCACCGGGCGGGCGAGCGGCTGGCGGAGGCTTCTGGAGCAGAGGAGGAGGGAGGGAGGAGGCCGCAGACAGGCCGGGCGGGCGCCGGGGGGAGGTCTGCTTCCCAGAGACAAGCTTTATTTACAACTTCTCGCCGGAGCCCTCGGGCAAAGGGGGGGGGGGCCGCAGGAGAGCGGCTTCCCCCAGAAGCCACCCTTCATCCACCCCGTCTCCGTCCCCACGGGGTCATCACAAGCCAGAGCCCCCTTCGCACCTCGGCCTCCACAGCACCCTCGAGGCGGGGAGGCCCACTGCCGGTGAGAAACCGCAGTTGCCAATGCACCACGGTAGAGTGAACAAGGCTTTGTATTTGTACAGGAGGGGACTGGCCTGCTTCATGCTCAACCCGAGCACAGGGCCAGACAGGGTCCTAAGCACGTGTCACTAGGCACCATGGACCACCCGAGAGCCACTTCACAGTCAGGTGCTGCTGGCAATGCCACTTCCTTGGAGAATTTCCGTGCCACACAGGCGAGAGCCAGCCCTACAAGGCCAGGCAGGGCACACACTCTAGGACAGGTGGCATTATCCACCCTCCCCGCTACCAGAGTGCTTCCCTCAGTGTCTTCCATATTCCAGAAACCAAATTCACGCAGAGGGTGAGGCTCACAACCCAGTCAGTCCTGACCCTAAGAGACACACCCACGGGGGGAGGAGTCTAGGGCCAGCTGCAGGAACTCACAACTCAACATCCAAGGCAACTGTGGCACATCTCTAGCACTCACTCAAAGTTCAGGTAAGGCAAGCACCGAGCCACAGAGGGCCGAAAGCAGCTGAAGAAACCACGGCTCCAGCTAATTAATGTTCCCCAAAGGCGGGCAACACAGGCTCAAGCTTGCAAAGTCTGTATTCTTTATGGTTTTAGTTTTGTTTTGAGACAGGATCTCTGTATGCAGCCAAGCTAGACTTTTATTTTTGTTGTTGTTGTTGTTGTTGTTGTTTTAATTTTACTGTGCATGTATGATTGTTTTGGCTGCCTGTGTGGGTGTGGGTGTGGGTGTGAGTGAGTGTGTGCGTACCAATTGTGTGTCTCATGCTTGCAGTGGTCAGAAGACCTCAGATCCAGTTCGGATCCCCTGGAACAGTAGTGATAAATGCAGGTGAAGGAACTGAACTTAGGTCTTCTGCAAGAATCGCAAGTGCTTGTAACCACTGAGCCATCTCTACAGCTCCCTACAGTTGTTTTTGAGAGGAAGTCTTTCTGTGTGGCCCTGGCCATCCTGGAAGCAGCTATGTAGATCAGGCTGGCGTAGAACTCAGAGAGAGATCTGCCTGCCTCTGTCTCAGCCTGTGGCACTGCACATAAGGGAAAACATGGATGCTTATATAAAATCTTCTGACTTTAAAAATGAAAGCAAGTAATTTACATTTTTAAAAAAGCACAGCACACTGTAAACCACATCTCTGCTCTGAGCTAGGTTTAAGGATGGCCACACTGCCTTTATTCTAGCAACTGGTTGTTAGCAACTGTGGTTATATGGGAGGAGTTTCCTCTTAAGTGTCCTTCTGTCCCATCGCCTCTTAGAAAATCTGGCAGCTTGGGATAAAATTCAGCTTCAGATACCAACCCACCACTTTATCTCTGTCAATCTGTGGAACAGGTGCCACCAACCAGGTGGTGCCCTGTCTGAATCTGTCCATCAAAACCTCATGTGCCTTTTATGACCAGCCTTTCATACACAACACAAGCGGCAACCATACAGCCACAAACATACAGCCACAGGGCAGAGTCAAACAGTTGAGGCCATTTCCAAAGGAAGGCAAACTGTCTCAGCTGGGGCCCACCTTGTCAATTCCTCTCTACTCCATTGGGCACCTTGGCTGAGAAGCACATGTAGAAGGCCAGGGGGGGGGGGTGGGTATAAAAGGGAATGAGTGGTTTCTCATCCCACTCCTTAACAGATTTCCTGGAACTCCTAAGTCTGGGGGAGGCCCTTGCCATTCAGTCAATAGTAGAAAACCTGCCCTCACCAGATGCAGGCTCCATCCTGTCACCCAAACCGAAACACACTGAGGAGGTGTGATGGGATCTCTAGCGCCTGGGCCAGTCCGAGTCTGTCCCACCAGGGTCCTGCAAAGACATCTCCTACCCGTCATCCATTACTTTCTCTCAGTCCAGTTTTGCTCTGGCTGAGTTATAAATAGCCAAGACACATCTGAAGGGCTCTTTCGAGCCACAATTCCTCATTTGGTTTGGACGGGTGAGGCTGTTCCCATGGTCTGGGAACAGCCAGGCTTGGCATTCCCTAGGGCACAAGTGTGCCAGCTCAGTGCCCCTGCGCTACAGGTTCTTCTGTCTTCTACCCCGTGGGCTCTACGTGCACAGCATGCAGTGCCCAAATGGGTCAGACCAGCAGTCAGCACAATAGGGTCTTTCTGTGTCCCTACTGCCAACCCAAGAAAACTTGAGGTACCCTGAAGCCGTCTAATTTTAGGGTACCTTAACTTCCCCACACTCCTACTCATAGTACTCAGTACCCACTTCTTCCCTAAACCCTTGAACCTCACAGAACTGCTCCCCAAACATCCAAGGCTTAGACTACCCCACCCATTCCAACTGGTTGGAAATTCCAGTGAGTAACAAGAATGTCCCCTTCAGTGGACACAGAGGCTCCACTCACAGGCCCTCCGTCCTCCCTCTGGAGGGGAAGTGACTCACAAATCCCCAGGGTGCTCCCTCCCACTCCCTCTCAGATGTGCAAGAAGGCCCCAGACCTAGGTTTCCTCTCTGCTTTGACTGCTCCAGACCCTCCTCTCCAGAGAAACAGCCAATATGACCCTTGTCCTCTGATGTTCTCCAAGTCCTCAGGCCTCTGGGGCCACACCGTGGGTTTAGTTCCATCGTTCCTCCTGCCTCCTGTACACATGAGGTCAAGGCTCACGGTCCTATCCCGCAGCTCTATGCTCCCAACCTTCAGAGAACTGATCTCATCTCCCTCTCCTGCACTGTCACCTCTAGATCTGAGACCTGCACAGGCAGGGATCTCCTCACCTGAAGTCAAAGCAGCAACCCCCCTCAGCTCCTCAAATCCACACCAGTAAGCACCCCCTCTCCCCTACCCCCAGCTTCCCCTTCTGGCCTCGCCACTTCCATCAGTGGGCTGTCACCGTGTGGCTCTGTACCTACAACCCCACACATCCCTTATACCAAACTTCCTATGGCAATAGGTATCGGTCAAGACCGTTGACACCCGCTAGGTCCACATCTCAAAGCCTGCAGTGGGTTGTCTGTCTGTCTGCTTGCCTGTCTCTCTCTGTCTCTCTGTCTCTCTCTCTCTCTCTCTCTCTCTGTCTCTCTCTCTCTCTCTCTCTCACACACACACACACACACACACACACACACACACACACACACACGGAGGGATTTCCTCACATTCAAATCTCCATCCTTACTCCCTTATTAACTCAGTCAGCAAGCACTTATGAACTGCCTACTGTATACCAGGCACTGTGCTCACATTCAGAATGTAGTGGCAAATGGGGAACACTGCCCTTTGTGGAGCTGATGGTCTCAGGAGCAGATTGGTCATGTGACTGACTCCCAAGGCTGTGCCAAAGGAAAGGCAGGACTGACTGGGGAGGGGCACATTTTAGTTCTGTTGTTGAGGTACAGCTGCAGAAAGGGTGCCGTGGAAATGGCTCTTGTGATTCTGAATGTTCACACCCTCTGACTCAGCAGTCCACTCTAGGGAATTGAAAAGAACACCGCTAGAAGGACACAAAGATGTATGTACAAAAGTGTTCCGCGGAGTGAGAAGGCGGCAGACTGCTAAGAAGCCGAACGTCTGACAGCGTGCAGTGGGATCTGGTTGGTGGCACACCAGGAATTCTGGCACTAAGGCCAAGGCAGGAAGATTTCGAGTTCCAGGCCTGCCGGAGCTATACAGTGGCCAGACACAGACAGAAACACACACACACACACACACACACACACACACACACCCCAATCCCAAACCAATGCACAAAAAGTGGCTTGATTAGGATTAGAACTGTAACTCAGTGGCAAGGCTCTGGGTTCGATCCCCAGCATTGCCCCACCCCCCTAAATCCCACCTTAAAAAAAGAAGAAGAAAAGAAAGCAAGCAAGCAAGCAAGCGGCGGTGGGGTGGGGGGGGGGGGTGGGGTGGGGTGGGGGAGGGTGGGGGGGGGTGTTAAATGAATTCTGGTATATCCATAGAATGAAATACCACAAAAGGAATGCAGTAGATCTTAATTCTAGGTATACAAAGTTTTCACCAAGTAAAGTAACAAGCTACCTACCAATAGTGTGATCTCATTGTCTCCATATGGGAAAAACCAAAGAGAATTAAATAAACTCTCAATAGTGCTCTGTAGGATGTGAGCGTTCATGTACTAGATGATGTATTTCTGATCACTGAGAATTTTGAGTATGTAATCAGAGAAAATAAAGTTATAAAAAGAAATGTGGGGGCTGGGGTGTAGCTCAGTCACAGAGTGAGAGCTTGGCATTCTCAAGGCTGTATAACTGTGTCCCCCCGCCCCCCCCCACACACACACATATAGTGCTATGGCGGGAATTTAGAATGAATTGGAAGGGTGCACACAGGTACATCTAATGTAATAAATGAGAGGCCATGGGAGACTCCCTGAAGGAGGTGACATGAAAACCCAGCCCTAGCTGAGCATGGCAATATACACTTGAAATTCTAGCACTTAGGAGTCTAAGACAAAAGGGTTACAAGTTCAAAACCAAACTGGGCTACACAGAGAGACTCTGTCTCAAAGAAACAAGCTCAGTAGTAGAATGCTTCCTTCACACACAAGTCCTTACCGTCAGGCCTCAGAACACAGTAAACTAACAACAAATGGGCAGGCCACACTGATGGAGACGGAGAGAGTCAGGGTAGTCTTGTGGAGATAAATTCCAAGTGGGAGGTGGTGGTGAAGCGTCAGAGGCCAGCAAAGAATCAAGTGAGCAAATCTGACAGGGTGGAGGGCTTTGGATTTCACCATCCTAGCCACAGGGAAGGTGGGGAAGGATTCCAGGCCAGTCGCATGACCATTCTCTGGTGCATCTGACATCACATCACTCATCCTCAAACACTGCTCCTCTGACATCACATCACTCATTCTCAAACACTGCTCACTCTGTGCTCAACAGGAAACCACTAAGTCAGACCAAACAAGGGCAGCGGACCCATTGGCTCCTCACTGATGACTCAACCCATCTCACTGGGGCAATAACTCACAAAAGGGCTAGGCACATTCCCACCTCCAGGCCTTCGCCAGATGCAGTTTCCTTGGCCTGAAGATCTTCATCCAACTCACCTGGCAGAAGCTCAAGCCCCACCACCAGGCTGGGGAGCTTGGCAGGCCCCTGGGGCAGTGCCAATGCAGGCAGAGTCACTAGAGCCACAGAGAAAGAGCCAGACTCTCACCTCTCACACCCTTGCTCCTTCCTCTGCCTTCCCTTTCCATCACAGCAGACAACACTCAAAAGATCTCGATGAGTCTGGCATCACGGTTGTCAAGTTCCAGGGAGACAGAGACAGAAGAACTGCCAAAGGTTCAAGGCTAACCTGGGCTACAGTGTGATACTGTCTCCAAACAAAACTCATATAGAATTCAATAGCATAAAGCTATTGGGTATAAGCCATTGCTGATTATATGGTAAAACAAAGGAACAAAATCGGGGCTAGAGAGATGGCTCAATGGTTAAGAGAGCTTACTGCTCTCCTAGAGGACCTGGGTTCAGTTCCCAGCACTCCCATGGTGGCTTACAACTGTCTGTAACCCCAACTCCAAGGTATCCAACACTCTCTTTTGGCTTCTATGAGCTCCTGCACACTTGTGGTGCACTAAAATTCATGAAAACACACACACACACACACACACACACACACACACACACATACTTAATAATAAAAGTGTTTAATAAACACTCAGGAGATGTCTCAGTGAAGTAAGTGCTTGCTACATAACCTGATCACCTGATAGTGCAATTACCTGTAATCCCAGCATGTTCCTGTTACAGGGAATGTGAGGCTAAGATGGAAGTCTCCAGAAGCTTACAGACTAAGCTTGTCATACACAACAGAAAACAGTAAAAGAGATTTGCTTTTCAACAAGACAGAAGGCAAAGACTAACACCCAAAGCTGTTCTCTGACCACATACATGGTGGCATGCGCGCGCGCGCGCGCGCGTGTGTGTGTGTGTGTGTGTGTGTGTGTGTGTGTGTGTGTGTGTGTGTATAGAGAGAGAGAGACAGAGACAGAGAGACAGAGACAGAGAGACAGAGATAAAGAGGGAGGGAGGGAGGGAGGGAGGGAGGGAGGGAGGGAGGGAGGGAAAGAGAATAAACTCCATTGGATTCTGGATTTGAATTCTAGTTTTTGCCTCTTGCCAGTTCTGTAACACAGGGCAAAGCATTTAAATGTGCCTTGGTTTCCTCATCTATAAAATGGGAACAGCCTTGCTGTGCACAGGTAGTGTGTCTGACTCCACAGGATGGGATCGTTACTGCACCATCTCTAGGGCTGCCAGGAGACCTGGTGCACACAGGGCAGCATCTGAACCGTGCTAAGCACTTACAACACAATTCTCCCCTTCTTCCTTTGGCGGGTGTGTGTGGGAGGAACATGGGGTGGGAGTGTGGTGGGGAGGAGGCCCACCAGAGACTCACCTCCAACCTCTTCCTGGGACCCAATAACTCACCCACACCAGACCATTCTGTTTCTCAACCCTCTAGGGACTTTTCCACACTCGGTGGTTGTACAGCTTCCTTACCTCTACCTCCTCCATGACTCCATCCCTAAGAGCCCACCTAAGGTCACATGACTTTCTTTTGGGAATATTGTACATTTCTTTCTTTCTTTTTTCTTTTTTGTTTGTTTTTTGTTTCTGCTTTTCAGGACAGGGTTTCTCTGTGTAGCCTTGGCTATACTGGAACTTGCTCTGTAGACCAGGCTGGCCTCAAACTCATAGAAATCCACCTGCCTCTGCCTCTGCTTCCCATGTGCTGGGATTAAAGGTGTGCATTACCACCACCCGGCTTGTGGATACTGTGCATTTCTTACAGATGTTGCATGGATGGCCTTCGTATAGGGGGAATCTGGGAGCCTGGGATGTGGCTTGGTGATAGACCACCTGCTTAGCATATATACACAGCCCTGGGGTCTCCCAAGAATCAGATAAAAAGAGGGCTCAGGTTAGGACAATAGTTCCTATAGAACTCAATCAATGAGTGCTATCCTTATGCAAAAAGCACTCCAAAAGGGAGGGATCTCTTCTCTGCCTCAGTCACCAGCCTCTTCTGGGATCCTTCCAAGAACAGGAAGCTCATTACCTGTCCAAATGCTAGACAGCTGTTTCTTATCCTCCTCACCCCATCCCACCCAACCCCCGAGACAGGGTCTTACTAAGAAGCCCAGACCAACCTAGAACTTGCAATCCCCCTGCCTCAACCCCCTAAATGCTAAAATTACAGGCATTTACTCTGCCATGACTGGCTTGCTAGACAGTTAACAGCTGAACTCAAATCTTTTTTGTTTGTTTTTAGAGACAGGGTTTCTCTATGTAGTCCTGGCTGTCCTGAAACTCGCTCTGTAGACCAGGCTGGCCTTGAACTCACAGAGATCTGCCTGCATCTGCCTCTCAAATGCTGGGATTAAAGTGGTGTGTGCCACCACCACCCGGCCACTGAATTCAAATCATATTTCACAGTAATTACTCTTTCTGTCTTCCAAAGTAACACAAGACATATAGTTTTCATTCATTTTAGTGGAGTAATACGTTTACTTTTTTCAAACATCAGGTCTGTACGTGGCACAGGTCTGTAATCCCAGCACTCCAGAGGCAGAAGCCCAAAACAAAGTGGTATTTACATCCTAGATGGATTCAAATTCAACCAGCCCCCAGGACAGTTCACTGTGTAGCACAGCAGTTCACCTCATCACAACTGTTACTTGGTTCCTGCAGAAGCAGGAATGATAAATAAATGATTATTTATGCCCCATTTACAGTAGAGGGTAATGATGCTTGTTAAACTATCCAGTGTCACATGGCACGAGGTAAAATTCAGACAAGCACAGTGGCTCAAGCCTGTACTCCCAGCATGCAAGAGGCCCAGGCAGGATGACTGCAAATTCAAGACCAGCCTGGACTTTAGGATGAGACTGCCTCAAAAGAGGCAAAGCATACTAAAGGCTCGTGTCTGGGGAGGGGCAGAGGACAGCGGTTCCAGTGCCCTGTCATACCCTACATTACATAGCACCGTGCACCTGGGGCCCACATCTGTGATGGGACAGGAGTAAGGCCCACCCTCCAAGCCAGTGCAGAAGACCAGAGCTGTCCCGAGAGTACTATGGAGTACTAGGTGTGTGTCGTCTCCCTCTACTTCTTCCTGCCATTCAGGCAGTGGGTGAGGGTTGTGTGGACCACCTACCACACCGGCACATGACTCCTGGGCAGGTGAGTGAGGGCATCCTCTCTGGGAAGGGCAGAAAACTGCTCTGGCCTTGCTAGTACTTACCAGTGGAGAAACTCACTAACAACAGAAAATAGTATAGTAGAGACTGAGAGTCTGCTGGGTTCTCTGGGACCCTTCTGAGCCCCTGGGAGAACACAAAGAAGAGAGGCAGAGCCTCGGACCCCAGTAGCTCAGTGTCTTTTTAAGACACCATCTCCTTATTTAGTCTAGGCAAGCCTAGAACTCACTATGAGTCCAAGCTGGCCTCAAACTCAGAAATCCTCCTGCTTCAGTGTCCTCAGTGCTAGCTACAGAAATGGGCTACCATATCACGCTTGAGGACACTCTTGGTGCCTGTTACCACACTTGTTTCTTGGGCAATTTGACATCTGCTGGAATCATTATTTTCATCAGACACCAGAACAGGCAGAGAACTGTTCTCCTACCTGCAGTGCCTTGAGCACCTGTAGATGAGCATACCTTTATGGAATAACTATGACTTTGGGACTAGCCCTGAGCACCTGTAGATGAGCATACCTTTATGGAATAACTATGACTTTGGGACTAGCCTTGAACACCTGTAGATGAGCATACCTTTATGGAATAAATATGACTTTGGGACTAGCCTCGCTTGCAGGTAAGAAATACATTCATGAACTGTGGTCCCAGCAGGCTAGCAGGAGGTATGGGAGCCATAGGGGTGGCCAGGCCAGTCAGGTGCAGTCCATCAGGGAAGACACCAAGGAAGCTATTATGGAGTGTGAGAGGGAGGCCTGGCCTGGAGAGGATGAGTGGAGTCCACTAGTGAGTGGACAGTATCACAGCTAAGTACTTTATTTGCCTCCTTCCCAGCTTGGACAAGACACAAGCACCAGAGCCCCAGGTTATGTCATGGAACAGGAGCTCCATCAGCAGCTGGGAGTGGAAACAGCAAAGAACAGCGTCAATGCACAGGAGGGGACAGTTAACAACGTCCTCTCTGCAGCTGAGACACAAGATCCACTGAGTCTCCACCACCCCCAGATGAGGAACACAGAGGAATTCAGGCTCCAGAGGCACCATCTTTCCACATGGCCTCTGTTCGCTTAGGGATGACCCTCTCAGGCCCAAATCCCAAGCCCCAACCTGAGAGAGACGGGAGATTCTGCCTAGTTGATCCCCACTCCTCCTCCCACTTCCAGAACTACACAATTCAATCCCAAATACCAACCAGGAACCCAGAGGTGCCTGGGAGTTTGCAAGGGAGACCTAGGGAGTCCACAAAGGGGTGGCCAAGAATGATGCTCCTTATCTACAATGGCAGATGTAAGCCCCAAGATCTGTACATATCCCCAGCAGTAGGGGGCCAGCTGGGCTGTTAAGAGCTTCACCCAGAGTGAGCGGGGCGGTTGGTGGCAGCAGCACACGCCTTTCATCTTGGCACTCTAGAAGCAGAGGCAGGCAGATCTCTGTGAGTTCGAGGCCAGCCTGGTCTACAGAGTGAGATCCAGGAAAAGCTCAAAGCTACACAGAGAAACTCTGTCTGGAAAAAACAAAACAAACCAACAAAACAAAACAAAACAAAAAAAGAGCTTCACCCAGAAGGGTGATGGAGGGGCCTGGCAGCACTACTCAGGCTTAAGCTTCACAAGACCCCAAGTTGAAATGGAGCCCTGGTCCCATTGGATACACTAGTCTCCGGCAAATTATGTCAACGCCCTGAGTTTCAGTTTCCCCAACTATAAAATGAAAGCAGGGTATGTATCTTGCAGAGACATCATGGACTTTAAATGAAGCAACCTAGGTGAGAGGCTCAACCTTGTCTCTCAAAGTAGCTGATGGGAGGAAGAGAATGCAAGAGAAGACAGCGCTAACTGTGGTGGTTTGAAAGAAAACGGTCCCCAGAGGATCACAGGGAGTGGCACTATTAGGAGGTGTGGCCTTATTGGAGGACGTGTGCCATTGGGGTGGGCTTTGAGGTCTCAGATGCTCAAGCCACACCCAGTGTGGCAGTCTCTCCCGGCTGCCTGCCAATCCAGATGTAGAACTCTCAGCCCCTCTCTGGTACCATGTCTGTCTGCATGCTGCCATGCTTCCCGGCATGCCAACAATGGACTAAAGCTCTGAAACTACAAGACAAACCCAATAAAATGTTTTCCTTTCTGTGAGTGCTGTGGCCATAGTGTCTCTTCTCAGCCACAGAAACCCTCACTGAGACAGTAATGATGGTCACTTCACCTCACCTCTGCTTCTATCACAGGTTCCTCACACCAGCTAAGGTCTGCACCCATATGGACACTACGGATTCCGTGGCATTCTGGCCCTTAACCACACCTCATGGCAGGCTTATGACAGCTGTCAGGTCGCATGGGAAGATATTCTCAGTATCTTCTATTTACAGATGAATAAATGAACTCAGAGGGGGTGACAGGTCTTGGGTGATACACCTTCAAAGTAGCAGGAGACAGACAAAACCCAGACCTTTTCTCTGTCCTGGGGTTCCTTTGACTGCACCATCCAGAGAGGAGACAGGAATTGTGGTCTATGGGAACGAGGTTTTCTCTAAGATTGTGGTTCTGGGACAGGAAGTTGAGTGGGAAACGACAGGAAGTTGGTCGTTTCCCTACCTCCCCAAGTGAATTGAGCCTCCAGCAACTGGTCACCCCCGGCCCTGGGCCAGGGTACCCTGCCTAGCCTAGGTTTAGCAAAGGCCTGCAGGGCAGGGTTTTGTCACCTCTGGGGCACAAGCCAAGATGAAAATATCATAACAAGATATGCTAGGGAGTGAGGAGACCATGTCTTAGCTGAGGCTATCACACTTGTGGGGACAGACTCAGAAGGGAGGTGGCCTGCAAACGCAGCGTCGTTTCCCAGCATGTATTTACCAGATTGAGTCCTTGCAATGCCTCTGGTCCTGGCTCTCTAAAAACCAATGACAAAAGTCTTGTGGGTTTGTTTGTTTGGAGACAGGGGAGAGGGGGGCCTCATGTAGCCCAGTCTGGCCTAGAAGCCACTGTTCTTCTGCCTTTGCCTTCTGAGTGCTGAAACTGAATGTATTCAATGCAATAAGGCTCCCTGTGAGCAACCCCCAACCATTCCTCACACTTCCTTCAGAAGAGCCAATGCTATTCAGATGTGAGGACACGGGGCTCCGGGGTATTATGACCCTTGTTCAGTGTCCTACAGTCAGAAAGATTTTCATTGTCCAAAGCTTACGTTATTTCGAGGTTCTAGGTTACTGGCACAAAACAATGACAGTTTACTCTATGTGTCAACCTGACTGGGTCATAGGGTGTCTAAACATTATCCTGGGTGTCTGTGGGATGATGGTTCCCAATGAGATTAACATCTGAATCTACAGACTGAGCAAAGCAGATGCCCTCCCCAAGGTGAGCTGGCCTTGCCTCATCCAGTCAATTGACAACTGAGATCAAAAAGGCCAAGAAAGAGGGGTTCCTCCCAGCCAGCATGCAGGACCCAGGCCCAGGAGGCCCAGGCGTAAGGATTAGGAGTGTCAGGCCAGTCAGGACTACAAAGTACATTTCAAGACAGCCTCAGAAACATGGAGATCAGGTCTCAAACAAAGACAGAGGGGCTCCACCCGGATGGCTGCTAATGCTGGGACACTGGTCTTTTCCAGCCTTGGACTCAGACTGAACACTGGGTGTCCTTGAGCTTGAGCCTACTTGTTTTTCATCTAGAATCTTTTACTTTGGCTCACCTGATTCTCGGACCTTTGGACTTGGACTAGAACTACACATTGGCTCTCCTGAACCCCCCAGCATCCACTGTAGAGGGTAGGATTTCTTAGCCTCCATACCCACAAGTCAGTTCCTTCTATCAAATCTCTCTCTATACAAACTTCACACACACACACACACACACACACACTTGGGTATGTTTTTCTAACATATAAACCAAATTTTAACCTCCCAGGTACAGCTTGGCTGCATGTTTGGGTGTGGAAAGTTCAGCTGCCAGGCTGTGCCAAAGGCTAGATATCTGAATATCTAGAACAATTGTCTGATTTGGTCCAAAAATCCCCTCTGTTCCCAAGTTCCTAACAGGAAGCCTGGCAGGGGAGGAGACCGCCTGCCCAAATGAGCACAGCCAAGCGCAGAAAACACACACACACACACACACACACACACACACACACACACACTTTAAAAAAAACAAAAACAAATCCAAGTACTGGGAAAGGGGGTTTGCACCTTCCAGGCACCCTATTGCAAATGGCAATACTTACATGGTCCACTAGGTGGGGCCAGTAGTGCAATAGAAAGAGAGAAAAGCTGCTAGCTCCAGGCAGGCAGGGGTAGAGCAGGGGTAGCTGGGGCAGGCAGGCAGAAGTGAGTAGAGCAGCTTGCAGCTGGAATTGTCCCAGCCATTCCCAACTGGCATCAATGATCCCCTACCTATCCATGGTGTGAAAACCGGTACGGAGGTCCCCAAGTACTTCATATGACTGTTCTCTCTGTAAAATTTAACATTTCAAGATCTTCCACTTCTGAGTTATTCCCCTCTGACCACCGAAAACAATGGGAACAAAGTGAAGCTGCTACCCAAAACCGAGAACACCAGGACCGCATGGTCCTGCTATGCATAAAGCATGGGTAGGACTTTTCACCAGGAAATCCAAATATCCATGGGTGAATGCTCCTACAATGTAGTCATAAGGAAGGAGAGGAAGGGAGACAAGTAAGGAGAATGCACAGACCAGGCCCTCCACGGAGATTACATAGGAGCATCATCCTGCAGCTGCTTACAGTGGGATATGGGCTAAGTCCCTAGGGGTGAGCTGAACCCCACTGACCCACAACCAGAAGGCAGAGATGGGGGAGCCAGAGTTCTCTCTTCCTTCTTTCTCCTGGTTGGCCTGAGTCCAGGTCCCAGAACAGCCTCTCTTCCATTGGTTCAAACACTCTGCCTCTACATGGCCAAAATGGCTGTCTTTAATCCACTACCCCTCCTTGGGGTCACAACATCCCAAGAATGCTGGCTGTGGGGAACCTGAAGCAGGCCAACATACACATCCATCCCCTCCACCTTTTACCTGCCCCCCACCATCCCTTCCCAAACTTGCACCACCTGGCAGCCGCTGAGCTCTGCCTAGGCCTTTGTTGCTATGACAACAATGTGGCTTCCCCCAAGTGGGATGCTGGTTGCCAAGGCCCTTGTTGCCAAAGGCTATAACAGCCACCCCAGTATGTGAAGAGGGGGTGAGAGCCTGCAGAGGGTGGGAAGGAGCAGGGTTCTTCCAAATGGTAGAGTCCAGGCAGCCTCCAGGTGGAGTGGGGGTGTTGGGCATTAGAGAAGGGAAATGCATTTGCAGAGCACTGCTGAAGCTCCCTGGGGGCTTCAGAGAGGAAAGAGAACCCCACAAAAGATACCTGGACAAGTTGGACCAAACGAACCTGTGAAACTGAGCCCCCTCCACCAAAACAAATGGCTATGGTTCTTTTCCCCAACTCTAGAGAAAGGAATCTCTCTGCCTGGCTTGCTCATGTATTTCAGATGCGTATACCCATGAGCTGGGCCCAGTGTCCGTCCCTGTCACCAGGAACTGCATTAATTGTAAGTACTACAATCCTCCACACATTCCTATCTCCCTGCCCTGTCAAAGCATACTTAATCTTCCTTACAGAAGGTTTCTGAGGGGGGAGTCCCTGCCTCCTCTGGATGGAGGGAACTTAGGCACCCCAGGCGTATTCCTTTCCTGGGGAACAGAACAGCGCTGGAGGCCCGCAGTCCTGGGGAACACTACAGAAGCATTATGTTTTACCCCACGGGAGGCTTGAGACCAGTCCTGGCTCTGTAGGACACTCGTTGTCCACAGGCCACTGTGCACCCAGCCAGATACAGAGAGAGAAGCCTGGTCCTTCCAGAGCCCCCTCCCTCCCCATCCTGGTGAGAGACGAAGAGATAGTTGAAGGGGAATGAGGATGCTCAGGAAGCAGCAGAACCAACAGCTGGCAGAGCAGGGAAAGGGATACCAGAAGAGGAGCTAGATGACAGGGCATGGGGGGTCCTGGCCAGCCCTCCCCTACCCCCGCTGCCAACACTGTCCTAAGCAGCCCCTGGCCCACTTTCCCCACAAGTTGTCCTATCTCCCCTCCCCAGAAGAGGAAACAGGAGTACCTACCCCAGGTGCCAACCCCTCAGGGGGGGTGGGTGAGATGCTGTCCCCACCACCCTGGCTGCGGGCGCTGAGCTGGGGCGACATGGTGGGTGACTCGTCGATGTATGGCATGGTCTCCGAGCCCTCGGGGGGCCCCTTCTGCTCCTCATGCCCCTCTGCGTCGTAGTCCTCGGCACCGTAGCTGAAGTCTGAGACAAGGAACAAGAAAGGCCACTGAGAGTCTTCCACCAGAGCCGCCAGGGACTGGTAGCGCAGTGGGCGCCGGCGTCGGCCCCCAGCTGCCATGGTCCCTGCTGCACCATGCACCCTGGGCCGGAGCAGGGGCTGCACGGCCAGGCCTGGGGAGGAGGGTGGGAGCTCCACAGGTACAGGCTCTGCCGAGTCCGTCAGAGGCTGCTGGGAGTCGCGGAGGAGCGGCTCTGCTGTCGCCACCAGCCTAATAGCATGTCAGCTGCGTATGTGGAGCTGTGTTTCCTTTGCCTCCTGCCTAATTCCACGTCTAAAAATTAACAGTGGGAGAAGGAGGCAGGACGACTCCAACTCTTCTCTCTGAGTCACCATTTTGCTTTTTATAGGGAATAAGGAGGTGGGGGCGGGCCAAGCGATGTCACTTCCTCGGTCCCTCCTCCCCGGGTACCATTGTACAACTGAGCTCAATCCCTGGGGGGTGAGCAGGGCAGCTTTGGGGTAGGGAGGGCCCAGAAAGTGTGCCCCAGGAGGCCCTCAGTCCTTTGAATGAGGCACTGCACGCAGGACAGAGCCCAAGGAAGGCAGGCGTGGGAGAGAGGGTTGTGCCCAGGCCTGGCAGGGACTGGGTGAGCAGCAGTCTCCTCAAAAGCCAGCACTTATGTCTATAATTCCAACAGTTTCCTTCAGAGCAGGAGGGAGGGAAGGTGGCGGCAAGTAGAGCTGTATTAACCCCTCAGTGCTCCTGTGGGGTGGGGGGCGGCAGGGTAGACCACCAGGGTAGTACCTCTGGGCTTTGCACAAGAGCCACAGCATAGCCTCACGAAGACCCCTGCGACGTTCCCAGCCAGCCACTGGCCAGTGAGTTGGGTGTTGTTTCCAACATTCCAGTCCACTGTCAGGATATCTCAAAGTACAGTGGGGCTGCTGCAAGCAAGGTGTAAGGTCTCCTCCCACTTGAACCCTGGTTCAGGGTCATCAGTGAGGAGGGGTCAAGAGTACAGCCTCTGAAAGACCAGAGGAGCTGGTACCACGTCCCACAGAGGAGAGCAAACAGAGAGCCGTGGAGCCACTGGTGGTAGTCAGTGCCCTGCACACTGGGCCTGCTGAAAACACAGGGATTTGTCATATGGTTCCTAAACCTTGGCAGAGGCCTGGGTTTGGGGACTGTGACCAGTATGTCAGCGGAGCCTGGCTGGGCCTGTCCCATTATCTGCTCAGACATCACTTCCTCCAGGATGTTCTCCCTGGAAACCCAGTTTACAGTACCCACAGCACACGGCCTCCTCGAAGCCTCAGGGGCAGGAACTGAGTGTCTCAGCTGGGGCTGGGTGCCCGGCACCCACAAAATGACACACAGCGGGCTCTTGGAAAGTGTTGAGTAGCAGAATGAACAAGTGGAAGGCATACCATCCATCGCAGGCCCGAGGTCTAAGCCAGGCAGGCCCATGAGTCAAACTCTCTGTGGAGGCCCAGGCTCCTCCTCCGCTGTCATTACACACCAACCCACAGGCAGCCAGCAGCCTGAGAATGGTGTCACCAGGTCACTGGGGCGCCAGGCCATGGCTACACTCAGTCCAATCTGGCTGCTGGCATTCGATAGCTTCCCCTGGGCTCTCTGCACCTGCTCCTGCCGACTTCCTCTCCCAGGGCTCAGCAGATGCCCAGCAAGCTGTCTGGGTACATAGGCTATATTTCCTAGGTCAGGCATGTACACAAAAACCCACAGACCTCTTTACTCCTCCAGGGGCTCTGGGTCTCCCTGGTCGTGCTGGAGCTAAGAGTACAGGTGAATGAACTATGGTGGGCCCTGGCCTAGCCAAGAGCTAGCCTGACCTATATCGGTCATCACGGGACAGAAGGTATTACCCGAGGGTAGAGTTCACCAATAGGCCAAAAGAGACTATGCCCTGGTTCCCTTCTAATACAATACCCGGCATCTCCCAGGAGAAAGGAAGGTGTCTGTCACAACTCCTGCTCGGTCTAACCACCTCACAGCAGTTCTCACAGAAGAGGCCACTAAGCCTCAGACATCTGCCTAAGATCAAGGAAAGGGTATCAACCTGGGTCTGTCTGAGTCTTCAAGGGCTATCTTTATCCCATTTGAATTTCACTGCAAAGAAATCCCAGCACCTGCCTTTGGCCCTCCACATGGGACAGCGTGGGAGCCCATAGGTTGACCAATGAGGGAAGTACAGGGTGCAGACATGGAGACCGCCAGTGTCCTCTACAAGCATTTGTTCCTTCCTTGTTCATGCCTTTCATAAAATACTGGGAGTATGGAACACTTCTATTAGGAAAAGGGCTACATAAAGGATGGAGAATTGGGGGGTGTGGAGGCTAGGGGGCGGGAGGAGGGGGTAGAGGGGATTTGACAAAAAAAAAAAAGAAAAGAATAAAATAAAAAAGGATGGAGAAACCAACTTTCTAGGAAAGTAGGGCTGGGAAAAAAACAAAACAAAACAAAACAAAACCAGCACACACCGGCTTCAGTCTCTGAAGGCCAGAGGTGAGAAGAACACTAAGCGGATGTGGCCTGGCCACCAGTCTCAAAAGAAAGCTGCTGGTCTCAATGAAGTCGCTGACAGTCAGCTCTGCTTCCCCTCTTGGTGGCGAAAACCCCACTGTATTTTGGGTGGCACTATGCTCAGTGGCTAGTAGAGGGACCACATTTCTTAGTATGTGATTAAGTCTTTACTAATGAACAAGTGGAACAGCTGGGCGTGGTAGCCTAGACCTGTAACCCCAGCACTTGGGAGGCCAGGGCAGGAGGATTATTACAAGTTCAAGGCCAGCCTGGAATATATAGCAAGACCCTGTCTCAAGGTGGACATGGGTAGAGACTTTGAAGATGGCTGCTAAAAGTACAGCCTTCCCTCCCCAGGTTGCTTCTGGTCATGGAGGCTGGAGAGATGGCTCAGTTGGTCAAGTGCCTGCCATACAAGCATGAAGACAATTACCAGGGATGGTGGCATATGCCTGTGACCCCAGCACTCATGGATCAGGAGTACATGGAGACAGGAGGATCCCCGAGGCTCACTGACCAGCAAATCTAACCAAACTGATGAGTTTCAGGTTCAGTGAAAGACCATGTCTCAGAAAATTAGAGGTGAAGCTGGAGAGATGTCTCAGTGGTTAAAAGTATACACCTGCTCTCCTAGAGGACTCAAGTTCGGGTTCCAGCAGCCATGTCAGGCAGCTCACAACCAGCTCCAGAGGGTCTGATGCCACTTTCTGGCATGCATGCACACACACACACACACACACACACACACACACACACACACACACACGCTCACAAAACAAGGTTACAACATACCACACACATATAATTTAATAATTATGATGATGATAACAGTAAGAAGTAGGACACTGGGCCTGCCCTCATGGTTCTTCCTTTGTCGCCGGTTTGTATGGCTGGGGCCGCAGCAGCCATATTCAACCATGAGATGCCTTTGAAGACAGACGGTAGAATTGAAGATGACCAGACAGAAGACTGAGTCTGAATCACTGACGGGATGAGAGCCTCCTCTGACTCTGGAATGATCTACCCCTAGACTTCTTTTATAAAAGAGAAACCAAGACGCGAGGAGGTTTAGGAGTGGGGACAGAAAGAGAAGTCCAGGCTATGCGGACCACTACTGAATTTAGTTGTCTCCGACTACCTTCACTGATCTTGATCTCCTTGGTGGAATCTTTCAACATCCATCTCTTAAAAACTGCGCTGGGCACAGATTCCTAAAATAGACTACCACCAGGCAACAAAAAGCAAGTGCATTAGTAGTTCTAGAACATACCATGCTAAGTGAGAGAAGCTAGATACAAACGCACAGCCTGAATGCTTCTGCTTGTATAATGTTCTAGAACAGACAAAGCTGACCAATGTTCGGCAACACTAACCATAAAAGCACTGGCGGCCTCTGGGAATGGGGTGTGGACAGGAGCTGATGGCAGTGGGCACAAGGAACTTCCTGGGCCAATGGGATCTGAGGTACAGAGAGACACCCAGTCACTAGAATTTACCAAATCTTAGTACGGTTAATATTCATGCAGTTCACTAAGTACTGAACGCTTGGTTAATGATCTGCCAGCCTGAAGGAGTCATTTGCAATTCTGAGATACATAAAATGTAAGAGAGGATGGGATGGGGAGATGGACAGATATGAAAGGGAGCAGCCACGGGAAAAGTGGTAATTACTGACTCTAGCTGGCAGTAAACGGGCTGTTCAGTGTGCAATATTCTCAACTCTTCTCCATGTCTGGAAGTTCTCATAATCAAATGATGGGGCGGGGACAGTGCCCTCCAGACTGTTACCACCCTTTCCTTTGCGTCCTCCCCCCCCCCCTTTTTTTTAAACACTCCATGGAGAGGTCTGGGCTGCACAGCCACCTCTGATTATTTCCTGGACATGCATCTTTCAGTCCCCAACTTTTACCTGAGGTTAGTTCAGCTGATGATGGGAGACCTCCAAGTCTCTCCAGCCCCCTCCTGCCCATTGTGCATGGATCTCCCAAATACCCACTCTTGCCAATTTTCTCCCCACAGCAGCCCAGCTCCAACCCAATCACACCTCATGCCACAGTCCTCCGTTAACTCCAACGGTTCAAACATCCTAAACTTAGCAGCCAAAGACTCCTCGCAATGCACACCTGCCTCCACTATACAGGATCATCTCCTACTGCCCTGTAGCATCAGATCATTTCCGGGTTCCTACATTTGTTTGAATATATAAGCCAAAGAGTCTAGTCTTAAACCCTGGTACCTGTAAATATTGCCTTATTTGAAAGAAAAGATACTTGAAGACATCACCAAATTGAAGACCTCAAACTAAAATCATCTTGGATGAACCCCCTATAGGTGTTAAATCCCCTGAAGTCCCTAAGAGACAGAAGGGGAGGACAAAGACAGAAAAGGCCCCGTGAACACTAGCTGAGAGAAGCAAGAATTTGACTCTTGAAGCCTTGAAGGAAGGGCTTCCCAACAGGCCTTGGTCTGGGGCCTATAATGTGCACAGTGTGAGATAACTTTCTGTGGCTTCAAGCCACCATTTTCTTGTGATAATGTGTATAGCAAGGAAAACATTCCATGACCACCCATCCCCTGCCCCACCCCTAGACCACTGCACTTGCCCAGCCCTTTGCCCATCAATGGGAGCCTTTCTTGCCCTCAAAGCCAAGTAGCTGCACCCTCTCCTATGAACTTCCCCGTGTTCCTCACACGATACCTGGATAGATAAAGCACTTTCACAAGCAGATGAGAAAAGGGTAATTATGTCATATTCTAATGAGCAAAGGAAAGGAGAAGAAAACTTAAAATAGAACGGCAAATGGCCAGAGATATTCTTTTTAAAGGTTAACCTCACTGCAATCAAAGAAAATGCAACCTACTTTTCCTTCCCCTTTGGTGTAATTTTCCTATCAAATTAACAAGAACTTAAAAATAATGATAGGCCTCTTGTCTAAGATGTGTGAGGCCCTGAGGGTGAAGGCCAGCACCACAAAATAATAGTAGTAATTAATAAAGCCCAAAGCTGTAAAGGAATACACTCTCAGAGCTCCTGGAAGGTATATTTAACTGCTACAACTTTGCTCAGTTTATCTGGTAAATGGCACACAAAGATTTAGTAGTCAGCACAGCCGTGAACCCAAAATAATTCAAAACTGTGCCCTAAGATAAGAATATGTAATTAATTAAAATACTCATAAAATATACTTGCATGGGGGCTGTGCAGAGTTGGCTCAGTGGTTAAGAGTGCGGACTGCTCTTCCGGAGGACCTGGGTTTGAGTCCCGGCAACCACAAGGTAACTCACAACCACCAGTCCAGTTCCAGGAATCTGACACCCTCTTCTGGCCATGCACAGACACACATATAGGCAAGCATCCATACAAGGCCAAGTGTGGTGACAGGCACATGCCTTTAATCTCAGCACTTGGGAGGTGGATCTTTGTTGAGTTTGAGGCCAGCCTGGTCTATACAGTGAATTCTGGGTCAGCCAAAGCAAATAATGAGGCCCTGTTTCAAAAAGCACATAAACATAAAAACCCTAAAACAAACAAACAAAAAACATCCATACCCATACAAGTAAAATTTTAAAAGAATTTTAAATAGACTTACAGGGCTGTTTATGATTGCAAAAATATATTTAAAACCATCTGAATGACTACGTATAGGGAATTGGCTGAGTAAATTATGGTATGTCTTCAAGACAGACTAATATACAACCACTTAACACTGTGTGGGGGACATCTGTCGTCATGTAATTGAAAAAAGTAACAGTCGCATGGTAGTATGTCTGAAAAGAAACCAGGGAGGTCTGGATGTACACAGAAGCTGGGCAGACTACAGATAACATGAGTATAAAAACTGGGGGTGGTGGCTCGCATCTATAAGACTACAGCACTTAGGAGGCTGGGGCAGGAAAATCATGAGTTCAACATCAGCCCGGGCTAAACAGCAAGACCCTGGGCCCCACCTCACCCCCCTCAAAGAACCAAACAAAAGCAAACTGAAAGGAAAAAAACCATTGAGCATTCAGAGTCTGGAAAGCTGGAAGGAAGGAATCTGTGGTCTCCTGCTCCCAGGACGTTTGTTTTCTACCCCCTCCTCTTCCCTGCTTGGTTTTACACCAAGCAGAAATGGACCTCGTCCTCGGAAAGACGCCATGAGCTACCGAGCCAACCAGAATCAGTCAGTCCACCTCACTTGTTACTAAGTAAGAAACAAAAGCCCTAGTGTATCAGGGTTTCTGTCACATAAAATGAACGTGTTTCTAAGGGACACCTTACCTCCCAGCAAGGGAAGACAGTCTGGCATGCTATAAAATTTCCTGGGCATGGTGAAGGAGAGAAGAGGGGAGAGAGGATCAAATACTCAAGGAATGATCATTTCCTAAGAGCAAGGGATGGAGAGGACAGACTCAAATTCGCTCCATTTTCTGACACTTGTCAACCTCCCTGTGCCTAGCGCCAGGTAGCCACTTCCCAACGACACCGGCTGGTGAATGCAAAGTGGGACAGTTGGGGACTCACTGGAAGGTAGTGTGCAGCACTTAGCACACAGGAAGCAACCACTACATCTCAGCTGCTGTTGTTAGTATTATTAATCGACTCTGAACGATGTGTGGTTGCTTGCCAGGTGGGTGGGGGCCGGGAGCAGAGTTCTGGGCAAGGAGGCGGCTTGGCAATAGCACAAGTACGAAACAGCAGGGCCCCTTAAGGGGATATAAATAGCCACCATTGCTGGGACACTGAGTGAGCAAGGGGGTGAGGAGAATGGTACAACAGAAGGGGGTACAGACTAGATCCTGAGTCAAGCCTGGAGGCTGGGCAGGATTCAGGGCTCTGCTGAGACAGCCCACTAGGCCAGGGACCCCAGCTACGGAGTCACAGAACACAGCTACCTCTCAGCAGTTCCTCCTGACACACGCTCCTGTGTGGAGTCTCTATGCAGACATAATCCTGTGTCACCCAGAGAAGACATCACCTGTGAATACCCTATTTTCAGTCTGTAATGAAGCCAGTACACTTGAGAGATGCCAGATGGCAGGCCCTCAAACACAGACAACCAAGAGAACTAGCCAGTGAGAGGTAAGTTCAACCCAAGTGGCTAGACCTCATTCCTACCGCTTCAAGTGCCCAACGTGGGGAGATCACCATTTACAATCTTGCCTTGAGACTGTCCTGAACCAAGGACCAACAGGTCTGGCTAGACAGACACATTGGGGGCTTCCAGCTTCAGACACTGACAAAAGGTATAGAGACCTTTCTTCCTCTTCTGGGGACTCTAAGAACCTACAGGTACAGGATATAATCATTCCAGGTGTGGAATGGTCCTGACATCCAAGCAGGGGTGACATCACGGCTAACTGTAAGTAATAAAAGCAATGAATTTATTTTCTACTTGGGAACCAATGTGGGGCAGCTGGCTGGGGGGCAGGGAAGAAGCATGGAGGGAAGCCCAAGCCTAACCTTGGGTCCTACCAAAGCAACATCAGGACAGTCTTCAGAGACCTGTCCTGCCCCAGGAGCCCCTATGACCAATGCTTATATGCCATGGTTCACAACTGTGCGTCACTGGACGTCTACCTTCATTTCACCAGCAACGGCTCATCTGACAGACCCTATGTGGGACAAAACCAGCCAGACAGGAAGTACACGCATAGGACTCTGCTGCCTGGAGTTTAAGAACAAAGGAAACCCAGGGCTGGAGGCAGGAAGTGTGCTGACTGGGAGAGGTATGAGAGAACTTCCATGGGTGATGGGCACCTTCCCCATCTCGATCCACATGTCGCTTATATAAAGAGACGTGCAAACATGTTCACTCAGCTGGATACCTAGGATGTGGTGAACTTTAAAAGTGTGGTTTTCTTGTTTGGTTGGGTAGCTGGCTTGGTTTTTGTTTGCCTGTTTGAGACAAGGCCTTGCTATGTGCTAGCCTTTAACTCACTTTGTCTCTCAGGCTGTTTCTGAACTCACAGGGATCCTCTTGCCTCATCCTCCTGAGTGCTGGGGTTATGGATGTACACCACCACACCTGACACACAACAGGTTTAAGGAGAGTTTGGCAGTGTGGCACACAATCTGTGATCTTAGCACACAGTGGAGGATCACTGAGAGTTCGGGGCCTGCTTGGGTTACACAAACCTGTCTCAGGAAAGGGGAAAAGTTATAGGAATTTAAGAATCACATGAGTTGTACTATTTCCATTTATAATTGAGGCAATGATGGCATAGACAGTTTAATTACTTGACCAAGGTTGAGAGTCTAGGTAGAAAAGCAGACTGAGATGGTAATTTCATGCTGGGACCAATGCTATTCCATCGTGTAATCTGGACCTACAACCAAAGACACGGAAATACAGTGCAGGAGTCTTCTCTCAAGGATGCCCGTGAATAAAAGAAACAACCCGTGTTGAGAAGGAATGGAGGAAGAGGTTCCCATGCTGAGAGGAGGGACAGCACCCAGAAGCACTCACGTGACTGAAGCTGCAGTCCAGGGAGATCAGGCTGTGGGGGGAACCAGCACGTTACCCTCCAGAGTCAATTCCAGTCAGGAACAGGAAACCCCTAAAGCCCAAAGAGAATGAAGCCACTCAAGACAGAGGGGCCGATCTGGAGTGGAGCCAAGGGGGGTGCCAATAGCCAGGGAACCAGACTGGATGTGGAAGACAGCGAACAAGGGACTGCCAAGGAAGGGGGCCCTCTGGGCTTGAATGACCAAAGGTGCCAGAGATAGAAAGGGGGACAAGGCTCCTGGGCACAGACCCTGGGTTCAGGTGCAGCAGGTGCAGACTGAGAGCAGGCAGGGTCCTGTCTGCAGAGCTCCGACCGACAGCTGTTACAGAGATGCAGAACCAGATGCTGGGTCACAGAACCAACTAGATGATGCTCAGCTACTATTTCCTGGTGTACCACAAGAGCCAGATCATGCTCTTTGGGATGACGGCAGTAGGATGGTACATCAGGCGTGGATCTGACATTAAAGACACAAAGACAGGGTCCTGGTCTCTTATTGCATTAACTACAACAGCTGTAACAATCGGCCTCAGTGTCCAAAGTCAAGATGGAGACCAGGCTGAAACAAAAATGTACCACGGCCCACGATCAGTCCTCACGTCTGACCCATGCTCTGGGAAGGAGGTACTTAGATCTGAGCACGGTCAGAGCTCAGGCCTCTCTTAACTCAGCACCACTCAGGGTGGTGGATCGATCACTCCTCCTTCCTTTTGGCTTCCAGGAATTGTTCTACAGGTGTTTACTCTTCCTTGTCCAACACTTATCTCAGCACAGGGTCTGAGTGCTCCTGCCTCCTCGGCCCAGGACTTGAGAACTTGGAAACTGAAGACTTCTTCCCAACTCGTCTCTCCCTCATCCAGTCTCCTCCTCGGAAACACCTTCTACATGCTGACAATGCTCCGATATATATATTCAGCCCACGTCTCCCTCCTTTACTCAGACTGCCTGTCTGTTCAAGTTCAATGTCTAAGGCATTCCAGTGTAAAACATCTAACCAAAGCACCACACAGCTGCAGTATCACAGCTTCCCCCACTCGGCTAGAGGTACATCCTCTTGACAGTCATTCAGGCTCTCTTACACCCACATCCATCCCATCAGAAATTCCTGTGAGCTCCACCTGTGGAGCAGAGGCACCGCTCAGCACCACTCCCACCACCTGGGCTGAGTGACACATATTCTCAGAGAAAGCCCTTCTGGATAGTCTCTCTGCTCTCGCCCCCACCCCCTACAGGAAATCCCACCTGTTTTCTGTTTTGCTTAGTGCTGAGGATTAAACCCAGGGCCTTATGCATGCTAGTTGGGTGCTCTGTCTGCCGAAGAGCTACAAAATGGGCCATCCCCACCTGGTCCCCGCGAAGTATTCTTGTCTTGTATTGTGACAGGGTCTCACACTACATCCCAGGCTGGCCTAGACTCTCGGCAAAGCTACCCTACCTCAGCCTCCTAAGTGCTAGAATTACAGGTGTGAGCCACCCCACCCGTACGTCACCAACTTTTCAAAGTGGACTCCAGGTGGCACCTCAGAACTTTCATTTATCTCATGGCCAACTCCCCACCTCTTACAAACCTTTCTTGGGCCAGCTCCACCCTGGATGCCATTTAAAATCACAAGCAGTAAGCATCTCCATGTAGCTGGTGGCTCTTACTCCATCTTCTAACACACGAGGTCATTTCTTCTGAGGTCCTTACTATTTATTCCCTGTCTCCTCATGATGAGGACGTAAAGTCCTGAAGGATGTGGATTCTTACACATTTCATGCCCTGTTGGATCCCCGGTGTTTATAATAATATACCACAACACATGTTGATCCCACGAATAAAAGAATGATCAAAAAGAGTGAGACCCCCTCATATGAGCACTGTGTGGTGAAAGAGCTGACCTTCCTGTTACTGCTAGTCTGTTCAGATATAGGAGACCATGTTAGCACCAAGGACATCTTGGGAACAGGTGCCAGGAGCCTGCAGGTCAGGGAAGGAGGGCAGAAAGCAGCTGGGATGAGGCTAGACTCTATGGATCACTCTAGATGGAGAAGGAAAGAGGGGCATGGTGGCACACACCTTTAATCCCAGCCCTCGGGAGGCCGAGGCAGGTGGATCTCTGAGTTCAAGGCCAGCCTGGGCTACAGAGCGAGTTCCAGGACAGCCAAGGCTACACAGAGACAAACAAAACAAAATGAAGGAAAGAGGGGGCAGAGCAGAAGGCACCCAAGTCCAAGGAGGGGTTGCTGAGGACTAGGAAGGATGATGCATGGCTGCCTTGGAAGCCACATGAAGTTGAAATCTATAGAGCAAGAGCTGTACAGGTCTACAGGAGAATCAAGATGGAAAGATGTCCTGGTTTGGGAACACAGGGCACACCCGGGATTCTGGTACAGCACATTTGGAGGGGGGAGCAAAGGCCAAATTCATTAGCGAGGGGAACGAGAAGAGAGATGGCGAAGGAGAGTCACTTCCACAAAAAGGCCAGGGGGGATTCTGAGAAGAGCCAGAGGCTACTTCGCTGCCCACTCCAAAGGAGCAGGGCACAGAGAACAGTCTCGTTAGGCAGGGGCTGCCGGAGGCACTAGACCCTCCTCCTTCGGAGTGAGCAGCCATTTCCCAGTCCCCAAACTAAACAGCACAACAGAGGGCTGGAATGTTAGAACCGGAGGCTAAGTTTGAGCTGGTCACTGTATTTCTGAGCTCAGCATGCCCCGAGGTGGCAGGGTTTCAGGGTACTGTTGGGAAGGAGGTTATGACAGAGTCCACAGCCACTGATCACCCAGTGGCCCACCCTCCCCTCACCATGATGCTAAAATGGACACTACCTTCTGGGTGCCTGCATTGTCCTACTAACTCAGGGCTTGCTTCTGAGTCCCAGTGACGCTTGGACTTCTGTCCACAGGCCCTGCGTACAAGCGCAGCCTCGTGGATAACCAGAGTTCACTCCTACCATCTGTTCTGACAGAGCAGTCTTTATAGAACCCCCAAGTCCATCAGATGCAAGCCTCGTTTCCCAGCCTCCTATCCCCCTCTGCTATTGGCTTGTCCTTGGCTCCCTCCACCCTGATGGAAAGCCAGTTCCCAAGGCACAAAACAACCCAGTGAATTCTTGCCGTGCCAAAGCTGAGCTGCCATGGATTTAAGCTGGAAGCCTGGATTTAAACACTAGATGTAGATGAGCAGCTGGTTGGCTTTGGGTTTGAGTCACAGCCTCTCTGAGCTTCAGTTTTTCTCTGTAAGATAAGGACAACGCCCACACAACAGAGTGTCTGTCAGAACGGCATTGAAGAACTTGGTGTGGTGAATAAGAGTCGAGGCTAAGGTGGTACACAGGGAACACAGTAGAGTGGAGGGCTGACACCTTCAGAGCTCAAAGGACTGTGCCGATCAGGTGACACCACTTGGAGCCCTTGGTCATGGCCTAACATCAAGATGAGGTATTCTCCTGGCACAAGCCACCTCCTCTCAGCACCTGCTGTTCCATACATGAGGGCAGAGAGGGAGGCTGGCTGGGGTAACACAGTGGTCAAGGGCACAGGCTATGGAATCAGATATCACTTCTACCCTCAATATTCTTACTTACCAGCCAGCAGAGCCTCAGTTTTCCCATCTGTAAAATGGGTGATTAATAACATCTGTACTACATGAGTCTTGCTTTACTTTTCTCTTCCTCTCCCCTTTTGAGACAGGGTCTCATGTAACTTCCTTCTATGCAGCCAAGGATGACCTGAAGCCCCTCTGGTCCTTCTGTTTCCACTTCCAAGTTCTGGAATTGTAAGTATGTACTACCTCAATCTGCTTATGGGGTGTTGGGGGCTGAGCCCGGGGGATGGACTCTACAAACTGAATATTTACTTTATATGTATGTGTGTTTTGCTTACATGTGCGTATGTGTACTATGTGCACACCTGGCACCTGTGGAGGTCAGGAGGGAGTGTCAGATCCCCCTAAAACTGGAGTTACAGGCGTTTGTAAGCCACCATGTAGGTTCTGGGGACCAAACCCAGGTCCTCTGCAAAAGCAACAGTGCTCTAACCACTGAGCCATCTCTCTAGCACCCTTTAAGTTTTTTTTAAAGGCACTTTCAATTTGCTTTTTTTTTTAATTAAAAAAAATTTTTATACATTCCTAGCTACTTTTTTTCCTTTGAGATAGGGTCTCACTTAACCCAGGCTGGCCTCAAACTTGCTATTTGATCAAGACAGGCTTTGAACTCTTGATCCTTGGGCCTCCACACTCCCAAGTGCTGGGACACTAGTTTTACACCTCTAAACCGGATGCTCATCAAGTTTTCATGAACTTGTCATTCTTTTTTTTTTTTTTTCAGAGCTGAGGATCGAACCCAGGGCCTTGCACTTGCTAGGCAAGGGCTCTACCACTGAGCTAAATCCCCAAACCCAAGTTTTCATGAACTTGTAATGGGAAAAAATATATGCAATGCTCAGGGCAAGCACTAAATAAACAACAGCTATTATAATTACAACCCTAATTGCATCCCAGGATGAGTGCCCTGAAGGATCTCCTGGTTCTTAAACTACAAAACAAAAACAAAAACACACAAACAAACAAACAAACAAAAATGGGGCTTTGGTGGAACCGATGGCTGATAAGGCCACAACAACCTCCCATCAGTTGCCAATGATCACCCTCCATTAAGTAGCCTCAGCATGGAGGAAGGCATCAAGGACCATTGTGGTTCACATGCTGAATTTTTAAGACATACGTTTCTAACTTCACATGTGATGGAACTTCCTGGTGACTAAACTCTATCCCAGAGACTCAAGCTGAATCTATGTGGGTAGGTGGAGCATCAGGGCTATGAGTACTGCCCTTATCCTGGGCAATTCTACTTCTTAGAAAAGCAGAAATCCACCAACTTAAGATAAGAATTCTATTGAAAGCCCAAAGGAGCTCAGACTCTGAAGGAGCCCTACAGCCCTACAATGCCTTAGGCAGCACCATCCACTCAGCAGCTATCAACTCTCTAAGCATGGGGAAGGCTGCTGGCAAGAAGCAGGGTCTGCAGAAGTCTTAAGGGATTCAGGGTTTGCCTGGGGATAGAGAAGGAAGCAATGGACAGAAAAGCTTTGCTTCGCTTTGCTCTGATCTGATCATATACTGTGAACAGGCATGGGGGGGAGCCCATGGTCCTTCCCCCAGGTCCCATGAGTCAGCATGCAGTAAATCCGTGGAGCACAGAACCGACCCCACCTTCATCCAATCACTAAATCAGCACAAGAGCAGCTGGTCACCTGGCCAGAACATGTGGCAGCTCACGGCTGGATGTGTGGCTAATGTCACTGGAGTTCTGCGTTCTGGCTCCGCCCCCACTGCTGGGAACAGACTCAAGGCCCACTGTTGGAGTGCAGAAGGACCTCTTTGGTTGCCATGGAGATGGTGATCTGATCATCCACCTCCAAGATTCCTCTGGGAAGGGAAGGCAGAGACTGTGGCCGCTTGAAGAATGCCAGGGCTCTAAAGTCAGAGACAAAAGAAATCTTGGGATCTTGGACAAGAGGAAGGAGTTATGCCAATTGGCTCCAAGTAGAAGAGGAAACATCTTCACGAGTTTCTGGGATCTGAGGGTAGGCAGAAATGCTGACTGGAACCTACACCGTTTCTTCGTGTACACAGCAAGCCTACAGCTAGGAGCTCATCTCATCCTTGGTAGCCAGGCAGGCTGTCAGAGTGCTACCTATCACTCTCTGCTTATCCACCCTTTGTACATAAACGGGGGCATAAACTGAGGCTCAAAGAAATTGCAGGTGTCACCCAAAGCCATCAGCTAATGAACAACTGAGCTGCAACTTAAAGCCTGCTCTTTGAACCGAGTCTTTTTATGCTCTGACATAATTCCCTTTGCAGGCAAACTAAAATTTCTAAATTCTTGGAAATATATCTGTGTCACGCATGCATGCACACACACATGCATGCACGCACGCATGCACGCACCCACAGGCATGTGTACCTCTATCGTTCTCCACCCTAGAGTAAGGGTCTCTCACTGAACCTGGAGCTCCCCCTTTTTCAGTTAGACCGGCCAGCAAGTCTTTGTTGATTGTCCTGTCTCTAATCCCCACCCCCTGGTGCCATGCTAGGGTTACTGGTGTGCACAGCAACTCCTGGCTTTTCACATGGGTACTAGGGATCAAACTCCTCACACTTGTGCAGGCAGCAAGTGCTCTTACCCCATCAAACCATCCCTCTGGTTCCTACATCTCGTTCGTAGAGACAGGGTCTTATTAGATAGCCCAGACTGGCCTTGATTTCATGATCCCCCTGCTTCTGTATGCTGAATGCTAGGATTACAGGCATGCAACATCACACCTGGAGGGGGAAAAAAATCCCAATTACTCTGTAGGAAAGGCAGTGACATGTGTACTGAACCTATAGGACAGACACTACCGAATAACACGTGTCTTTCCTCCCATAATGGAGGGGAAGCTTACTGCATGTGTGAATAATCCTGCCAATCAACAAACACCCCATAAGATATCACATGCCAGATGCAGGGGTAGGAGCCCACCCAGCTCCATTACAGGAGCCTATCACTTCAATAAGACCAAGGCCAAGCCGGGGCTCTGACAGACCTAGTCCAGATCCCAGCTCTATACGTTTTCCGAAAGTTCCTCATTCTCTGGCACCTCCAATTCCTCATCTGTAACTGGGATGTCCCTGGAGAACAATGGGAGACACTCGATGAGGGGGACATTTCTCAGACAATAAATCATTTAGTCAACCAGACCAAAAGAACAGTAACAAATCTTCTGCCGGGTGTCATTGGTCCGCTGCCACTAGCAGGTTCCGCTTTCTCCACTAGGTGGCAGGAGACTAGACGGCAAAGAGGCTTGATTTGTAAACTCTGTTCCTCTGGTACTGGGGACAGGATTCACACAGCATGCGCTCCGGAGCTACTGACTGGCTGACACCAGTCCCTAAAAAGCTTCCTAAGGTCTCCTCAGATCAATTGATTTGATTATTTAAGGTGTAGGAGGAAGAGATTGCTCTGATAAATTATAAATTTCAGGAGTGATCCTGGCAGGTGGGTTTGTGTGTCACTTGGGCTGAGCTTTTTACTGTCATTGTCTCAGGGGATCCTCACCACACACTTGTCATTCTGCTTGACTGTCAAGTGAGCCATAGCTTATTTATAAATTTATAAATTCTAACTCCCGTCAGAGCTAACAGTCCCTCTCTGGACCTCAGAGTTGGTAACAAGTGAGGAACCTGGTCTGGTTTTGGACTTAAGGCCTTTCTCTTCCTCCCTTGTCCCCCGTGGGAAATGTTCAGCCCCAGAGCCACAAAGGGGTTGCAGCCAGGAGGCATGACGGGAGTCGAGAGACCACTGTGATGATGATCTTCAAATCCCCAGGCTCTTTACCACCTGCCTGCAATGTCCTCCTCAGAGCCCCTCTCCCATTCAATGGTTTCAGAAGTCCTCAGGGTATTCATGAAAAATTAAATGATTCTCAATCTGGTGCTGAGAAGCAGTAAGGGGCAGTTCAGAGAAAAGTATCCAGAGGCTTAGAAGAGTCGGGGAGAGCACAAGGGCAATGCTGTGGGTTGGTAGCCACCAGAATCCCCAAAGGCACGTGGCTCCACGCTTCCACACTTCCTTACGAAAGTCAACAAAGGCATTCCCAACGTGTTTACTCTTGCACACCCTCACACACAGAGGCACTTCTACCCAACGTGTCTAGAAAGGCATCCTATATGGCTCTCCACCCAGCCCTTAAGGCTGAGGCTCAGCGGTGGAACACTGGCCTAGCATGTGTAAGTACCTGGGTTCAGTTCCCAGCCTTCAAAGAAATTTCTTTTCTACCGAATAGAACTAAAAGAGGTCCTTCCGATTTCACTGCGTGCCTTCCCCTGGCTCCAGCATGGCAGTGATTTTGCTGCTTCACAGAGAGACAAGAAGATTCACTCAAATTTATGGAAGCATTACCTTCTGGGGGTGTGGAAGCAAAGCCAGGTGAGGTCTGAGCCCAGAGAAAGCAAAGCCCACGTCCTTATGCACATGTGGACACACACAGATAAAGCCACCCACCTCCTGTGGCCCCGCCACCTCCTGTGGTCCCGCCACCTCTAACATCCACTACTCTGGTCAGTCCCAGCACAGGTAAGCACTTGCCAGCAAGCATAGCCATCACATTGAGGCAGGCGGCCTTGGTTGAGTCTGTGGCCCGGAGCTATGGCTCACTTGACAGTCAAGCAGAATGACAAGTGTGTGGTGAGGATCCCCTGAGACAATGACAGTAAAAAGCTCAGCCCAAGTGACACACAAACCCACCTGCCAGGATCACTCCTGAAACAAGGAAGCTTCACACCGGTGCCATGGCCCTGTTATGTCCAACAGGACCAGCACTCAACAATATCCCATTCTCCTCTCCTTCTGGATCCACCCAAGACCACTGTTTCCAGCTGTTCTGCAGATGGACGAGGCCATGCGATCAGTTCTGGCCATCAACATTTAAGTGGACACTGGGCTAAGCAGAGAGAAACCACACACAATTCACTCTCCCTCATGCCCTGAGGCCATGGGCCTTGAAGGCTAGGGCTCCAGATAATGAAGTCTCCATCAGGCAAGGTCCCCGACTAACCACAAGGTACAGAGAATCCTGCCTACCTGCAATGGACCTGTGTGTAGAGGCAGTCTCTGCTGTGTTAAGTCAAGACTTCAAGGGTTAACTTAACCCTATAACATAACCAGCAACCCTAACATGGGAATCCAGCTCTTCTGTGGTCATCTGGCCAAACCCAGGCTCACAGGTGCCACACCCATACTTCCCTTTTTACTAACAAGGCCTATGCCAGCTCATGGTAAGCTACAGATACATACCCTTCTGCTGAGAGAACCACAACTCTACACTTTGTTCTGGGTGCTGAGGGGGAGGGAATCTGGAACGCCCTCCAGCAGGTGCTAGCTCCAGGAGCCCCCAAATCTAAAGAGTTTGCTTTGTTTTGTTGAGATGGGATTTATATAGATCAGGCTATCCAGACACTATAGCCCTGGTTGGCCTTGAACTCTCTGATCCTCATGCCTCAGCCTGCCTGGACTGGGATCTCAAGCAGGTACTACTATGGCAGGCTTATGATAGCTGAGTAGAAGCTGATAGCACAGAGCCAGGCCCTCTATTCATGAGGCTGCCACTCCTGTCCTCTGCCATTACCCCTAGTCCAAGTCCACAGACCCGGCCGAGATTAAGACTCAAGGATAGCCTACTAACATACGAAGGGAGCCCAAAAGTAGGTGGGGAAACTCCCCTGTTCACAGAAACACTCTTCACAAGAACCAAAAGGAGGGAGCAACACAGGGTCCCTCAGGAGTGAAAGGATAAACAAGTGTGGCACCTATAAGCAATGGAGTATCTGGCACCTCGAGATGAGAAGAAATTCAGACCCCATGCTATAATCCTAATGAATCCTGAGGACATTACACTATATGAAATAAGCTGGTCTCAATCAATCAATCAATCAATCAATGTAGGGTCCCTTGTGGAAACACAAAGTAAAGTGGGCGTTGCTGGTGTTAGGAGAGATGAGTGGGGAGCTGCTGCTGAATGAGGTGATTTCATTCTGCAAGATGAGAAGGGCCCCGGGGGGGGGTGGGGTGGTGGTGGTGGTGGCTGGGAGCAGTTGTACAATCACGTGACTGTATTTAAGTCCAATGAACCGTGCACTTAAAATGATGGCAAATTTAACAGATATAGACATGTAGATCATACTATCTGAAAAGAAATATAAAAATTTATTTTAAAGTCATGGTCTTACTATATAAAACCCTAGCTGGCCTGGAACTCACAGAGATCCTCCTGCCTCCGTAATGCTGGGATTAAAGGTGTGTACTACCACACCTGACTAAAATATGTATTTCAGAAAGGAAGACAGAGAGGGATCAATACCAGGGGTAAGAACCCTTGCAAGGGGATGAAGAGATGCCTCGGTGGTTAAGAGCACTTGACGCTCTCACAGAGGACCTGAGTTAGAGTCCAGGACCCACTCGGGGCTCACAACCAGTTCCAGACAAATCTGTGATGCCTTCTTCTGGCCTTTACAGGCACTGCGTGCACATGTTGCACTTAAAATGCAGACAAAACTCTCACAGCATAAAATAAAAAGAAATAAATCTTAAAAAAAGAAAAAAGAACCCTTTCAAGGTGGCTGATACAGTCTCTGGGGTTGCAAAGGCAGGTTTCATTAACAGAATGCACTCTGCTTTGTGATTAGCATCTTGGCACAAGACAAGCCTGGCTCAGCTCTAAGCAGGGCTGCCAGGCAGTTGTAGGCTCTAATTGTACTGTTCCCTCTCCCCATTGGGCACTACCTCAGCTCCTACTCCAGAGCATGATCTATCTCCATGTCAGGTTGATGCCAGGGGCAGTGTCTCTGGGAGCCTGATCTACCTCCACATCAGGTTGATGCCAGGGGGCAGTGTCTCTGGGAGCACGCTGAGCAGTCCTGGTCATGGCTGGGAAAAGGACTTCCCCATGGATTACTTGCCCTGGCTCTGAGTCCCCACCTCTCTTCTACCACCTAGGTCCCCTGCGCTCAGTCTGGAGAGTCCCACCCTCCCACCTGGCTGTAAGATATGCCAGCCACATTTCCAGAGAACAGCAGCCTCCAACAGGAAACAAGCACAAGGCCAGACATGATGAGAGGATCAGATGTCTGTGCTTGGCTGCCCCAGCAAGGAGAACTGCAGAGAACAGGCCATACAGATTTAAGAGGCCAAGAGACACAGGACACAAGGCCTCCAGGTTAGCGGGCCTGCCTGCGCTAGGTAGACCAGTAGGGCTATCTGGGGCCAGCCACCTCTGCTCCAAAGAGAGCTGGAAATGTCCCTTCCATGCCTGGACACGAGGACAAAAACCAGGTCTGGCTAATGATGTAAATCACATTCCACACATGGGGCAGAGGGCAGGCAAATAACACACTTAAGAGTCTGGATAGAAGGCAGGGGGGGGGGGGGGAGGGTTCTCCAGGAGCCGCAAGAGGACATGGCTTCCAGGCTACCTGAATTCAAACCCCACCTTTAACTGTGTGACTGGCAAACTGCTTACCTTCTCTGTGTTTGTAAAATGAGGTAACAGTAGTATGCAGTATCTCAGGGTTTTTGTGACCGCTGAATGAGTTAGTGAAGCCCTAAGAACAGTGCCTGGCATGGAACAAGTGTTGTTGCTGGCTATTATTATCATCACTGTTGTTATTGTTTTTGTTCTTATTTCTTCACTGTCTTGGCCCTGGGAAAGAGCCCAAGAAGGCCAGCTGCATGCTGGGTGGGTAGCTCGCACACACTGCCAAGTGTAAACAGAGGCACAGCAGGATGGACCTCACACATGGCTGTACTCTCCAGTCTGACAGCCCGCTCCCTCCGTGGCTGCCACTCACTCTCAGCCCTAGACTTGGATTCCTTCCTCAGAGCCCAGGACCCTTCCACTGTCTACACATGTGGTCCATGCAAACCCCCACCCCAGGAACCACTCAGGGAGGGAGGAGGTGAGAGGAGGGAGTGCAGAGATGTGGCCTCCCTACCCCCACACTCCTACAAAAACACGAAGTGCAACCACCAACACACACAGCTCACGGCACTGTCCCCAGCTGTCCGTCCCGCCAGCACTAGCAGGCTGGTGTGCACATGTACAATTGCTCCGTCCTCTTTGTCTCTCCCAGGTGGAGGAGGTCCCACGAGCTGACTCACAATCATCTTTCTGAAGGCAGGAGTCAGCAGGACATGTGGTAAGAGCTCAAGCTCTGGAACCAGACAGCCTGGCTTGAATCCCAGGCTCCACCTCCCATCAGCTGTGTGACCTTGGCCAGTCACTGTAACCTCTCTGTGCCTCTGCTTTGCCTTCAAAATGGGTAAACAAGAGTGTCCAATGCAAAGGGCTTCCGAGAGGAGGGATGAGTAAGTACATCCTGAGTGAACGCCGACAGTGTCAGCTACGGCTGTTACTCCTCCTAAGCTCAGTGAGGCAGATCCAAGTTCTGAGCTCTCAACAGGCCCAGGTTCTCTTCCAGATCCACACAGATTTTCACTTCTAATCACGTCTGAGAATTCTTCTGACAATGGGTCCTTATCCCCAAAGGGTCCTGAGGGTCTGGGAAAAGCCCCCGCTTGAGCTAAATCCCAAGCACAGGTTTTGTCAATGTCTTGCCCTGACAGGTCTCCTCTGCCTCCAGGCTGTGCCATGCAGTCCTCATACCTATCATCACTCTTGTCTAGAAATCCCAGCAGCCTCTCCGTGTGTCATACCCCACACGGACCTGGGGACGCTTCCTGCAGAGACACTGCTGTGACTTTCCCACCCAAGGATGGATTGTGCATCCCTTCACTGACACTCTAAGGGCGATTTGGAGAGGTCTCTGGAATCCAAAGAAAGCACAGGACACAGAGACCCAGGACTGTGATTTCTTACGCTCTCTGCTGCTTTGCTACCCAGGGGTAGCATTTCCTGAGCAGAGTGAGCACAGGCTACTCAGAAGGCTGGGGCAGGTCTACCGTGACGCTGACACCTGACAGGTTCTCAATGTGCCAAGACAGACTTGTGTCTCCTTTCTCACTGAAGACACAGATGAGACACAGATCTGACTGTTTGCCCAAGTCTGTTGTATTCAGTTAAATGACATGCTGTTAGGTGGGAAGGATAAGGAGAGGAGGAGGAGGAGGAGGAAGGTGAAGAAGAAGCTGCACTAGGCAGCCCAAGCAGGTTTACATTTAGCATTTGGAGCTCTGGGAGATGAGGGTATACCCGGACCTTTGTCTTTCCCCAGAACCTAGCTCACTTAGTGAAATTCTAGTCTCACTTCAACCCCAAAACTAGGCAGAGAGCCACGGAGGGGCCACCTGTGTCCTTTGGTTAAACACACCTGATGCCCACTAGCTTTTGGCACAGTCCCATCCTGCCTGTTGAAGTAGATGGCACCTCCATGAAGTGGTGGGAACGTAGGCCCACCAGAACTGGTGCCTATCCCACAGCAACATCACAAGGTGAGAAAAACACACCCTGCCACTACCTCATCCTTCCCTCTGGTTTGAAGCCTGGTAGTCACCATAGTAACAGGCTCCCGCTCCAGCCTGCCAGACCAGGCTGATGCAATCCTCAGGCAGTGAGCAACTCCAACTCACAGCTCAGTTCTCGGTTCTTGCTCAGGGGTGGGTGAGCAGGGAGAACAAAGAGGGAGGAGATGGGTGCACAGCCTTCAGATGCTCTGCTCCTGACTCCATTCGAGGGCGGAATCTAAGGGATCAAGACCAGGAAGTGAGCAGTGGGTTCTCTTCCCACATCCCTAGTAAACGTAGTGTCACTGCGGTGGATGCCACCTGTAGAAGGTGCACCTCAGAGGCCTTGGAAGATATGGGAAGACAGACTGTGCCGTGGTACTCTCTACTCTCATAAGACTCCTTCTCCCTCTGCTGTGCCAGCATCCTGCAGCCCACCCCTGCTCTGGGCTCACAGGTAGCCCAACTCTCAGAAGTCAATAGGTCCAGGGTTGGGGGTGTGGCTCAGTAGTAGAGCACTTGCTAAGTATGGACACAGCCCTGTGTTCCATCTCCAACACAGCAAAACAAACCAACAAAAAACATCAGGACAAACTAGAATTGGTCAGATGCAGGCTCATAACTCTCCGAGAGTCATACACTCGGTATTAGCTGCATGAAAGTACCCATAATCTTAGGACTCTTCTGCAAGCTAACATATCCCCCTGATGCCACCAAACTTTCAGTCCCACTCTGAGGGACCCCAGCTTCCTGGAAAGTTCTATTCACTCTCCATTTAAGACATAGCTTCCAAGACCCACCCAACCTATTAGCCCACCAATGCCCCCAACTTCATGGGTACTCAGAAAGTCGAGGGGTCAACTCACCCAGGCCCCATCCCCCAAGGGCCCATGTTTGCAGGTGAGCAGGCAAGGCTAGTGTCCCCCAGCCTCCGGGTGCCTACCCATAGATGCAGGGCTCACCCTCCCTCGCAGGTCAGTCAGTGGAAATGCCTCTAGTGCCAGGAATGTCTCCTTCCAGCAAGCAGCCTGGCTCTCTTTCCTACCTAGTCCTCGGAGCTCTCTGACCTGTGGCATTCAGGGCATCTACCCAATCAGTAGCTGGGCTTCACACAAACAGGCCCTGCCCTGGGACCTGCACCCTGGCAGAAGCCTGCACCGGGGCGCCCCACTGCAACCTCCCAGCGATCACCCTGACAGATGCGGGAAGTGATTAGCTGTGGGAGCCCCTTGGGAGAAGCATTCACCATGGGATGCCCAGTAACGCGTCCTGTGGGAACTTCCAGGACTACAGAGAGGTGGAAAACTGCTGGCCGTGGCTTCCAACAAACATCTCCAGGGCAGATCTGAAAAGCCCAGAAATAAACCTGTGTATCTGTGCTCAAGGAATTTTATTTTGTTTTTCTCAGTCTCTCTCTCTCGCCTAACTGGTCTCAAATCTAATGTCCTCCGCCTTAACCTCCCAAAGGGGACACTGTAGGTAGCCAACTGATTTTCTGTTTTGTTTTCTTGTACTGGGATCAAACCCTGGACCCTGGGCACACGATGCAAGCACTGCCTCCAATCAACTGATTTCTGACCAGAGTGCCAAATCTACTCAATAGGGAAAGAAGAGTCTTCAACAAACGGTGCCCCTACAACCTCACAACTAGATGACCCAATGCAAGAGAGTGGAGTGGAACTCACTTCAAAACTCAACTCTGGGGCCATCAATCAAGGTGGCTCAGCCAGTAACGGAACCTCCCATGTGAGCTTGGTAACCCAAGTTCAACCCCTGGGATCCATGTGAAAGCGGAAGGAGAGAACCCCACAAAGTTGTCCTCTGACCTACACATACCAAACTGTAACATATATGTGCTCATACATATATGTGCACACACAATAATGGTAATTTTAAAAATTTAACTCAGGCTGGGCAGTAGTGGTGCACACCTTTAATCCCAGCACTCGGGAGGCAGAGCCAGGCAGATCTCTGTGAGTTCGAGGCCAGCCTGGTCTACAGAGCGAGATCCAGGACAAGCACCAAAACTAAACCCTGTTTTGAAAAACATCAACAACAACAACAAAATTAACTGGGCATGGCAGCACATGCCATTAACTGCCAGCTCTCAGGAGAGGCAAATGTAAACAGGTATCTATGAATTTAAGGCCAGCCAATTCTACACAGTGAGTTTCAGGCCAGCCAGGGCTACTGACTGTAGGACTCTGAAAAATAAAACAAAACCACAACACTATTAACTGAGCTAGGTATAGTGGCTCATACTTGTAATCTTACCACTCAGTAGGCTAAGGCAGGAATTTGAGGCTAACCTACACTGCATAGTGAAACCAGTCTTTACAAAACAACAAAAACATTTAATTAGAGATTAATTAAAAGCCAGATGGTGATGGCACATGCCTCTAATCTCAGCACTCAGGAGGCAGAGGCAGGGGGATCTATGAGTTTGAGGCCAGCCTGGTATACAAAATGAGTTCCAGGACAGACAGGACTGTTACACAGAGAAACTTTGTCTCAAAAAGCAAAATAATAATAATAATAATAATAATAATAATAATTATTATTATTATTATTATTATTAATTAAAGGGGGCCAGAAAGATGGCTCAGTGGTTAAGAACACTGGTTCTCTTCCAGAGGAGCTGGTTTTGGGACCCAGCACCCACATGGTGATTCACAACCCTCCGTAACTCCAGTTCCAGAGGACCTGATGCCCCCTTCTGGCCTCTAGGCATGCATGTGGTGCACAGACATAAATGCAAGCAAAACACTCAGACACATAAGTCAATAAATGAATTAGACCTACATGTAAAAGCTGCAGCTATGAAACACTTAGAAGAAAATCCAGAGATAGCTCTTCACAACCTTGGGCTGGACAAAGGAATCTTAGATAATGAAATCAAAAGTGTAGTTTGAATGAGAACGGCCCCCATATGCTTAATGTTTGGTTCCCGGTTGGTAGACTGTTTAGGAAGGATGAGAAGGTGTGGCCTTGGAGAAGCATCAAAGTGTCACTGGGGTGAACGCTGAGGTTTCAAAAGTCCATGCCATTACTTTCTCTCCCTCTCTCCCTCCCCCCACCCTCTCTCTCTCTCTCCCTCTCCCCCCCCCCCTTCTCCCTCCCCCCCACTCCCTCTCTCCCTCTCCCCCCACCCTCTCTCTCTCCCTCTCCCCCCACCCCCTCTCCCTCCCACCCCCTCTCTCTTTCCCCCTCTCCCTCCCCCCCACTCCCTCTCTCCCTCTCCCCCCACCCTCTCTCTCTCCCTCTCCCCCCACCCCCTCTCCCTCCCACCCCCCCTCTCTTTCCCCCTCTCCCTCCCCCCCCCCCCCCCACTCCCTCTTTCCCTCTCCCCCATCCCCTCTCTCTCTCCCCAACCCTCTCTCTCTGCCTCATGGTTGCCTCACTATGTAAGCTCTCAACTACAGCTCCAAGGCCCTGCCTGCCTGCTGCCCGCCTGCCTGCCTACCTACCTGCTGCCGTGTTCTGAAACTGTCAGCAAGCCTCCAACTGAAAGCTGTCTTTTATAAGCTGCCTTGGTCATGGTGACTCTTCACAGCAATAGGAAAGTAACCGACCAAAAGCAACAAAAGAAAATAGAGAACTGTAATCATCAAAATTAAAATTGTTGTACATCAAGGGAGTTTGGAATGCAATATCTGGAAACCATGTACCTGCCAAGAGCCTTGAATCTAGAACATCAAAAGAAATTTCACAACTCAACAGTAAGAGACACCTAACCCAAGTGAAAACTGGGCAGAGGATCTAAGATGTCCTTCTCCAAAAACAGGAAGGGTCCTTCATTCCACTGACGGATGTCCACCGTGCACTAAGTGTGCGGGTAGGTGCTAGGTAACAGGGACAGAACTGGGAAGCAAAGACAACTCAACCCGTGTGCTCATGATGGACAGAAATTAACTATATTCATTAGGCACTCCAAATGGGCAGTGGCTCTTTTAGTTCTCGGTTCCCATGTGTCCTAGTTTAGTTTCTACCACCAAGATAAACATCATTACCAAAAACAACCAGGTGAGGAAAGGGTTCATTTGACTTACACGTCCTGATCACGGTGGATCGCGGAGGAAAAAGTCAGGACAGGAGCTCAGGCAGAAGCAAAGGCTGCGAGCAGAGGAAAGCTGCTCCTTGGCTTGCTTCCAGGCTCTCACCTTCAGCTTCCTTTCTTACACCTCCCAGGACCACCACCCAGGGGCTGCACTGCCCACACTGGGCTGGGCCCTTCCACAAAATCCAACAACCAAGACAATGCCAGGGACATGCTTACAAGCCAATCCCATGCAGGCTTTTGTCCTTCTTTCCTTTCCTTTTCTGAGGCAGGGTTTCTCTGTGCAGCTCTGCCTGTCCGGGAACGAGCTCTGTAGACCTCAAACTCAAGAGATTTGCCTGCCTTTGCCTCTGGCGCTGGGATTAAAGGTGTGCGCCACCTCTATTCTGAACTATTACATGACCTTGAGCATTGTGATGGCTGTCCGTGGTTGTCAGCTTGACTACATATAGAATTAACCAAAACCCAAAAGGCTGTGCACACCTGTGAGTGATTTTCCCCCACGTGTAATTCGGATCTTTGAGGTGGGAAGATCCACCCTCTGCTCTGAGAACTGAATCTTTACGAAGGCAATCAACTCGCCAGGTGGCTGCTCCCTGCACACAGGGTCACAGTGTCCTTTTTCTTTTCTTTTCCTCTCCCTTGACTCTGGCTGGGTTAAGCTGTGGAAGCACAGCTAGGCACTATACTAAAGCTTTCTATGAACTCTCACATTCAACCGTCTTAAGGATTATTCACCCTGCTTCATTGTAACCCCATTTTGCAGAAGCCTTAGCCCAGAAGCAAGAAGTCTAGTCAACTCGCTCACAGGAACTCGGCCAGGGAACTTAGAGCCGGGATCCCACTGCCGCAGCCTGAATCCAGAATCTGCTCTTCTCCCTGCCTCCACCAGGTGTGTGACATTTTGACCTCTCTCTGAGGAAGCCACTGTGTCCAGAGATACCCAGTAGAAAGTAGAGCCATTGCAGGTTCGGGTGCCAAGGTGGGCTCAAAAGGACAAGCCCTCATCCAGGCTCAAAAACTGAACTCACTTACTATTCCCATCTTATGGAGAACCTGTGGCACAGAGTCATCAAGCCTCTCCTTTGAGTCACACAGCTGCTAAGTGGCCAAGTCAGAACCTCGGGCATCTGGCTCCAGATGTGAGCCCGACTCCCTCTTTAACCTAAGTCGGTACTGCCACAGCACACACGCAGCTAACGTGTCTGGATGGGGGGGGGGGGGTCTGCGATCTCGCAGGTCATGGTAACTGCAAGGACAAGGCCACAACTAGAACAAACTCAACAGGAGCAGGGAGAAGCCAATGGTGACAGATGGAGGGTGAAAACCTGCAGACATGTGGTCTCGCCTCAGTGGGTGGACAGACAGACAGCTGGTGAGACCAGCAGGACCATGGCAGGGAACCACAGAGCCACGAAGGCAGGCACATGATACATAACGGGTCGTCAGCCTCCAGTGCTTTCCCACAGCAGGGTGGCTCGTTAGTGGGCTGTACCATCAATCTGGTAGGTTGCTTTTTGGAAGGGATTGTAAAGGAATTTCTTTTTCTATGGTACTGGCCCTATCACTGAACGGTGCAAGATGTCTTACCCGCTAGGGGAAGGTACTATTTTGTAAAGCTTGCTCCATTCACATTAAATATGAATACACTGAACATACACATGTACGTGGGAATACCATTAGCACTAATCAAGCTGTAGTTCATTCCTACTACAGAATTGACAACGAATAATTTCTTGCCTATAGGCAAGAAAGACAAACCTAAAAAACAATCGTTTTTAAAGTTTGTTTTGTTTTTCAAGACAGTTTTTCTGAGTAGCTCTATACGTTACAGGCAAAACTACATAGTTCTATTATTTAACAATGTACAGCTAGGCATGGTGGTACACACCTTTATTCCCAGCACTCAGGAGGCAGAGACAGATAAAGCTCTAAGAGTTCAAGGACAGCCTAGTCTACACAGCAAGTTCCAGGCTGGTCAGAGTTACAGCGTGAGACCTTGTTTATATATATATATATATATTCCCCATGCACTGTAGTGTAGGCCTTTAATACCAGTGCTTAGAAGGCAGAGGCAGGCAGATCTCTGAGTCTGAGGCCAGCCTGGTCTACAAAGCAAGTTCCAGGAGAGCCAGGGCTGTTACACAGAGAAACCCTGTCTTGAAAAACCAAAACCAAAACCCCCCAAAAAAATCTATGTAGGAAAATAAAAGTGAGAATGACTAACACAAAATTCAAGATAGTTGGTCCCTCTGACTGCGATGTGTAGTAGGGTAACACACTGGATAAAGAGATGCTGGAGTCTTGGCACCGGGACCTTAGGATGTGACCTGATTTGGAAACAGGAACTTTCTATTGGCAACAAAATTGCCATGACATCCTGGGGGCAGGCCTTACTCCAATGTGCCTTGTATCCTTCTACGAAAATGAAATCCTACCACAGACACAGGGGAAAGGATGGGAGAAGACAAAGGTACCACGTCTTGGTGGTTGTCTACAAAGACACCCAGCAACCGCCACAGGAAGGCAGCAGAGACTCTCAGCTCTCAGAAGGAACCAAGCCTGCTGACGTCAACCTTGATCTCAAGCTTCTGTCCGGCACAACTGGGAAAGGGCATATACCCACATCTTTCTGGCTCTAAGGAAAATGCTGAATCTACCCCAAACCACCCACCTTCTCTCCCTCCCTCCCTCCCTCTCTCTCTCCCTCCCTCCCTCCCTTCTTCCCCTCCTCCCTCCCTCCCTCCCTCTCTCCCTCTCAAAGTTAATTCTTGTATCTCAGACACTATTGCAGAAGCTCAGGTATGAGAGAACCAAAGAGACAAAATGTCAACCCTTTGACACCAAGTTTACACAACCAACACACAGGGTGTAAATACCAACCAGACTCCTGGGGATGTTAGCAGATGACCGGGACAATAGCTGCCTTGTGGAGCCCACAGCCCAGCTAGTAAGCTACCATCCCCACGAAACAGCAAAGGACAGAGAGCGCCCACTCTGCAGTACCTATTACTTCAAACAACTAAAGCTTAACAAGATCTGGGCTACAAGAAGGAAACCAGTTACACAATGATCCCCTCTGGAAGGGGTAGGAAGCCATGGAGACACTGTTGCTTCACGGAACTGTTGTTTACTTTCCAGCCTCCAGGGGGTGCTGCTGCCGAGGAAAGAGTGGAGAAGGAGGTGGTGTGCTCCAGCCTCCTACAGACCCAGACACACTGTCCCTTCTCAAGGACACAGGGCTGAGAGGCCCACAAAGTGCACCTGTCCAGCACTTTACCTGGGCTTTTCAGAAGCCCCAACAATCCACACATCGAGGCTTTTTTTAGACATCAAGGCTTTTTTAGAGCTGGGTTGAGGATACCCGCCGGGTCCTCCCAACTACCCTCTGTGTCACCAGCTAGTACTATCCACTCCCCTCTGAGCCTCCAAACCAGCTGTATGAGGTTCACGTCACTGATGAGAGAGGGTCACAAATAGACTTGCTCAGGCCGGGCATAGTGGCACACATCTTTTTTTTTAAATTTGTTTGTTCAGTTTGGTTTTTCCAAGACAGGGTTTCACTGTGTTATGCAGCCTGGCTGTCCTGGATCTCACTCTATAAACCAGGCTGGTCTTGAACTCACTGAGAACCACCTGCCTCTGCCTCCAGCTAGTGGTGTGCACCTTTAATCTGAGCACTCAAGAGAGCAGAGGCAGAGAAACCTCTGTGAGACTGTGAGACAGAGATGGATAGAGAGGCAGGGAGGGAGAGAGAGGAAGAAAGGAGAGGATGAGGGGGGAGAGGGGGAGGGGAGAGAACACACCAGTCTAAACTTGCTTTATGCTGCTACTTGGACATTAAGTGGGCGAGTAGGGATTTAAATCTAGGCTTAGCAGCTGTGTGGTTTTTCTTTCCTTCATCTACAGTCCTTCAGCGGTTAGAGGCACCAGAGTAGAAAAGAGGGTGTTTAAGCCTCACTCGAGTTGAGTGCCTAGCCAGGACACATCACTAACACCAACCACGCCTTGCTCTGGAACAAAACAGTCAACAGCAGTACACGTCACCATCTTGGCTGGTTGGCACACAGATCAAGACACGTAGAGGTGGGTATTTGTGTCCCTGAAACTGGCATGGTGATGGGAAGAAGTTCAGCATGCATTTAATCTAGACAGGCTGGCTTCCTGGACCCACGTCCTGTTTTCTTCCCACTTGCTCCCTGCAGCTACAGCATGCTACAGCTCTCCTTCCTGGAGGCCCTGACTTCACTACCTCCAGCTCCAGCTCTGGAAGCCAGACCCGCCCTCATCCTGACCACAGAGGTCACGGTCCTTGTTAGAAGTTCCCAAACTCACCGGGCGGTGGTGGCACACGCCTTTAATCCCAGCACTTGGGAGGCAGAGCCAGGCGGATCTCTGTGAGTTTGAGGCCAGCCTGGGCTAGAGTGAGTTCCAGGAAAGGCACAATGCTACATAGAGAAACCCTGTCTCGAAAAACAAAAAACAAAAAAAAATTTCTGTGTATGGGTGTTTTAACCTGCATGTCTGTATACCGTGTGCACCCAGTGTTCACAGAAGCCAGGAGAGGATGTTGGATCCCCTAGAACTGGAGTTAAATGGCTGTGAGCCATTCTGCTGGGAACTGAACCTGGGTCCTATATAAGAAATGGTCTTAACCCTGAGCCATCTCTCCAGCCCCTACAACCCATTTCTTAAAGGGGGAAATTTTTGTCCTGGAGAATTACTATGAGTTCAAGAAGGAAGCCATCACATGGTGGCACCAGTCTCTGTGAATTAGAGTCTGAAGCACAGCAGGCATGAGGACTTGTCAGCACAGATTTCAGATCGGGCTGGAGGTCAGCCTGATGGGAATTCTCACTTCAGTGACACTCTGTCACATGCAAGGATGCTCGGAGGGTATTGCACCTGGGATAGGCTAACCCACAGCAGGTGTCTCCATGACAGTCAAGGGTGTTAGGCAGGAACATAATCTCCCATGTGGCTCCTTAGGCCAGGCTGTTCTTTCTCCATGTAAAGATCACAGGGAACCCAGGGAGTAAATCACAGCCACATCTCCTTCTGGGAGCATGCTATGTATCACCTGCTTTGCAAAGCCCACCCCTGGAGGTTTCCATGTCCTTGACCTTGGAAAACAATGTAGTCTTTGAACTCCTGAAGTTGTGTAAACAAGACAGAACAACACAGTGGTAGCACACCAGAGGCCCTAAGCCCTAGGTTCTAGCCCCAGTACCACCTACCAAAAAAGAAAGGAAAAATAAAAAAAGTAAAGAGCAAGGATTACAGTTGGGCATGGTGGCACACACCTTTAATCCCAGCCCTCGGGAGGCAGAGGCAGGAGGGTCTCTGTGAGTTCGAGGCCAACCTGGTCTACAAAGTGAGTTCCAGGACAGCCTGAGATGTAACACAGAGAAACCTTGTCTTGAAAAACCAAAAAACTAAAACCCCAAGGATTGCTTACCTACTATGTCTCCTTCAGGAGTCTGTTTTGAATGAAGGCATTCACACACATGAAGTCCTAGGAACCATGTGGGGCCCACAGCAAGTGCTAAATTGCTCAGCAATTTTCACTGGCATTTTCCCATAAACCTCATCATTTTTGTGTCAACTCTCCTAAAACAATCTCAGTATTTCTATGACAACTCCCAGGACTTTTTTTTAATCAGCTTGGTCTCTGGGCTTAAGAGGAGAATAGAACATAGGAGAGGGGTCCTCAAAAAGTGTTATATTACATCCCATTTCATCCAGTGGTAGGGATACCAGATTAAATGTGATATACCAGGGCACAGTAGAGCACCCCTTTAACCCCACCACTCAGGAGGCAGAGGCAGGCAGATCTCTGAGTTTGAGACCAACCAGATACATAGCAAGTTCCAGGTCAGTCAGGGCTACATAGTGAGACCCTGTCTTTAAAAAGGAAAATGAAAGTGAGACACCCAGCTAAATATGCAGTTTGGATAAATAACAAATAGGTTTTTAGTATATATGCATGCCCCAAATTTTACACGGTATAATATTCTTTAACTTCTTCATTATTGTCTTGCTTTCTATTGCTATGCTGAAACATTTTTATCAAGAGCAACTTGGGGAAGAAAAGGTTTATTTGGCTTACTCTTCAGTGTCCACCATTGAGGAAAGTCAGGGCAGGAACCTGGATGCAGAAACTGAAGCAGAGACCCTGGAAGAATGCTGCTTACTGGCTCACTCTCCATGACTAACTCAGCTTGCATTTTATAGAACCCAGGACCGCATGCCCAGAGGTGGCACTGCCTATGGTGAGCTGCGTCCTTCTACACCGGGCTGCCTAGAAGCTGATCTGATGGAAGCATTTTCTCAATTCAGTTTTCCTTCTTCCCAGATGATTCCAATTTCTATTAAGTTGACAAAAAAAAAAAAAAAAACAAACAAACAAAAAAACCCAACACCTTACTGATCTAAAATTCTAATCTAACTGAGCACCCTAGGTAGGATTTTGCTTGTTTTTTGCTTTTGGCTTGTTTTCTGGTTTGGGGGTTTTGTTTGGTTGCTACTACTGCTATTGTTGTTTGGGTAAGGAGGGTCTTGTTATGTTGCCAAAGTGGGTCTAGAACTCCTAGGCTCAGGGGATCCTCCTGATTCAGCCTGCAGAATGGCTGGAACTACCAGTTTACCAGATTAAAACATCCTGGAATGCTGAAGATCCAACCCAGTGCCTTGTATATACTGGGCAGGTTCTCTACCAATGAGCTACACAGCCAGCCCGTCTCTGTCCCTCTTCTCTTCTTTCTTTGTTCCTCCTCCTCTTCCTCCCCCCCCTCCTTTTCCTCTTCCTTTTCCGCCCTCTTCCCCTTCCAGGGATCTCAATAATTTGCCCTCACTGGCTTATAGGCACTACATGGTCTAGGTAGCTTCAAACTTGAAAGCATCTTACAGTTTTATTTGCTAAAAGCTTCAGTAACCCTTTCCTGGACTTGCTAAAGTACCAATTATATATATTGTCTCCCCCCTGCCCCCATTTTCTAGGCGAGGAAACAAAGCCCAAAGGAGTAAACAGTAGAGGAAACAATCCCTCCAAGGCCCAGGTGTGAGTCAATCAACAACATCCACTCTCTCCAGAGGAGGGGACAGGCTGCAGCAAAGAAGTGTGCCACCAGCCTGCTCCTCAACTCCTACATGGAGAGAGGGTGCTGCTGATGCCTGTCTATCAGGAAACCTTCAGGAGTGGAGTAGCCAGAATGGTGCTCACAGCCCTTCTGAGAACATCCCTGCCAGGAGGCTGGGACCTGAGCACAGCAAGTCCAAAAGAAAGCTCAGGAAGCCCCAGAGGAATTCCTGCAGCAAGTCCTGAAACCACCGTTCCCTGGTCGAGCTCTGCTCTAGAACCTGGAAGGGTCAGCCCGCCTCCGGATGCTCGCTCCAAAGGCCCCGTCTGGCTTCCGGACACCTTCACAGAGGGCCAGGCACACAGCTTCCCCAGGAGGTCCCACCTCTCCACCTCTCATCTCCAGGACCCACAGGAGCATTTCATTGCAGTCACTCTCAGCTCTATTTTTACTCAAAGGTGCCAAGAAACAACAAATGCTCAAAGCCGACAACTGAGTCACCTGATTTCACCTCTCCCTGCAAGACCAAGGTCTGTGGTTGACTCTGACTGTGAGGACAGCGAGGGAAAGATTCTAGAAACTTCTGGAGGGCTTCTCTCTAGGACCAGGAATCTAGGTCTAGACCCCATTTCCCCAGTAAGTCCCTGCTGAGGTTGACCTTCAGCCTCAACTTGGCCTGATTCAAAAAGGTCCAAATGCACGCCTACAGGCCAAAGAGCAGAATCTGCAAAGCGCATGGTGGGTCTGAACCATGAGGTAAGAGGTCCCTACTGTGGATGGGGCAGCAGGAAAGGTTGTGCCAGAGATGAGTAGCCCCAGTCTCTGTACTCACCCCAGCTAAAAGGCCTAGAAGCAACAGGAGCTAGGCTCCTATGCCACTCTAAGGAGCTGAGACCCTATCCTACAGGAAGTGGGAAGCTGGGAGGTAAATCAGTCACTGGCTGAATGAGTGCTGGCATGGGTATTGGAATCTAGGACCTTCTCACTCAAGTGGACATCAGAGGCATCACTGGAGGCTCTTTATAAATGTAGAACAGGATGCTAAATCTGCAGGTGCTGAGTAAGAATGCTCACTTCCACAGGACACGCAGCTGATTAATAGCTTTGGTTAAGGCCAACCCTGAGTTTCAGCCAGGACGGAAAGCGGGTCACTGATCTGGGCTCTGCAATCTTTTCCCTGGGAAAAGCTCTCCCTCCTCCTGGCATCCTCCTTGTTCAACAATTCTCTTGGATGCTCCTGTGCTACAAAAGCAGATCTCAGTCTCCAACATGCTCCTTTCTACCCCCTCCATCCCCTCACCCCCACCCCCGCAACCAATCACAAAGCCTTCCCAAACCTTCCTTCCACCTGCTCAGCTCAGGGCACACCTCCCAAAATATGACTGTAGGAGACCAAGAATATGCCATCCCAGATTTTTTTTTTCATTTATTTATTCATTCATTCATTCATCCATTCATTCATTCATCATTCATTCATTCATTCATTATGTGTGTATGCACTGCGGTGGTACACCCAATGTCAGAACCAGTGTGTTAAGGTCAGAGGGTAACCTGCAGGAGTCAGTTCTCTCCTTCCACCAGCTGGGTCCCAGGGAATGAACTCCAACTGGCTCCTTCTCTGGCATGATCTGAGCTTGTTACTCTAAGACAGCTCTGAAAAATTGTCATTTTAAAATAAATTTACATCTGCAAAGGAAATTTATGTTAGTAAAGTATCTGTGACAGGAAGAGGACTGGTCCAGACAGTTATTACCGTCAAATGTTTTTTATTACCCCTGATATTCTAACACATAACAAAATAACCTGGATTCACTTTTTAAAAAAAGCCCACCCCCGCCCCTCCCATGACTTGTGCTATTGTTATCCCCAGAAGCCCCAGGTCTTGCTCCTTTCTGTAGCTCAGGAATCTGTACTGACATGGGGATGGGGAGACTGAGTTCAGGATACCCAAGGGATCTGAAAATTCCCGGATGCTGAAACACTTTGTAAAAAATGGCCTAAGAGGTAGTTACAGTTTGATCTTCTCAAGGTCCTGGGTTTCAACCCAAGCATTACCCAAAGTAAATAAGGCCCAAGGAAAGGCCAGAGTTGTAGCCCAGCAAGTAAGCTCATGTTCCGTACTTTCAAGGCCCTAGGTTCAACCCCTAGACTACACCCTCTAAACGGTCACTATGTTACATAGAACAGATATTGTATAACAGCCAGGCCATTCGGCTGACTATTTTCTCATCTGTAGTTGTTTGAATCCCTGGATGTAGACGCCAGAGACAAAGAGGACCATATGCACACACTTCAACCATCTGAGCATTCCGAGTATCACATTCTGTGGGACTCATTGCATAGGCACCAAATTAAAGTCATTTTGCGCCTGTTCGTCTGTCTCATGTCATGAATTTGTAGCTCAGCCACAGAGCCCAGGATGGCTAGAGGAAAGGGAAAGAGAGGAAAGGAAAGAATTAAACAGTTAAGTATCCTGATCTCCAAATCCAGCTGGACAAGTAGAGGAGCTTTTCAAACACTAAGATTCTCCAGAAAGTTCCAGACTCTGGGAACGTGCAGAACAAATGCCCCCAGACAGACCTGAGCGGTGACTAAGGAAGACACAGTAGGGGATGAGCGGATGAGCTCCTTCGTTAAAAACGAACAGACAACTGGCACTTTGGTGGGCAGGTGAAGATTAAATGGGTCATTGTTTGTAAAGTGCTGAGAATAGTGTCTAGCATCCTACAAATTCAGCCTTCGTTACTCTCCATGGCTCTAAGGATAGAGTCTGGCAAAGAACCGCTAACTGACATGAAACACTGTACCACTGTAAGTCAGTAGGATAGGGAAGGGAAAGCATGTGGCTCCGAGCAAGCAGAGTCAGCATCTTATTAAGATGAGGACTACAGTCAGGCCAGGAGGGCATCCCAGAGGTAGCGATGACTGAGGTGAAGCAGGACACTGAGGAGTTCTCTAGAAGCACAGGTTTGCTGTAGGACAGTGAAGCATCTCAATGGCTATAACATGGGGAGTGTGCCAAGATGGTGGGGAATCAGAATGTATAACAAGGGGGTCTCTAGGCACAGGGGGGATCTTAAAGGCAATTTGGACCAGTTATGGCGGGAACAGAATGGCCCCACTGAATATTCTGAAAGAAACAGAGGCAGATGGATCAGGCTTACTTCGTTATTCCTTCTTTAGCTTAGGGAATCGTGACAAGAAAAAAAAAGTCTGCATGTGCTCAATATATGCATTTTTTCCCCTGAATAACTGCAATCTGCAGTGGGTTGAATCTACAAATGCACACCCAACGGGAAAGAAGAGAGGCCTGTGCCTCAGGAACAGGGTTAAGGATGCTTCCAGGCACCAAGCTGTGGTGGCAGCTCACCAGTCACAGAGGGTCCTCAGGCCACAAACAGCTCTGAAAGCAAGTTTGTGTCCCTCCCTCCCTCCCTTCCAGGAGTCAGAGCAAGAAATCAGCTTTTGCTTTCATTCACTGAAGGTTCTGTACCAGGGACAGCACACAGCTCCTACTGCCCATTAAGGTGGACTCCCCTCAAACCTGCAAGTCGGGGGACGTTAACTCAGGAGATGCCTCGGGGTCTACAAAATGCTTGTCAGCTTCAATCAGGGGAAAGGGCTTTTCTAGGCAACTGGGTAGTAGACCAGATGGTCTCTCATTAACCCTCTCAATGATGCACTACAAAATTAACAACCATTTCTGCTCCATTAACATCATACTTGGCCCAACATGGGGGGAAAGGGAGGTGGGAAGAACGTGGGTTTTCGTCTAGACAGAGACATAAAGACCAGATGCCTGAGCTGCTGCCACTTAGGAAGGAGGCAGACCCTGTGTGTTCCCTATACAGTGTGCCCCAAGGCAAGAGTCACCAGCAGTGGCTAATCACAATGTCAGGTCCCCTTTCATCCTTAAAACAGGAGTAACAACCTTCCACAGGCTCACTGTATTAGGGCCTGAGTATGAAGCGTCTCTCAGACACAAGAAGGCTTGCCTAGGTGCTGGCTGACAGACTTCTGGGAGGTGACTGGATCATGAGGGCTAAAAATTTAAGAGCAGATTAATGCACTGACGGATTCATAATTTGATGGCATTATTGGGAGATGGTAAAAAGCAGGAGGTAGGCCACCAGGGGCATTGTCTTTGAAGGGTGTGTCTCATGTCAACTTCCCCCTGCCATGTTCTTTTACCATGGTGCTCTGCCTTACCACAAGCCCAGAAACATGAAGCCAAGCGGCCAATGGACTGAAACTCTAAAACCAGGAGCTAAAGCAAATCTTACTTTCAGGTGTTTATGTAGGGACTGGGGACTCACTGCCTAAGCAGGAGGACCTGAGTTCAGATCTCCAACATTCACACAGAAAGCCAAGTGTGGAAGTGTGCACCTGTAATCCTAGCATTGGGGAGCAGAAACAGGAGGATCCCTAGGGCTTGGGGCCAGCCCATCCAGCCAATCTGTGACTTCCAGGTTCATTAAAAGACCCTGTCTCACCACACATACGGTGTGTGCTTTTAATCCCAGCAGTCAGGAGGCAAGCAGATCTCTGTGAGTTCAAGACCAACCTTGTCATGACCCAAAATGTACGCTTTATGTGATGGCTTTGCAGCCCATGGACTTAAATCACTTATCTAGAACCTCTCTGAAAAAAAGGTGGAGTGCCATAAAGACGGGCACCCAGTATCAACCATCAACCTCTGGCCTGCACATGCATGTGTACACCACATACACACACACAGACACACACACAGTCACTGGCGGGGCGGTATTTATGTCAAGTATTTGTCTCGTGAAGACAGGCTGACCGACAGACACACTGCAAGGACTAAAGGAGGCCCAGAATGTGAGAATGCTAGCCCAAGTCTCATTTTCTTTTTTGAGGTATGGGGGTGAGGGTTGGAGGGTGCTTAAGACAGAGTCTCACTATGCACCCCTGATTGGTACTCACTATATACTCCAAACTAGCCTTGAACTCCTTGCAATCCCCACCTAGGATAGGTTACAGGTGTACACCACCATGGCAATCTAGGGCATTTTCACTTGTCTGGAATCTAAAGCAGCAGTTCCTAATCTGTGGGTCCTGACTCATTTGGGAACTCACATATCAGCTATCCTGCATATCAGATATTTACATTACAATTCATAACAGTAGCAAAATTCCAGTTATGAAGTAGCAATGAGATAATTTTATGGTTGGGCAGGGTCACCACACCATGAGGAACGGCATTAATGGGTCACAGCATTAGGGAGGTGGAGAAGGACCAGAAGGGTCTGACTTGGGTCAGAGTTCACAATCAAGCCCTCTGTGAGTGGGTATAAAAGACTCTGGGCACTCTTACCCACACTATGTCCCTCGAACCGGCAGTAGCTGCAGCTGTGGTACCTGTCAGAATGCAGAACCTTCTGCTTCACCCAAGACCTACTGAACAGAGACGCTTAAAGGATCCCCAGGAGGCTCCAACGCACATTGGAATGTGAGAACCTACTCTAGGCATTTGGTCCTAGGGAAAGCCATCTCTTCCCATACTGTTCCTACTACAAGAAACACTGGGCGTCCATCTGCGGGTGGATGGAAGGAGGAGTCAATGCAGAGGGGCGTTTGATTAGCATCTGCTTGCTAGTCACAATGCATGGTTAAGCCCAATCGCTCAGTAAGAAAATGAATCTTCCCTTTGTGTCAGGAGGAAAGACCCCACTTGGAGCTAGTAAGTCTTTAAGGTCTCTCTAGCCTCCATTTCCCTCTCCACAAGGCAGCAAGAAGGCTCCAACTCAGAACTTCCGGGGCAAAAACGTGACACCAGAATAACAATGCCAGTTAGTTTTCAGGATGTCGATTTGAAAGGTGACCTTTCACGTACTACAAATGCTGCATTTCTCACTTGTTTTCAAGTTATATCTAAACCAACCAATCAAATGGAAGAAATGCCCAGCAACTTTGGCAAACCTCACAGCGGCAGCACATTAATGATGGCAGCCTGCTGAGTTACGACTTCCCAGCGACCGAGTCCCTTCACATCAGCACCACTATTTTATTAGACAATGTAGATAACAACCAACGCTTCTGCTCTTCTTCTTCTTCTTTTTTTTTTTTTTAAGATTTATTTATTTATTATGTACACAGAAGAGGGCGCCAGATCTCATTACAGATGGTTGTGAGCCATCATGTGGTGCTGGGAATTGAACTCAGGACCTTCGGAAGAGCAGTCGGTGCTTTTAACCTCTGAGCCATCTCTCCAGAGCTTCTGTCCTTTATTTTAATTAACCAATCAATCAATCAATCAATCAATGGTTTTTCAGGGTTTCTCCATGTAGTTTTGGTGTCTGTCCTGGAACTCACTCTGTAGACCAGGCTGGCCTCGAACTCACAGAGATCTGCCTGGCTCTGCCTCCCGAGGGCTGGGATTAAAGGCGTGCGCTACTGCCACTGGGCCACTTCTGTTCTTTATTTTAAAAGAATTGAAATGGAAAAGAACAGGCAGGTATAAAAATGTGAATGCCCTGCGAATTTGCTAGAGGAAGGTCAGTGGCAGAACATGGGTGATTCTGTGGAATTTTGTTTCAGTTTGGGTATGTGCTGGCTCACAGAGCCAGCTTTATGTCATGGCTTTAGAGTCCACAGAGTTGGCAAGTCACTTATCCAGCTCCTAGACTACACTAAATAAAACAATGGTAAGAGGGCCAGGGAGATAACTCAACTGGGAGAAATACTTGTTCTGCCCACCTGATGATATGGGTTCGGACCACTTAAAAGTCGGACACAGGGCCGGGTGGTGGTGGCGCACGCCTTTAATCCCAGCACTCGGGAGGCAGAACCAGACGGATCTCTGTGAGTTCAAGGCCAGCCTGGTCTACCAAGTGAGTTCCAGGAAATGTGCAAAGCTACACAGGGAAAGCCTGTCTCGAAAAACAAAAACAAAAGTCGGACACAGTGGCTGATGTATGTAATTAAAGCACTCCTACATTGCGATGGGTAGGGGAGACACACTGCTAGCCTGCAGTATGCGCCATCTAGCCTGGGGTATGAAGCACTGTGGCAACCAGGAAAGACCCTGCTTTAAACAGGGTGGAAGGCAAGGACAAACACCAAGGTTGTCCTGACCTATACACACACACACACACACACACACACACACACACACACACACACACTATGGCATATGTGTACCCTCACAAGTAACACACACAAATAAAATACTTAAAAACAAAACAAAACAAAAGGGTGGGTTTGGGGATTTAGCTCAGTGGTAGAGCGCTTGCCTAGCAAGCCCAAGGCCCTGGGTTCAGTCCTCAGCTCTGAAAACAACAACAAAACAAAACAAACAAACAAACAAAAACCCCTCATCCCTTAAATACTTATGAAAAATAATCACAAGAGTGTAGTTTTCACTTTTTTGGTTAGACCATCCATGACCAAATTTGATGCCCTATCCTAGACTTCCCCATAACTTCCTGGCTCTACTCTGACATAGAATCCACAGCAGCCTCTACCACAAGCCTCTAAACCAGTCGGGATTCACCAACCCTGCTTTGCCCCCGCCAAATCACTGTTTCCACCTGCACAGAGCGACCTGTGGAGAAGCTACCGGAGGAGAGTGTATTTTGGAGGCTTGGAGTTTCATCCCAGGATCTGCTCTCCTGACCTCAAGTCACTTTGGGAGTTGGCAGCCTTATGGTGGTCTTCCCAGAGAGACATTGCTCCCCTGAAAGAAAGTGAAGAGGGTGGAAGGGAAGGGCAGGAAGAGCAGAGGGGAGCTCTGGGTGGGCAAGGGACCTAAAGGAGGGAACTTAGCTGAGCCTCTGTGCTGGTTACATTCTGGAACCAAGGGCGAAGGGCTAGGAGGCAGGAACAGAGCAGGACCACAGAAGGAGGCTGCCAGAGTGGTAGGTGAAGTGGAATCAGGCAGAAGCAAGGCCCTTAGAGCAGCTGGAATTGCATGTGTCCCCATAGGAAAATATGACAAGATATAGGGGTCCCTATACCCCTATACCCTAGCAAGCAGAGGTGCCTAAAAAAAAACACTGCTGAGTCAATACAGGATGTGAGCTGTCCTTGAAATTTTCCACACCAACGGGAAGAAAGAGAAGGGAGCTGGAGAGCTTTTCCTCAACCCACGTGCGTGTGCGTGTGTGGTACACTTCTGCCTTCCTTGATTAATTCCTGCTCAAGCTTTCTTCCCTCTGCTCACCACACACAAACCCTTTGTGAAAGGAGGCCTTGGGTATTATTTGGGCCCTTTGGGCGCCAGCCAAAGGGGGCTATACAAAGGTCTGAGTCACCAGGCTCAGCCTCTCCCTGAGGACTACTTCAGTAAGGGGCTCCCTGGGCCAGGGGACCTCCACGGGTGTAGACAGGGGGACTGGAGGCCACTACCCCAGCATCACACCACCCATAATTAACATGCTGCACTGGGGAAGTTCAGACATCAGCTAGATCTCCACCCAACAGGCCCTGGGCCTGGGCAAGGGACTTTGGTGCTCAGTGGCCTAATTTATGGCTGAGGGCTCTTTCTTCTCCTTCTGGAACAGTGGAGGTGAATTTTAAAAGGTCCAAGAGCAGGGCCAGTACACTCTGGCTCTGCCAAATCCTCTCTTCCAGTTCCCACTTCTTTACCCCTAGCTCCAAGTGCTCTGAAAACAAGGCATTAAGTACATCCCATCCCCACCTCCAGAGCCTAGATTCATGGTCAGTCAGTCTCTCTCCCTCCCCCACCTTCCCCCTCTCATTACCAAGTACCATTTCTTGCCAATAACCCCAAAAATGAGGTCATGCAGGGATAGGAGCTCCAAATATCCATTGGTGGGGGGGGGCATCCCTCGGGAAAGGCAACCAATTGGTGAGGCACATAAAGGATCCCTGGGAGCCGAGCTGCTCACATGCCCTGGATAAACAAGACTCAATCTTGGTAGTGCTTGCCTACAATCTCAGCTATCTGGGAAGTTGAGGCTGGAGGATCAAGGGTTCAAGGCCAGCCTTGTCAAGCTTAGAAGAGACTGTCTCAAAATAAAAGTAAAGGGGTGTTGGGAATATAGCTCAAAGGGCTGGGGATACAGCTCAGTGGTACAGCATTTACTTAGCACACGTAAAGCCCTAGGTTCAACCATCAGCATAACCCCCGACACACACCCTGAAAAAAATCTTCACAGTTGTAACCCTGCTCAGAGATAACCAGATCTACACAGCTCTCGCTGATCCACAGTGGAAAGAACCGGTGTAGAAAGCGGAGCAGTATTTAAGGGTCAGGCCAACCTGATACTCCAGTGCCTACTCCTCCAGTTAATCCCTAACACCTCTCCACGTCCAGTTTCTCCCTTTTTTTTTTTTCTTTTTCCGAGACAGGGTTTCTCTATAGCTTTGGAGCCTGTCCTAGACTAGCTCTGTAGACCAGGCTGGCCTCGAACTCACAGAGATCCACCCTCCTCTGCCTCCTGAGTGCTGGGATTACAGGCGTGTGCCACCACCACCCGGCCCAGTTTCTCCCTTTCCAATAGAGGAACGCCACCTGCACATGTGCCTAGAGGAGCAGCGGTAATGTGTGAAATGCCAGTGCCAACTTGGCACACAGCAGGTACTAGATAGCATTGTCGTATTGATACTGTGTAGGAAGCTGAGTGGTCATTGGAGTCAGAACACTGAGCTCTGGTCAAGTGCAAGCTGGGACATCTGAATCTCTCAAATCCTCCATTTTCTCATTTCTATCAGGAAATGATAAACTACCTATTTGGAGTTTTTACAGATAATGCACAAAAAACATCTAGCATATCTGGCTAATTAAATTGTACGTTTTCTTTACCTTTTTCTTTGGGTTTCACTCAGCAGTACAGGCTATTCTAGAACTTTCTATATAGCCCAGGCTAACCTCAAAACCATGCCTCAGGCTTCAGTTGCTGGGTTACAGGCATGAGACCTCACATCACGGCTCTGAGATAAAGTTTCATGTGGCCCAAGCTCCCCATACAGCCAAGGCTAACCTTGAACTCTCAAGTTTTGTGGGGTGCTCTGGCTTTATCCCAGGACTTTGTGAACCACAGGCAAGCACTTTACCCACGGAGCTGTATCACCAACTCCCACTTCCAACTGTTCTAAAGAAAACAGGGGGTTAACAAGACGATCCACTGGGTAAAAGTGGTTGCTGAACAAGCTTGCCAACCCAAGTTGAACCCCCAGAACCCATATAAAATGTGGACAGCTGACTCCATAAATTTGTTTTCTAGCCTCCACACACAAGCCACCCATGTACATATATATTCAGTAACAATAAACAATTTTTTATATTGGAAGACAAGATCTTCTCAAATGGAAAAACCTAGTTTCTCTAAGTCCAGCAGGACTCAAGGATTCTTCTCTTTGGAAGATGTCATTCAGGGCTCCAAGGACAAGGTTTCTCTTCAAAACTCAGTTTTTTTTCTAAAGAGAGCTCCACTAGGTGCCATCACAGAACACATGGCCATCCTAACTCCAAACTCTTCATAAAAGAGCCTTTCTCATAAAAGTATGTCTTCAAGACAGAGAATCACCAAAAAAGAAAGAATTTTTTTAGAAAATGCTCAGGACAGCCACCCTTAACCAAGGTAAACCACAAAGGAAGAACTCAATTGGTGCTGTGTGGTGATGTCCCCCAGCCAGGGAGGTAACTGAGCTTAATTACACAGCTGCTGTGTAATCGTGATCCATTAAACTCTTACTGCTGCCTGGGAGGCAATGCCCAGGAGGAAGGGGTTAGCCCAGCACACTAACAGGATCAGCCCTTCAATCCCAAGGAGATAATTACAGCCACATCCTTCCCCAGAAGCCCTAAGTAAACCCACAGATCCCTCAACAACCCTAGGCTCTCCTAGGTACCCAATCCCTTCTGCAAACCTTGCTCACTTTAGGCAAAATGACATCTCCATGTCATGTGGTCTAAAGGGGCATAAAGGCATGTGAGTGAGGGCAGAGACAAGAAAGAAGGGATTGGACCTGACCAACTAGGTCATTACAGAACTCACTCCATCTAGCCTCATCTCAGAAGGTGAGGTGACCCTGACATTTTCTTTTCTTTTCTTTTTTTGGTTTTTCGAGACAGGGTTTCTCTGTGTAGCTTTGCACATTTCCTGGAACTCACTTGGTAGTCCAGGCTGGTCTCGAACTCACAGAGATCCGCCTGCCTCTGCCTCCCGAGTGCTGGGATTAAAGGCGTGCGCCACCACCGCCCAGCAACCCTGACATTTTCTATACAACCCATAAAGCCAGATTCCTCTTGTTCTGGCATGTGTGTGTTGTTTTGGGGGGAGGGGTGTGGGGGGGTAAATGAGAAAACTGAGGGAGACTAAAACAGGTCTGAATCTAGAAACCAGAGAACTGGTTGCCCCATCCACAAAGAGCCATGGGCCCACTTGAGATACCACCTCAAAGGGCTCTTTCCAAATGCCTTGGAGGTAGCAGGAGCAGGACCTAGCATCTGTCATCAACTTCCATATGGGTACCGTGTAGTCAGCCCATTGCCCTGGTTTCTTCTTTCCTCCCCACCAACATGTAGGATCTAAAGATGGTTTTGCCCAAGCTTCAAGACCAACATAAGACTCCTGTTACCAAGCAGAGGTCCTCACAGCTCCAAGTGACTAAATCTTACCTTAAGAAATACAAGGTATAAGCAGACTAAGTCATACAGCAAAACACTCCAGCCTGGCTTGGGATATAGCTTATTTAGCAGAGCACTTGTATAGAATACATGAAACCCTGGTTTAGCTCTCCAGTGCTGCATAAAGCCTGTAATCCCAAGTGTTCGGGGAATGAGTCCCAAGAGTTCAAGATCTTAGCTACACAGTGAGTTCAAGGCTAGTCCCAGCTACATGAGAGCTTGTCTCCCTTTTGACAACTCTGGAGACAGACAAGCTTGCATGCTTCTCTCACAGATCCAGGCAACTCTCAGAGAAAACCGCTAAGACCCTGTAAGCACAGTGGGCAGTATCCCCACACATCCCCTTAGCCCACCACAGCCTAAAACCTAAGGTAAGGGAATCAGGCTTGTCCCGGAACCATCTGAAGTGGAGCTGCAGGTTTTTCCCACAAGGCTTAAGCAACACAAACACAGCAGAGAAGTCTTCCAATCACAGGCCCTGGCAAAGCACAGGACTCCCCTGGGGGGTCTCCAAATTCACTACCCGCTACTACAATTACCAAATACAAATGCTGGGAAACTCATGAATGGGTCAGATAATGTGTTTCTGGGATTTCTGGTGGAGTCAGGAGTTAAAGAAGCCAAAAAAAGTAAGGGGGAAAATATTTGCTCCCTCTCAAACTTACACCACCAAAAACTACTGAGGGCTTATGCATGAGCTACTAGCCAGGTGCTCCCTAAAACTCTGTGGGTACAGCTGAGTAGAACATTTGCACAGTGCTCGGTTCCTATCAGTTCTCTCACCTGATGATCTCAGATGCAAGGCTCTCCCAGAACCTGATCGAACATGAGACTGTGATGAGCTGGACAGCCAGGCAGTTCTCAAAGATGTTAACAGACATTAACTGACCCACGTGACGCCCCTGAGAGACATTACTTTACAGAGGAGTGGGCACAAGGAAGGTACAGAACCATCCCAGGAAACATATCATACCTCAGAGAACAGCCTAAGCATTCCATCCTGCCCCCATGACAAAGGCAAAACGGGTTTTTTCAACAGCCTCCCCATCATCCAATCCAACCCCAAGAAGCACCTCCTAGTTAATTCCCCACAAACGGTCCCACCGTCCCTTCCTTTTTCCGAGTAACAGCAACGGTCACAACAAACCAAGTTTTATTGAACAGGTGACTTAATTATTCTGTCAGTCCTACCTCTGAGACTCCAACTGTCATGACAATTATGGACTGGTGCTGACAAGAAGGAATATATTACTACTCAGCAGAGAACACCCATCTGCAGGTGTTCACTGGAACATCAGGAGCAGTCTGATGGAGCCCGGCTGGGCGAGCTACTCTGATTAAACTCGGGGCTGGTGGCTCGGCCCTAAGGTACACAGCAAATATAGGACGAGGAGGAGGGGCTTAAGATGGTCTGAGAAGGGTTTGTATCCTCATAACCGCTGGCATACAGGCGATGATTCTATAAGGGGCACGGAAATATAGCAAGAGACTAATTAGTCTTTGAAAGCTACTGGAGGAAAAGACATTCATTCCATAAGGCGGGTTTCTTCTAACTACAGATGGTCATGTTCTGCCTTCTATGGAGTCCAAGAAAGCATAGGCTTCTGCTTGGCTCAGCAGGGTAGGCGGGTCTGGGATCTGTACTGAATTGCTTGGGATAGAGGAGGCTAAAATGGCAAAAGAGGAGGTCCTGAAAATGCAGCCCTGTGCCTCCCTTCTAAATACATCTAGAGCACATACTTAAAGACTTCCCATCTGAAGAAGAGCTAAACCATGAGCCTGCCTGGTGCACACATGTGTCTCAGTCCAGATCCGCTTCGGGGGCTGTCTCTACTTGGGAGGGACAGGCAGAGTTTCAGACTATCCTTGGGTTTGTGTTCCTACACAGAACTTAATCCAGTCCAGATTACCTCCATGGCACAGTAGAGAGGGCAGGAAGTGTGTCTGGTGGAAAGGGTGACTGATGAAAAGACACATAGGAATTATGAGAAAGAAGGAAAGCCCACAGAGAGACTCATACCAGCTACTGGGGAAGAACCAAGACAAAGCATTGAGGAGGGAGCTGGCAGCATTACATCCATACAGAAAATGAGAAGTAAAGAGGCAGGAACCTGAGGTGGCCGCAGCCCTCAGCGACTACTTTAGGCTATTGGGGCCAAGAATCCTGCCCCCGTCAGTCCCAGATCACATTGGGAACTGATGTAACGCTTTTCCTTGTGCCTACCGTATATCCAGGGCCCAGCCATGCAGGACTCCAGCTACAAGCAGAGGGGGTTTGCTGCTACCACCTTTACAAGGGACCATCAACCTGGGATGAAGGGCACTCTCCTTCTGCTGCCACCAGAAAGAAGAGGCCAGGGACTCCAGCAACAAGAAGTCTGTGGGAACGGTTGGTGGCTAGTGGGACAGGAGTAGAAGGCCACTGGCTTTAGAGGGAGCCTCTTAATGTGGCATGGGCTCCGAAACCAGGCCCGGAGTTGCCAAAGCCGCTTACTTTGCGGGATCATTTCAGGGAAACATCTGAGAACAGGACTAAAGAGAGAGGTGCCCCCAACTGCATGACAGCCCAGGGCCTTGAGGAAGCTCAGACACATCTGGGAGGCACTCAAGTCCTCCTTATAGGCCCGGGTATGATCTGAATTCCCTTCTGTCCTTTATCAGCTGTGTGACTGTAAGTCCATGACTGACGTTTACTCAGCGCCCCACTCCCTTGCTAATCTGTAAGAGTTCGGGGCAATGAGGTTTGGAAATGGAAGGAAGAAAGTACCTAGCACAGTCCTTGGCACACTCTGAACAAGCCAGAAAGGCTATGAGTGCTTTCACACGAACATCACTCACACTGAGCCTCTACCGCTGTATCACTTCACATCTCTTAAGGGGTCACACTGACGGCCATTTGTGCCCCGTTCACAATGCCTGGACCTAGCATTTGTGGGGACCTGCGAGTCTGGTAAGCAAAAAGCTTTCACAGAGGCAGAGGAACTTCCCAGGAAGCCGCAAAACTACACTGCCAGGCAAATGACAGCCTGGCTATTTATTTAACTTAGGTTCTTGTCAAAAAGAAAACTTGATGGCTAGCAGCCCAAATATGACTGCATAGAACCTTCCCTTCTGCTACAGACTCCCAAACACGCCACTCCAGAAAGTGAGGCAGGGACACCACGCACTACGCCAAGTTAGTGCCTCTGCCCACCACCTCACCCTCCCTCCAGCTGCCCCAGGGCCTTACAATAGATTAGATAGCTCAGGTGCCAGTCTCTCGGAGTGAGGATTGGTTTACAGAGCACCCCCAAAGAGGCCCTTGGCCTAATTCCCTACTCTGACATTCCTCTGGTCAAGAAATCTCAAGGCAATTTTGCCCCAGCACTCCAGGCTGGGGCTAGAGGTGGGGATTTGGATGATCAAGTTATAGAAGTAACTTTAGGAATAGAAAGAAAACCACAAATTGCTTTCCACAAGATTCAACGTTTTGGGAAATAAGGAAACCAGGAACGGGTTTTGCAGAGAGCCAGAAATACCCAAGATCATAAGGAGCAGATGAATATGAGGCATTGTTATGACTGTTATTTGCAAGAGCTCAGCTAAACAGAGGTCACTAATCCGTCCTTTGAGTCAGGAGCTGATCTGCATCAGGCCTCTGAACAGATGTGTGTCCCCATTTGCACAGACACACGTGTACACACATGCCACACAGCTGTGAGCCCTGACCTTCACCCAATGATGCTGGCCTCTACTGGAAAAGAGCAGATGGACTGGCTGAGTTTGGCCAGAATGGACACCCAGGGGAACCAGATTTGCCTCTTTGATGTTGAAAACCCAAAGCAGAATGAACCATTATAAGGAGAGCTCCTGGGAGGAGGGGTAGGAAACTGGAATAAGAGGCTGGGGAGAAGATATGAGATGTACAGGATCCAGAGGGAGCAAAGGGCATGGACCCAGAGGGAGCAGAAGACAGAGGCTGGACCCAAAGGGATGTAGAGGGCAGAGCTGGGTAATGGGCAATGCAGAGACACCAAAGCAAGATCTCCAGGCTCAAAACATCATCTCCTCTCACCGCTGGAATGTGACTATTAAAAAGAGAACTCAAGCCAGGTTAACCCTTCAAAATGTCCTTGTTCCGTGGTATCTAATGTTCATAGTCACCACCTAGCTGTACCTGCCTCAGAGTTGGGGTGTGCTGAGAGTGGGAGGGCTCCCAGCATTACCACAATAAAGAGCAACACCCACTGTCTTCCTTGGAGGCCAGCAGGACCATCTCCCAACGCCAGAATGTCAATGAGTTCGGGGGAGGGGAACGGCATGGCACTGCCACCTAAGGTAAGGGGTGGGGGAAAAATGGTTCCCGTTTGAGTAAGTCCCAGTGATCAACTACACATCCCCCAGGCTGTGCAAGAGCTATCACATGATCGCAGCAGATTTGGGAACGAGGGGGTGGAGTACCGGAGGTTTTTTTTTTTTTCTTTCTTCATTTGCTTTTCTGGGGGGGGGGGGAGGTAGTGATGATAATGGGGGTGGCGATGAGGCTGGCAAGAAAGACTGCTGAGCTAGGGGGTTGGCTCTTCCATCCAAATGGCCCCCACGGAGATCCGTACCTACAGTCTCTCTTCCAACCTGATCCCATCATCTACCCGAATCACACATCGGCTTCAGAATGTCCCTGAGGTCGTAAACTAGAGCACCAAAGACTTTTCCCAAAATGGCCTTTCTGCTTCAACGTGGGGAGAAAAGCTGCCAATCCAGAAGGCCGAGGTAGCGCCCTAAAAAGGGCGCTCCCCACTCACAGAGCGCTGGAGTGCTGGGTTACACAACAGGTGGGAGGGGTAACACGATTCCCCCGGCCCCAGTGCGTTCAAGCCCCCACCAACCCCCACATCTGCTTTAACGACCCCACAACCGCTGCTCCTCCTCCTGGCCGGCTGCACACCTGGAGGACCATGCCCGCAAACCCTCGCCAGTGCCTGGCTGCACCTGGGACCCAGAGGGCGTCAGGGATCCTGGGAGGGCGCAGGGTCTCCCTCCCATCCCCGGCCAAAGCGCACACGTACTGCTGTAGAGGGTGTCGATCCAGGAGAGGCGCGGCAGGCCCCGGTGGCTAAGCGGCTCCATGCCCGCGGCTCCGCGCGATAGCGGCTCCTTGGTCAGATGGGAAACCCGACCCTCATCGCACAACAAAGGAGGGAGGGCGCCGGCGGGCGGGGTGCCGGGAGGGGCGGCCAGACTCGGAGGCCGAAGTTGCAGAGCTCAGGGTGGAGGAGGGCGCGCCAGGCAAACAGGTAGCAGGGAGGAGCAAGCCCGAGCTGCCGAGGTGAGGGCGGGGGAGCGACCCCGGGAGTCCAGTGTGCCGTTGCGGCCACGGCTAACCCGCTGCGGATCCGGGAGCCGCGGCCCCGCAGCCCGCGCGCCAACTAGCAACTTCCCCGGGGCTGCGCTGCGCTCGGGGCGGGGGGCGGAGGCGGCAACCAATCAGCGTGAGGCTCAGCGCGCCCACCCCTAGCCGCAGAAGGCCGGTGGGGTGTGAGAGCAGCCCGCAGCCCCACCGACGGCCTCCAGCCGGCGCACAGCACTCCCGCGGGGTCTCCGGGAGGCGGCGCAGGGCCAGAGGCTCCCCTCCTCCTCCGATTGGGCTCAGCAGATATTCTGGCAACCCGCAGACTAGAGAGACCTATGGGCTCGCAGGGGTGACATCACCTGCCACCCCAGGATCTCTAAGCACGATTTTGGGGCTGGTGCCGTTGCCAGGCCCCACCCCTAGACAAGCATAGATATATCGCAGCGTGGACTAGGGTAACGATGTCCTGCTGGAAGGCTGGGCCACCCAGGGATTGTTTCCTATCAAACCTTAAAGCGTCCATCTATTCACACCAGGGATGGGTGGTTAAAGTAAGGCGGCCCGCAGGGGTCAGAGTCAAACATTGCCATCGGAGGAAGGACTATCTCTCACATGGGCTCCTTGAAGCATAGAGTCAAACCTGGGGTACAGAAGGCCCCGAGCTCTCCCAGTCCTTCCAGGAGCCCTTTGGCGACCTCTGGCCTCAGTGCAGGAGGCCTGTCGTATGTGCATAATCACATAGTAGTTGAAGGAAGACAGGAGTCAGATGCCTCAGAGAACAGTCTACAACAAAATTCCTAACAGTGACCTCAACAGCACTGAAGGCTTGGGGGGCAGGAGCGGGGGTAAGATAGGGGACTCTGGCAACTTTCCCACAGATCAGGTACACAGATCTCCTTGGGCCAAGTGACTTGGAGACAGAACTGTACTAAAAGGGACTCAGGCTAGGGTGGTCCAGGACAGCGGAGGCTGAAGCCTGTTTCCTGAATTCCCAGGGAAGGAGGCAATCAAACCAACCAAGGAAGACCTGGATTAGACCTTTCATATACCAGGATAGTGCATTTCTACTAAGGGAGCAGTTCCCATCCCATCCCATCCCATCTTCAGACAGCTTAGGGCAGAACCTTCTTGGGCTCCAGGAACACAGAGGTCTACCAAGAGTTGAGCTACTCTGACCTCTGTGGAAAGCAGTGTTGTTAGCTCCCACAGAACACAGAGGAGGGCTCTTCCTCATCCCAAACAAGCACAGGTATAGTTTTATAGAAACTTTATCCATAAGGAAACTTGTGCCCCGCCTTGTAAATTGCGCAGCTGTCTGGACACCGGCCTCCGGAACTGCCCAGGAAGAGCACAGGATAGAGCCTGTGCACGTCTGGGAGGTTCAAGGGTAGATGCTCTTGTGTATAGGAGCTCCTACAGCTGCCTGCAGCATATGGAGGCCCTCCTGTACCCATTCAGCTCCCATGACCCCAGGCCTAACCCAAGCTTCTGGTTCTGTGGCTTGCTGGCCCTCCCTGCTCAACTGCTACCCTCCCCCGTCCCTGACTGGCATAGAAGATTGGGAGGGCCCAACCGACACCTGGAGCATGGCAAGGGAAGGGGTGGTGCAGCTCTAGCAAGACTATCCAGAAATAGAGTTCCGGGATGGGAGAGGGAGCAAGCAGGCTCTCTGAGGAAGCCGACGGACGAGCAGAGAAAGGACAAGGGCATTCCTTCTTCTTGCACATCACTTTCTGAAGGCATAGAACCCAGGAGAAAGGGAACACATGCCTGGTTTGCAGCACCAACCCCTCCCCACAATATCAAGGCAGCTTAGGCCCTCTCACTACATTACAGGGATCTCCCTGCCGGCCACAGCCCTACATCTCCACATCCGGTGCTGACTGTGAGGAGGCTGTGGATATATGTTTCTATGTGAGTCACATACATTTGCATACATTTTACATTTTTATCTACAAAGGCTTGAGCAAGCTATTTTTGGTGGGTTTTTTTTTTCCCCCTAACTAAAATGTTCGTTGCTTTCCCTGGTGCTGTCATGGTTTGTTTTATTCTACATTCTGTCCAGTCTTGCTCAGGATTGTCCCCTCCACAATACAGTGCAGGGGACAGAGACAATCTTGCAGACCATAGTGCTAATATCTGGCACTGAATACTTGCTGTTTCTGGCTTGGATCTTCAGAATTTTTCACAAGAATGATCTTACTATGGACATCACTGCTACTTCCGGTTCCTTCCTTTCTTATCCCTTCTCCTCACTTTCTTTCTGCACACTAGGAACTGAACTCAGGACCTCACTCATGCACTCCACCCCAGAGCTCTATCTCCAGCTCTCTTTTTACCTTTTGAGATACTGCAGTGGTTTGAATGAGTATGGCACCTGCAGGCTCATATATTTGAATATCTGGTCCTCAGTCCTTGGAACTTGTTTGGGAAGGATTTAGAGGGTGTGGCCTTGTTAGAGGAGGTGTGTCACTGGGGGCCAATTTTGAGGTTTCAAAAGCTGAGACTAGAGGCCTGTGCTACCAGGCCCGGCTTTCACCTAATTTCTGAATTTTCCAGATGAGAAAACTGGGGCACAGCTCAGTGACCAAACTGCATAGTGTGGGCTGGTTCCATAGCATGCCACCTCACTGTCGGCTGTCTGGTAACTCAAGGCATTGAAAGTCCCTGGGCATCTTTCCTGGTTCATGAGTGCAAGACCATCTGCTACAAAGCCCTTACGGTTTTGTTCCATAGCCATGGCCCCACCTGTTGTGTAAGTTTCCTCCAAGACTGAAACATTCCATCCTGCAGAAGTTCCTCAGGTGGGAAGGTCAACAAAACAGCTTCAGGAAGTTCCAGAAACTGACCAGATTCACTAGACACCCCTCCTGTCTGCCAAAGTAAATAGTAAGAGCTGAGAATTCCCCTCAGAAGGAAGGAAGCTGAGCTGCAAAGACTCAGACCAGTCTAGCTGCCTAGACCAGGTTTAGACCAGAGTTATTTGGGAAGGACACTCCATCCTTCTGAGGACACCTGAAGGCTGTGCAGTATGCTTGGGGTTTCCCAGCTTTTGTGGGCTATTACTCTTTCTGGGGTGGGCCTTGGTGATGTACCTGTCTTTGAGTCATTTCTGCTCCTGGAAGTAACCCCAATAAAAGCCAGCAGATCACCAAGTTGGATTTTGGTGGTATCCACTGAAGGGCCCCAGTAAGCCCGAGCATGGCTAACATGGCTCTAGCAGGCCTTGCCCTTCCCCCATTCCCTCCACCTTGCTAAAAAATATTAGATTACATTCCTAAAGCTAGCCACCAAGGCCTGTCCCCTTATATGGTCACTTCCTCCTCCTAAGGCTGACTACCAGGGTCCAGTTATCAAAGTATTAAAGTCCAGCAATCAAAAGCCCCCTTTTGACTACCCTAATTAATATGCCCAATCAAAATTAAACATCTCATCCTAACACAGAGTTTCCTCTTTTACCTTTATAAACTTCCATTTGCATACAGGCCACATCTGTTTCTTCTCTAACCAGAGGCAATCCTTTGTCCCTCTGGGGGCAAATATTCCTTCCCCTTCTCCCTTGCCCCCTGTCTCCTCTCTTCATCTCTTATTCCCTGCCCTTTGTCCTTCTGGGGCAAATAAATTTCCTTTGAACTTGTTCTTGGGGTGTCTTGTGCCGATGCTAGTGCTTCCTCTATACTCTGTCGTGGGCTCCCTATCTGGGGTGAGTAGATGTGTGTTAAGTCTCTTCAGGAAAAGTTTCGTCACACAACACCACTGCTGACCAACTGTCTTGGGAAAGGGTATTTACTGGAAGAATCCCACCACCCAGCCTGATCCTAACATTGTTTAGAGATAAGTGGGTGGGCCTTGGACCACCTGGGTGACTTAAGATTGTAACAAATGCCTCCAGTTAGATCAAGGGGCACTGGGGGCAGGGAAAGGCTGGGAAAATCCTAACTCATCGCACACTCTGGGAACTAAGGAGTTAAAGAGGCATCCTCCTCTGTAGCTTGCCCAAGGCCTGCTATCCTGAAGTGCTCTTAACCCCAGCTATCAGCCCCAATCTGTCAGAGCAGCAGGGAGGTATCCTTGCGGACAGACCTTCCGGATTCGGCTAAGTGCCTGGATGTACAGATGCATGGTTCAGTCCAAAGCACTGAGTCAGCATTCAATACACCACTTCCCCCAAGCCCCTAGTAACCACTCCCTATCCACTTGAAAGGAACAACACTTTCCATATCCCCAACCTGTGTACTCAGTTTATCCTGCCTCTCCCCCGTCTCCATCCCTCCCTCATCCTAGGATTTAATGTTAGTTACACAGCCTTGAGTGTTGTGCTGGTGCTGGAGGGCTGAGTAGAAAGGACACAGACCTCATCAGTAAGACCAGCAGCTCTACCCCTTTATTCCCAGGAGTGTGCTACTTAAGGCGTCTCTAACATCCAGCCCTCATGTCTACCAACCACTCCTCCAGGATGCAATCAGAGTGATGTCACCTAAATCAAACTAGGTCTCTCCACTTTCCTCACCTTCTCACATTAGCACCACAGGAAGGGCCCAGAAGTTTGATTACCCAGTGGTCACTGCTGAAAAAAAAAGTGTCTCTGTTGCTGGGGCCATGCAGAGAGCATCTGTGTGTGTAAGCCTTCAAAAATGCTATTACAGCAATGTGGCTTCACCCACAAACAGTTTTTTGCGCAAAGCTCAGCCGACTGGAATTCAAAAATGCATGTTTAGCCAGGTGTAGTGGTGCATGCTCACTTGTGATTCCAACCACTCTGAAGGCGGAGGCAGGAGTTCAAATCCTGTCTCAAAAAAAAAAAAAAAAAAAAGCATATTGAGGGGCTGGTAAGCCTTCCAAAGGACCCAAGTTTGATTTCCAGCATCTCCGTGCTGAATCACAACCATCTGTAACTTCAGTTCCAGGGGATCTGACACCTTCTGCTGGCCTCTGCAGGCACTAGGCACGTGCACAATGCAAAACACTCATACACATAAGAGAAAAATAAAAGGATTTTTAAATTGCATATTGAGTCATAAAAGTTAATGACAGCTAACACTGACTGATGCTTAACAGCCAGGTACTGTTCTGTGTGCTTTACAAGCTTTTTTCCAGCCTACTCCTCGCAGTAAGCAAGCAAGACAGGAACTCCTAGCTCCATTTCATAAAGAAACAGAGGCACAGAAAGGCTAAGGCACTGGCCAGCCAGCAGGGGATGACACTTGAAAATGAATTATCTGGACCCAGAATCCACATGTGTAGTGAATGCTATACTGGACTATGAACGAACAAATTAAAAAACAGAAGAGCTAAACCCAGGGAATAAGAAAATGGAGCTACATGAAAAGGTAAGACAATGTCATTCCAGAACTCCCAGGGGCCACCAATAAGTAAGCAAACAGAGAGCTGTTTCCCAAAGAAAACCTCATCTTCTACAGATCAGATGGCCCTACAGACAAGTTGGAAAGCATGCCAGACAGCCTGTTAGGCCAGGTCCCTCACCCTCTGCTTATATGCCTGAGGCCAGATGCAAGCTTTTCCAACCTTCATTTTCACAGGTGCAGAAGGTGACACCCAGGTAGGTCAGGTACATGACCTCCACTGTCTCTTATTAGTCCTGAAAGATTGTAAACTCTGCTTCCCGAAAGATCCCAGGATAGCTTGCTTTTCTGTTTCCCACAGATGAGGTTTTTGTTGTTTTGTTTGGTGTGTATGTGTATGTGTGTGGTTGGGTTTTCTGTCTGCTTTTCTGAGATAGTCTCACTCTGTAGCCCTAGCTGGTCTAGAACTCACCATGCAGACCAGGCTGGTCTCAAACTCACAGGGCAGTGCTGGGATCAAAGGCATGTGTCACCATGCCTGGCAAGTAACCTGTTTCCAACCCCTGTTTCATTTCCTTTTCCTTGGTAAAAGCAAAGCAGCATTTACTGTTCTCAAAATTCACCTTCAGTTCTGAGGTCTGAGAAGGAAATTCTTAGAGCATGCTTACTACCAAGCCTGAGAACCTGAGTTTGATCCTTGGGATTCACGTGATAGGAGCAGGCCCCCTACAAGTTGCCCTCTGATCTTTCCTGACCTCCACATAGGATAAACGAATGAATAAATGTAAATTTAAAGTGATTTACGAAGAAAGTTCCTCAGGGCAGGCCTCCCATGAGTTACCTCTCAGGGAGAGAGCTTGGCCTGAGACTCTGTCCTTTATTCTCTTCCTACCTGCCCCTTTCCAGCCTCCTGGCTTTTCCAGAAGACAGTGAGATCTACAGACAACAGAAACTACCTCCCAAGCCTCCTCCCCACTCATTTCTCTCTGGAAGTTTTATGTCAGCTCGAGTCATGGAAAAGAGCTGTACCCTTGCTAAGATGTGGACTGATCCCCAGAGAACTACATTCATACTCTTGATGCTTTCCTCTCTTACTCCCAGGGCAGTACTCAAGGACAGACAGCCTCGGGGGCACTCCACACACACCTATGTCCTAGGCCCTGTACCTGCCCCCAGGCACCAAAAAGAGTTAGTAGCATCATGGCAGAGCAGCTGGCTTAGCTAAGGCTAAAGAAACACACTTTGAGGAGGGCCCTTCTCCAGCTCCAGGGCGGTCAGCATGGGAATGGTCCTAGAGTGGAGTCTAGAGCCTCTTCCCTCATTTGCTTACCTGTGAGTCCTCATCAGCATTTGGAAAGATGCTAGCTGAGGAAGACACAAGGAGTCTCAAAAATCCCCCAAACCAGAGAAGCAGAGTCAAGTCCTGCAGAGGTCAGCGCTCACAAGCTGCCCTTCTGCCCTTCTGTGGTCATCACTGCCTCGAAGCTGTCACTTCTTCCCACTCTTTCCTTCTCAGTTCTGCAGATGCAGCCCAGCCCCAGTGCTGCTCTGCCAGGAGCTCGGACACCACTCTCCAGGCTGGTTCTGTCCCCTCAGACTCAGGAGGAAGGGTGCAGGGACTGAGAGTCGTCAAGGAGATTGCATCAACATCCAGGAAGCTACTGACCCTGGACAGTGGTGCTTGCCATGGTGGAGTCTCATTCTATAGATTTAAGGGTCCATCCCGAGGGTATGTGGCGGCGTCTCTTTAAGCATCAGGCCTCTTTTAAGGCAAGTTCTCTCTGCAGTCAACTGTTACCACCAGTCCTGCGGCAGAGAACAAAGACTCCCAGGTGCCATCTGGTGGCCAAACACAGTAGCACCTCAGCCACACAAGGTGTTCTAGATAGGCAGCCTCCAAGGACCTGGGCTCAAATCTAAGCTCCTCCAGCAGACTCTATCTAGGGCTGCAGGTTACCACTGTGAGCAAAGAGCCTGAGCAAGTGTTGTAAGCAGAGTACACTCCCATAGGATAAATCCTCCAGTAACAACTCTTTAAAGGATGATTTTTATTTTTACTTATGTGTTTGCTTACGTATCTGTGTGGTGTTACATGCATGTGTATGTGTGTGCCTGCAGAGAACAGATTCTCTTGGAGCTGGGAGTTAACAGGCATTTGTAAGCCTTGTGACATGTGGGTGCTGGGAATTGAACCCAGGTCCTCTGGAAGAGCAGTAAGTGCCCTTAACTGATAAGCCATCTCTCCAACTCCTCCAGTAACATCTTAAATGAGGAGACTTCCTTACTTCCCTGCTTGCCAGCTACAGGGGCTTGAGACACAGCTGAACATCACTTGTCCTGTCATCACAAGACAGTGGTTCTTAACAGGGAGAGGAGTAGCTGCCTGCCATTGCTGTACCAAAAAGTTTTGTTTTGTTTTGTTTTGTTTTTGGTTTGTTTGTTTTTTTTTTTTTTTTTGAGCTGAGGATCGAACCCAGGGCCTTGCACTTGCTAGGCAAGTGCTCTACCACTGAGCTATTTTTTTAAATGTGAAGGAGCAGGACGTTCAATAGGCTGAAGCCAGGAATGCCGAAAGAAGTCTGTCCTTAATGTCAACAGTATCGATGACCCTCCAAGGTTAGCAGAAAGAGAATGGCTCCTTGGCAAACTCCAGAACCCACTTTCTTTTCCCCATAATGCTACCTTTGGTGTCTTCCCTAACTGAACACAAATGGGTCAGAGGCCAATATACAGACAGTTCTGGATTCTTTCCTTCACCCCATGGGTTCGGGAGATGGAACTCAGGCTCTCAGGCTGGCCGGCAAGCTCTTTTACCCACTGAGTTGGCCATCTTGTTGGCCCAACATCATCTTTATAAATGTAGAGGTTGAGAGGGGGTTGACCTGGCCCAAGCCACTTCTACAAGGGGTGCCAGTGCTCAAGGTTGTCCTTGCCTAGAAGCCAAGCACATAAATCTACATACACCCAAGAAGCCAAGCACATAAATCTACATACACCCAAGAAGCCAAGCACATAAATCTACATACACCCAGTCACCTTCTCTGGGTCACCACTACCCTGGAAGGGAGAAGCAGACAGGCTGGCAGGTCCTCAGGGGTGCAAAGATGATCACTGAGAAACAAGATGACTACCCATCTCAGTCCCCTAAGGGACCACCCTGCTGTTCTTCATGTGGAAGGGGATGGCTCAGCCCAGCCGTGCTCTCTGCTCAGGAACCGTCCCGGGTTATGCATCTCTCACATGATGTGCTTTCAGCTTCTCGTTACAGAAGAGCATGACTCTGAATTTCCTCTCCACACCCCGTTCTAGGCTTCTCAGCTCAATTGCACACACATAATCTGATGCTGATAGGAAAGACTAACACACATGAGTCAGATCCTAGTGGAGGGAAAGTGAGAAAGAATGGGACCAGCAGCAAGAGTCAGTGAAAGTTGTAAAGGGTCTGTTGGTTTGAGCAGCCCCAGGCTCAGGAGGCTGCCATCACAGAATTGGAGCTCTGATGAAAGTCTCCCTGCATCCCAAAGCCACAGACAGGATGCTGTAGGACAACTCTAACATGCCACTCCTCTCTTTCTAAGGCACACACACTCATGGCACTATCTAAGAAAGGTGCATTATTTTCTCTCTTCCTTTTTCTTTCTGTGATGTAAAGGACCAAACCCTAGGCCTTGTGCATGCTGAGCTTGTGTTCTTCCACTGAGCTACAACCCTAACCCCCATTATTATTTTCATGGCCTACCAGGTCCTGTGGCCCTACCTGCATACTCCTTTGGATAACCTCGCACATCCACCCTGCTCCCTCCTGCTGTCGCCTGCCTTTGAACTTCTTCTGTACGGGTTGATACAGCTGGTTAAAATGTTCTGCCCTCAGGGCTACAGAGGTGGCTCAGCGGTTAAGAGCACTTGTTGTTCTTGCAGAGGACCTGGGTTCAATTCCCAGCACCCACATATCGGTTCACAAATATCTGATCCAGGGGATCCGATGCCCTCTTTTGACCTCTGTGGCACCAGGCACACAAGTGGTACACCTACACACATGCAGACAAAACGCCCATACACATAAATCTCTAAAAATGTTGAAGTATTCTCTCCTTATCCTGGCATGGTGGTACATGCCCATTATTCCTACGCTTGAGAGGCTGACAGGAAGACACAGTAAGCACAAGGCCAGGCTGACTGACATAATGAGACCCTGTCTCAAGAAAATAAATCAAAATACCGTTTCCTCCACTCTGCCTGAGCATCTCCTACTTATTTTTTGGTGTTAATCTGAAATATCACTGCTTCAAAGGTGCTTTCCCTAACAACCAAGCCGAGGAGACTGCTTCTCTCTGTCTGATTCCTTGCTGCTCTTAAAAATCATTCAGGACCTGGAGAGATGGCTCAGTGGTTAAGAGTACTGGTTGCTCTTCCAGAGGACCTAGATTTGATTCTCAGCATCCACATGATGGCTAGCCACCATCTGTAACTCCAGTTCCAAAGGATCCAACATCCTCTTGAGGCCTCCAGGGGCTCCAGGCCCACATGTGGTGTCCAGACATACCCACAGGCAAAACTCTCATATGCATAGAATAAAGACTTAAAAAATTTTAAGATCATGCAAGGCCATCCATGTCTTGCTAGACAGTGAGCTCTGTTCTTGGCAACTCTAATTTGTTGTTCAAACAGTGGTTCAGGTAAATGGATGGCCCTTGGCTACAAAGAGCCCAGAATGAAATAATATTGATATTTAGCTAGCCCGGTTCCAACTGGAAACGAACTGGCCCGCATGGCTGACATGTGGCCACATCCTCTGAAATGACTCTGGGGGAACTGAAATCAGATTTGGGGCAGGACAATTGCTGCTCTAATTATTTTATAACTGCTCACACAAAGCCCCAACTAAAAACTCCCCAGTGCACAGCCTCCCCTGCGAGGCAGCCAACATCCTTTGTCGGACTCTTTTCCACCCAATCAGGTTCCAACATGGAAATAGAATAGAAACCAAGAAAGGGTTCAGCCCTCTACGGGAATTTCAGTCTCTGTAGCTGGAGTCTTTCTCCTAGACCTGTCCTAAATTTACAAGGCAATTTGGTTTCGGAGTAGGGAAATGATCTGAGACTTTCATGGAGAAAGACAGCCTCTGGAGGCAGTCCGTTTGGCCTGAATCCTCTGCTCTCTGTAGGGTGGAAAGCCTGGGAATCTGTGGAAGAAGATTCCGGATGCTGGCAGTAATGCTGAACTGCTTTGCCTAAGGCACTACAGGCTGAACCAGGAAGCCTCCCAGAGTGACTTAATGCACTCACATCTCCAGAAGCCCTCTAACCATCAGATTGGAAACCTGCTTTTCAGCTCAGTGATGGGAGAAGTTGATGGAACCTGATTCTAGACTCCTGCCCACTCAAAAGAACCTAGTTTGAGAGGGTCTACAGAAAGTCTGGTTGAGAGTGTGTGTGGCAGGGGCAGGGGCAGGGGCAGGGGTGGGGACTCAGCTAAGGAGACCTTCTGTAATGCTGTGTGCCTGGATCCCCAGTGACTGCTGAGTGGGCCATGGAGTCCCAGAGAATACAGGACTCATCTGGTCTATTGGGGCTTGCAAGGTTTCATTTATTGGATCTTTACCCCAGAAAATCACGTGAGGCTATCAGGGTCCATACTCCAGAGGGTTAGTATGTGCATGCATGCATGCACGTCTGTCTGTCTGTCTGTCTGTGTTAGGATTGGTACTGGGATTTCATACATGCTAGGTAAGTAAGCAGTCTATTATTGAGCTGTATGCCCAGTTCTTTTACTTTTCTTCTCTCCCTCCCCCAGGTGTTTAATCTGACGTTCCTGCAGTGTCTTGCCTGATACCTAGTAAGGATGTTATGGTGTATTTAACTCACTTCAGGTCCTATCTCTCCTCTCCTGTACTGTAGTTTGAATATGATCTTTGTCCCCCTGGACTCATGCAAAAGTCTAATTTGCAAAGTCACATGTTAATATTAAGAGAGTAGAAACTTAGGGCTGAAGAGATGGCTCAGCTGTTAAGAGTGTTCATTGCTCTTACAGAAGAGACCTGAGTTTGGTTCCTAGCACCTGAAAGTCAAAACCACCTATAACTCCAGCTGGCGTGCGTGCGCGCGTTCTCTCTCTCTCTCTCTCTCTCTCTCTCTCTCTCTCTCTCTCTCACACACACACACACACACACACACACACACACACACACACAAAGAGAAAGGCAGAGAGTGACAGAGACATATATATCTCCTTTAAAAAAGAGGGTAGGAAATCTGCATATGGTCTTTAGAATTGGGGACTTTGCTTTGTCTTGTTGTTTGTTTGCAGTGTTGGGGATGGAACCCAGGGCTTCACATTCTAGACAATCATTCTGCCAAGAAGTCCAAAAGAGAGAACTCTGGGAAATGGTTGGGTCATTAAGGGAGAGTTTCATGACTGAATCCCAGTGGCTTTATGCAGAGAAGGAGAGAGTGACAACACAGAGATACATGTGTGCTCCTGCCATGACGTCATGACCCATCATCAGGACCTAGGCTGTGCTGTGTGGACTTCCAGAGCTGGGAGGCAAATAAAACTCCTTATCAAGTGGCCCGCCTCAGGAACTTTATAGTAACAAAAGGCCAATACACCTAGAGAGAGGTATTAATGAGAAGGGGGGGGGGAGAAAAATAAAAAAGAGAAACATGCCTGGAAATCTCAAAGAGCCCAGGTGATGCCTGGTACATCCAGAGAGGAGCCTGGAGAGTGTGTTATGGTGTTGGGGAATATTATTTGAAGGTGTGTCATTTTGGTCTACGTTGCATTTGTATTACTGTGCCTGTATAAAACACCTGATGGGCTAATAAAGGACTGAGCAGCCACCAGCAAGACAGGAGAAAGGATAGGCGGGGCTGGCAGGCAGAGAGAATAAATAGGAGAAATCTGGAAGAAAGGAGGAAAAAGAAGTGGCCGGAAGAGGAGGAGGAGGAGGAGGAGGAGGAGGAGGAGGAGGAGGAGGCGGCGGCGGCTGCTGCTGCTACGGATGCCCCCGCCACCGCCGCCGCCACCGCCACCGCCAGGGCCAGCCACCTGGCTACACGGCCAGCCATGGAGAAAGAGTAAAATTTACAGAAGAGAATGGGGAAAGCCCAGAGGCAAAAGGTAGACAGGTTAGTTTTAAAGTTAAGGAAAACTGGTAAGAAACAAGCCAAGCTAAGTGAAGGCCGGGCATTCATAATTAAGAATAAGCCTCCGTGTGTGATTTATTTGGGAGCTGGGTGGTGGGCCCCCAAAGAGACAAAGAGGAAAAACAAACAACATTATGGGACAGGTGGTCACCATTTCCAGCTGAGCTGATAATCAAATGCCTTCTGTCTTAGTCAGGGTTCCTATTGCTGCAATGAAACACCATGACCATAGAGCAAGTTGGGGAGGAAAGGGTTTATTTGGCTTACACTTCCACAATGTTGTTCATCACTGAAGGAAGTCAAGAGAGGAATTCAAACAGGGCAGGAACCTGGAGGCAGGAGCTGATGCAGAGGCCATGGAGGGGTGCTCCTTACTGACTTGCTTCCCCTGGTTTGCTCAACCTGCTTTCTTATAGAACCTGAGATCACTAGCCCAGGGTTGGCACCACCCACAATGGGCTGGGCCCTCCCTATTGTTCACTAATTGAGAAAATGTCTTACAGCCAGATCTTATGGAGGCATTTTCTCAATTAGGGTTCCTTCCTTTCAGATAACGTTAGGTTGTTTCAAATTGGTATAAACTAGCCAGCGCACTTTCTAAAGAGGCCTGGAATGACAATGTTTCATTGGCAAAGATTAAAGGGTGGAGAGGCAAGGCATTCTGAGAAAGAAGGAAAAGTGTAAACAATTACACAGGGAAAAATGAAGGTGGAGAGCTAGACACCTGGAAGACTGAGGCAGGGATCACTTAGGCCCAGAGTTAGAGACCAGTCTAGACAACACAGTGAAAAGCTGTCTTAAAAAGAAAATGGGAAGAAGGCTGTGGATGTAGCTCACTTGGTAAAGTACAGGCTAAGCATGCAGAAAACCCTGGGTTTGAGCCCCAGCACCACATAAAATCAAATGTGGTGGTGTACACCTGTAATCCCAGCACCTGTAGAGAAAGGCAAGATCGGAAGTTCAAGGTCACCCTCTGCAACACAGCAAGTTGGAGGCCAGCCTGAGATATATGAGACAAGGAGAAAGAGGAGGAGGAGGAGGAGGAAGAAAAAGAAAAGGCATGGGGGAACTAGAAGGGGTCCCTGAAGAAGGCTCACTACTCATGGGGCTACTCATGGGTGTTGCCTTAGCATGAGCTCAGAGATCTGTGGAGGTTTGAATGAGAACTCCCATAGGCTCAGGTTTGAATGCTTGGTCTCCAGTCGGTGGAACTGTTTGAGAAGGATTGGGAGGTGTGGTTTTGTTGGAGGAGGTGTGTCACTAGAGGTGGACTTTGAGGTTCCCAAATCCACAGCAATCCCAGTTAGCGCTCTCTGCCTCTCGGTTATTGCCTCAAAATGCAAGCTTCCAGCCATTGCTCCAGTGTGGCGCCTGCCTGCTGTCTTAGTCTCTGCCATGAGGGTCAGGTCTTGGCTCTCTGAAACTGTGAGTCCCTGATCAGAAACTGTTTCTTCTATGAACTGCTGTGGTCATGGTGTTTCGTCACAGCAATAGAGACGTAACTAAGACACTACCCAACAGAATTTGTAGCTCTTCTTGACCTGACCTCTCCCCTTCAATGCACACCAGACTTAGAAACAATTTCCCCTATGCAATTACTGAGAAGCCCTTTAGTTAACATGTCCCCAGTGTCACCAAGGTTTATGTTCTAGACACTGTGACTGTGTTAAACACATTGCTTTCACCTTTCTAGTATGTGATACCTCTTGTGGAAGACAGAATCATTTCCCCCACTTTGAAGAAGAGACCCTGCGTCACAAGACCAGCAAAGGGTAGAGTGAAGTTCACACTGTGGTCTGGCTACCAGTCTTGAGGCTTCAGCAAGCATCCTCACCAGATGCCCTATTGATAATTGCTGGTGAGAAACTGCACTTCAGACAGCACAGGTATAAGATGCTGATGTGAATTTAACAGCAGAGCTTTTTGTAAGTTTTAGTTCTCTTTGATTTTCTGACAGTTCCATAATTATATTCATTTTCCATTACCTTTTGTTATCCCATTTCCTTTTCCTCTGCACCCTTCTCCTTCTCATCTAGTCCCCAAGTGGCTACATCATTTAAGAAAATGACACACCCCGTCCCTGCAGAAACCATTAACAATCAATAGCGCTTCAGGATGTGACGAGGCCTCAAGGGCACCTCTTCTATCCATGATGGCATGTTGAAGGGCCCAATCTTGTGCATATATCTACTGCTGCTGTGTGTTCATGACTATAGTGGTACTCCTCCCAAGCTGGCTTCAAACTTTCAATCCTCCTGCCTCAGCTTCCTAAGTGCCAGGATTACAGGATGTGCCTCCACGCCCAGTACCAGCAGAGCTCTTAAGCCGTTTGTCAAAGGAACTGGCAGGGCCAGAAAGGAATAAAGACAGATCTCTCTGTTTCTTCCTTTAAATGAGGTCTAACACACCCTGGGGTCTTCAGGCATGATACCTGTGCCTAGAGGGTCCCTGGTGGTCTGGGCACTTAATGACTTTGGAGTTAACTAGTCTCTAGGCATCTCTCTCACACAGGCAGCCCTGACCTGGCATAGGCTCAAATAAGTAAGGATTAGAAAGAAAAAGATGTTTCTTTTTCTCTTATGCTACTGGAGATAGAATCCAGGGTCTTTAAGTATACGCTTTACCACTGAGCTACACCCTCAGTCCATAGAAGGAGCACTTTAATTTTTTGATAGTGTGCCGGTGTCTGTGTGTATGTGAGGTGTGTGTGGGTAGATGTCAGAGGATGACTTTCAGGAGTCAGTTCTCTCCTTCCTCTGTAGGTTCTGAGGACTGAATTCAGGCCCATCAGGCTCCCAGAGCAAGCACTTTACTGGCTGAGACATCTCACTGGCCCCACAGTGAACACTTCGAGGAAAAGTGTCTCAGGGGAACACAGGAGGAAACTGAGGTAATAGCTCTATAGCCTGCCCCACCCACCCCCTTCTCAAATTTCCATGCCTCTGCTGTCCAGAGCTTAAACTTTTGGAACATTCTCTGTTCAGTGCTCTGAATAGGGAGGGATGCATGCCATCCTGGGAGAAGACAATGCCATGTGACTCGCTTTCCTAAGGAGGTGCAGCTGGGCTTCTGAGAAACATCCACACAGGAACTGGAAACACAAAGGCAATGAGGCATTTCAGTTCCCTTACAGAGAGAGCTACCAGGACAGGGGCCCTGGGCGGTGCTCGGGAGTTATCTGCTTTAGGAGGTACTCCTCACAAGCAGCAGCCATCCCTGGGCCCAGGGAGCATATTAAGGGGGATAATTCAGAGCAATCAGAATATGGGGCCTGCCTGATCTGCTCTAGGGTGATGAAGTAATAGCCTGGTGCCTCTCAAACCTCCTCCAGAGTAGGCCAGCTCCATGCCCAATTTTCATCTGACAGGCAGAGGGCTGAGGACACCGGGCCTGTGCCTCGTGACCACTCAGATAGCTCGGGTTCTGGGGGCCTCCTCAGACACAGACATGACTCAGAGGAAACCTGGAATCCTTCTCAAGACCCAGAGTCTCCTAGACACCTCATTGCCCAATTCTTTATGTGCCATACTGAATTATCTCCCAGTTTCCTATTTCTGTGTGATGGTGCAAGTTTCTCTCCTGAGAAGCCACATGTTTATCACATGATAAACCACAGGCCACCAGCAGAGGGAGGAAGGATGCTAGGAAGTCTCTTATTCTGGATCCCATTCTAGTTCAAAACTGTGGGTAGTACCATCACTCTAAGCTCTGGCTCCCCCAGGGGACCAGCAGAGGCCAGGATGAGATCACAACTCAGCTTTCAGTTTCTCAGAAGGCAGTTTCCATGTTCCTTTCCTCTACATACTTAGGAGGACCTGGACTCCAAGGCCTCCCTTCCCCTCAGATCTCTAACTTCGAGGGGCAAATATGCCCTAAGACTATGAGATCAAAGCATGCTGCGGGCTGAGGAGACGTGTGCTATTGCTGCATCTGGCTGACCAGTACCTCAGTGCTTGGGTGAGTTCTTCAGGGGCCCTTTAGGAAAGCAGAGCTGTCTTTCACTAGGGTTTTGGGGTTGTTTTTGTAAAAAAGACCCTCTCTGTGTCCCACCACAGTGAAGCAGAGAAGAGGAAGCTTACCACAGAGGCTCACTCTCAGGGAGCCACACACAGAAATGCATACATACGCAGGCCACACTTCCTCCCAGGCCGAACAGGAACCTACACTTCTGCAAAGACCACTAAACCCCCAACACCAGTACCCATGGGCACATCTACCCACAGCTGAGCTGCTGAGGATTTCCAGTGTGACTTCAGGACCAAAAAAGGAGGAGGTTCTCCTCTTGCCAAAAAGTAGTATGGCCCCGAGACACAAACAAGTTGGCTTTCCATATGACTCACCTGATTCTACAAGCAAAGGTGTCTGCATCCAAGCACAAGGCAACCACTCCCCACACAGACCTTCATCCTCTCAGCAAGCTAGTGAGGGTACAAACACTGCTTGGGAATTATCAGGATTACAAACACCTTGTTTTAGAAAACAAAACCTCTCTCCAGCTCTGCAGGTGTCAGGGAGGGCTGACAGATGAAATGTGCCAAGGTCCTGCTACCAAGAAGGCCCAAGCTGCTGGCTCAGAAGCCACACCGCAATTAGCATCCTGTCATTTGCTCATTTTTTTGCATTTCATGTATCACAAGGAGGCCACAGAGAGCATGAAATATATCGGCTATTTTTTGTTTTGTTTCCTTTTATGTTTGTGCTTGCTTGAGCAAATGCTCTACCACTGAGCTATATGTCCAACCCACTGGTTTAAAACATATTTTGTTATCACTGTGTGTGTGTGTGTGTGTGTGTGTGTGTGTGTGTGTGTGTATGTGTGTGTACATGTGTACATGTGTACATGTGCACAAGTAGGGGTCAGAGGACAACTCTTGGGAGTTAGTTCTCTCCTGCCACCTTGTGGGATCCAAGGACTAAACTCAAGTCATTAGGAGCAAGTTGCCTCTATCCACTGAACCATCTCACCACACCCCTGCCCATATTTGTCTTAACTGCATGTCTATTCGGTAATCTAATTTTCTCTGTTGTAAAAGTCACAGAGTCACAATAAAAATTCCTCTTAATGGGGGTTGGGGCTGCAGCTCAGGGACAGAGCTTGCCTAACACACACAAAACCCTGCCACTGGGGGAAAAATTCTTTTAAACAATAAAAGCAAACTATGACTCAAATGCACCACCCCACTTAGTACACAACAGGGTCATTACATCCTTGACATCAGAGAGGTTCTGCGGACAGCCCGGAGTTTCTCAGCCTGATCATGGGTAGACCCATCATCCTTCACTTCCTTCTCCTGTCCCATTACATCAAGCAGGGTGATTTCTACATAAATGAGGAATCAACGTCACTCTGTTTAGGGCCTGCTTGCAAAAATGAGACCCTGTGTGGGAACTCTAGTACATCATTCAAGTTTGCTCACAGCGTGAGATGTCCCTGGTCTCTCTGGTGGGTAATGAGCACTGCTGGATTTTCAGCGCTGTCCAGGGCCACCAGGGATAAGGTCTGACCTGTAGTGTTGCTTCATACGAAGCCAAGAACTTGAGCTAGTTCTTCCTTTGGAATAGCAGTTCAACGTTGTAGCATTTAATTGGGGAAAAGCCTTCTGATATCCACTTGTCGAGGCTTACCCCCACCCCCAAAGGGCTGTATGAGTGGCATTAGCTTTTTGGCAATGGAAACAGAGAGGAGATGGGATACAGGAAGCATTGTCATGAACAAAGGCCTGGGTCCACCACACAAATCTCAGTCCCAACCTGACAGAAGACAGAGATACTTTCCAGCTTTGTCACCCTGTGGACAAGGAAGTGACAGATATGCACAACACCCTCAGGTTGAGTCAGCTCTTAGTGGTCAGACATGAGATGGGGGGAAGGGAACTTTATGTCCTCACATTTCTAACACCCATGGGCACATTCATTGGGAAAACTCTGAGAGGAAAAAAAAAAAAAAAAAACCTTGAACTTCTAGTTAATCATTCCAAGTGGCTGCAAACTTCATAGACATTTCTCATTTCATTTTAGTTTTTTTAAAAAATTTATTTATTTATTATGTATACAGAAGAGGGTGCCAGATCCATTACAGATGGTTGTGAGCCACCATGTGGTTGCTGGGAATTGAAACTCGGGACCTCTGGAAGAGCAGTCAGTGCTCTTAACCTCTGAGCCATCTCTCCAGCTCCTCATTTTAGTTTTTAAAGACAGGGTCTCATGTAGCCTAGGCTGGTCTTAAACTCATGATCCACCTGCTTCAGCATCCCTAGTTCTAGGACTGCAGGCATGTAGTTGATTTTGTTTATTTTTAAGACAGGGTCTCTATATTGCTCTGGTTGGCCCAGAACTCAGTATGTAGATCAGGTTGGCTGGGAACTCACAGATCTGCCTCCCTACCAAGTTCTGGGATTAAAAGTGTGTGTCACTACACCCAAACCAGTATATGCTATCTCAATCAGTTCAGCATTTCTGACTTCAGAAACCTCCACACAATTGTGATAAAATCAATGGCATCATGCAAGGCAGCTCCCCAAGCCCACATTGGTTTGAGGCAGTGTCTAGGACAGTTCACCTACACAATGAGGCGTACGACACACTTGCCAGAGGCCACAATATTGCTAGTGTGGCTACTGATAAAGCTTCACTAATAGCCTGGGACTGCCACAAGCCAGCTTGTGCCAGACATCAGGCAATCTTGTCAAAATGTTCCTACCTCCACCCCCAAGTCAGGAGTTTACAAGCCTAGTACTAAAGTAAAGACTGATAGTTTCTTTAATCTTAAAAGCAGGGATGCCAGCACAACATCAGCTCTCCTCTCACGCTCCCTGCCTGGCTCAGCCGACGCTCCCATCCCTGGCTGGAGTGTAGAGCGTCTAATTGCACCGGGCACTACTAGAGGGCATATGCCGCATGCGTAGGGCATCTCTTAGAGCTGTTCACTCTAGCTTCATTGAGCTAGTGCCTGGGCTGCTGCTGAGGCTGCTGGAGAGTTTAACAGTGTAGCTCCGATGCGGGTCCTAGAAACTCTGTATCAGGACTCAACACCTGCTGTCTCTTATTTAAACTCTCTTAACTTTGATTTCACTTGCTGCCAAATGAGAGTAACAGTGTTGTGGAATATTAGTTGAAGATATACATTTATTTATGCTGTGGAACATTTGTTTTAATGATGCAAAGATGTGTTGTATTCTTTTATGTTGCATTTGTTTAACTCAGTGAAGCTGTTACTTTGTCTAAAACACCTTATTGGTCTACTAAAGAGCCGAGTGGCCAATACCGAGGCAGGAGAAAGGACAGGCGGGACTGGCAGGCACAGAGACTAAATAGAAGGAGAATAAATAATAATAATAAATCTGGGAGAAGAGATCAAGAAGCAAGAAGAACAAGGGGAGGAGGACACAAGGGACCAGCCGCCCAGCCAGCCACGGAGTAAGAGTGAAAGTGAGATTCCAGAAGTAAGAAGAGGAAAATCCAAGAGGCAAAGGTAGACGGGGTAATTTAAGGTAAGAAAAGCTAGCTAGAAATAAGCCAAGCTAAGGCCAGGCATTCATTCATTCATTCATTCATTCATTTATTTACTCACTCATTTATTTATTTATTTATTTTGGTTTTTTCTCTGTGTAGCTCTGACTGTCCTGGAACTCACTCTGTAGACCAGGCTGGCCTCAAACTCACAGAGATCCGCCTGCCTCTGCCTCCTGAGTGCTGGGATTAAAGGCGCCGCTGCCGCCGCCGCCACCACCCGCAAGACCAGGCATTTATAAGAAAGAATAAGCCTCCATGTGTGATTTATTTGGGAGCTGGGTGATGGGCCCCCATAAGAGTAAGAGCCAAAAGAGCAAAAACAAACAAACAAGAAACAAACAAAACCCAACAACACGACAGGACTTGAGAGGTGGCTCAGCAGGCAAAAGTGCTTGACACTAAAGTCTGATAACCAGAGTTTGATCCCCAGAACCTACATAAAGGTGGAAAGACAAGACTCCACAAAGTTACTCTTCAACTTCCACGCACACAATAGCACGCGTGCACACTCACATATACACATGATGATAAATATTTTTTAATGATGATAGTCCCCTGTCCTGGTTAGTGTTTGTGTCAGCTTGACACAAGCTGAAGTCATCTGAGAGGAAGGAACCTCAACTGAGAAAATGCCTCCACAAGATCAGGCTGTAGGCAGGCCTGTGGGGCATTTTCTTAACTAGTGATGGATAAGAGGATCTAGCCATTGTGGGGTGCGGATGCGCTGGGCTGGTGGCCCTATGTTCTGTTAAAAAAAAAAAAAAAAAAAAAAAACAAAAACAGGCTGAGTAAGCCATGAAGAGCAAGCCAGTAAGCAGCACTCCTTCATGGCCTCTGCATCAGCTCCTGCCTCCAGGTTCCTGCTCGGTTTAAGTTCCTGTTTTGGCTTATCTCAATGAACTGTGATTCAGGATGTGTAAGCCAAATAAAGCCTTTCCTCCCCTACTTGCTTTTGGTCATGGTGTTTCAACACAGCAATAGTGACCCTAAGCAAGACTCCCCCTTCAAAAGTGCCAGGGGGAAGCTGGAAGGATTGCTCAATGGTTAAGAAAGCACATACTGTAAAACAAAGATGACTAGACTGCTACTCACAACTCCAGGGAGGCTACCTAGAAAACAGGAGCCTTAGAAAGACACAGGGATCGCCCAATGACAGAGAAATGGATGAGATCTACATGAACAACCTGGACGTGAGTGAGGGTAATGAAGGGCAAGATTTGAGGGAAAGAAAGCTTAGGGGAGCAGGAGATCCCAGCTGGATCAAGAACAGAAAGGGAGAACAAGGAATAACAGACCATGATAAATGATGAACACATGAGAACAGGATTAGGCAGAGTGCTAGAGAAGTCCCCAGAAATCCACAATGATACATCCTCTGTAGACTGCTGGCAATGGTCGAGAGGAAGCCTGATCTGACCTGGTCTGGTGATCGGATGGCCAAACACCCTAACTGTCGTGCTGGAACTCTCATCCAATAACTGATGGAAGTGGATGCAGAGATCCTCGGCCAGGCCCCAGGTGGAGCTCCAGGAGTCCAATTGGTGAGAAAGAGAAGGGATTGTATGAGTGAGAATTGTTGAGACCAAGATTGGAAAAGCACAAGGGACAAATAACCAAACTAATGGAAACACATGAATTATGAACCAATAGCTGAGGAGCCCCCAACTGGAGCAGGCCCTCTGGATAAGTGAGACAATTGAATAGCTTGAACTGTTTGGGAGACAAACAGGCAGTGGGACCGGGACCTGTCCTTAGTGCATGAGCTGGCTGTTTGGAACCTTGGGCTTACACAGGGACACTTTGCTCAGCCTGGAAGGAGGGGACTGGACCTGCCTGGACTGAATCCACCAGGTTGAGCTGAATCCCCAAGGGAGTCTTTGCCCTGGAGGAGATAGGAATGGGGGGGAAGGGGGGAGGACAGGGGAACCCATGGCTGATATGTAAAATTAAAATACAAATATCCATATAAAAATAAATATTGAAATAAAATTTTAAAAAAAAGAGAGCACATACTGTTCTTGAAAGGAACTGTCTTACTTTTTTATTGTTATGACAAGACACCACAGTCAAGACAATTTATAGAAGAAAGGTCATTGGAGCTTACAGTTTCAGAAGCTCCATGATCATAAGTCCATGATCATATGCCAAGGAGCATGACATCAGGCAGGCAGACATGGCACTAGAGCCTTAGCTGAGATACCATGATCCACAAACACACGGCAGAGAAAGGGCTAACTGGAAATGGTGACACACCTCCTCAGTAAGGCCACACCTCCTAATCCTTCCCAAACAGTTCCACTAATTGAGGACGAAGCATTCAAACACACAAGCCTATGAGGGCCGTTCTCATTCAAACCATCACAGGACCCAAGTTAAGTTCCCAAAACCTGTGTTGAGCAGCATACAACTACCTGAAACTTCAGGGGCTCTGACGCCCTCTCTGGCCTCACTGAGCAGCTGCACCCACATGCACGCACACAATGATAACAATGGTAATGGGCTCAATTGAGATAGTTGAGAGGACAAATGAGATAATTGATGAAAGACACCAAGCACAGGCATCCTTCAGCATAGGAGCTGGAAAAAACAAAAAAAGAATCTCAGAGACTAAGAGTGCATACTGCTCTTTTTTTTGTTTTGTTTTGTTTTGTTTTTGTTTTTCGAGACAGGGTTTCTCTGTGTAGCTTTGCACCTTTCCTGGAACTCACTTGGTAGCCCAGGCTGGCCTCAAACTCACAGAGATCCTCTTGGCTCTGCCTCCTGAGTGCTGGGATTACAGGCGTGCGCCACCCCCACCCGGCCATATTGCTCTTACAGAAGACCTGAGTTCAGTTCTCAGTACCCACATTAAGAAGCTCATAACTGCCTGTGACTCCAGCTCCAGGGGGATTCAAATACCTCTGGCCTCTGTAAAACACTCACTGCACATACCACACACACACACACACACACACACACACACACACACACAGGTGTATAGGACCATGCCATTCCTTGGTTTTTGTTTTTGTTTTTTTTGTGGGGGTTTTATTGAGTGACACAGGGTCTCACCTCAAATTTGTGAGCCACCTGCCTGCTAACCCCTATTAAGTGTATTTTCTTTGTTGTGTTGGTATTCAAGAGTACCTAGAATAAGAAAAGATCCGTCTAGAAAGAATACAATCCCTTCACCTTAAATTCAGAGCTGTCATGTTGGAAAAAGGCAAGGGCTTCTTGAGATTGACAAGGGTCTCTGAAAGACTTCAAAGACAACAAAAGAAACAAATTTGAGCCGGGTGGTGGCAGCGGTGGCGCACGCCTTTAATCCCAGCACATGGGAGGCAGAGCCAGGTGGATCTCTGTGAGTTCGAGGCCTGCCTGGGCTATCAAGTCAGTTAGTTCCAGGAAAGGTGCAAAGTGTACACAGACTGACGCTGTCTTGAAAAACCAAAAAAACAAAAACAAAACAAAAAGAAAAACAAAAACAAAAAAACAAATTTGAATTTAATATAAACTTCTTCAACAAGTGACTTTCTCCAGGGCACAAAAGTGAAGGCCCCTTCCAGAGCAAACCAAAAACTTAAGTCCAAAGACTCCAAGTGTCTACATATGTTCAAAGAGATATGAGGATCATTTTCTGCAAAATAAATATAAACTTGGGGCCAGGAAGGTAGGCAAAGGGCTTGCTAAAGTGTTTGCCTATGCATGGAACCCTGGGTTCAACTCCTGTCACCACATAAATTAGACACAGGAGTGCACGCCTGCAATCCTAGCACTCTGGAAGCTGAGGCAGGAGGATCAAAAGTTCAGGGCCGTGGGTCTGTAGAGCTATCACAGGGGTTAGGAACATGTGCTGTTCTTGCAAAGGACCAGGACTCAGTTTCCAGCATCCACATTGTTGCTCACCAAACATCTATGGCACACACAGGGTGCACATATATACACGCAGGCACAATATTCAAACATATAAAATAAAATAATTTTTAAAAATTTTAGCTGAGTGATGGTGGCACACTCCTTTAATCCCACCACTCCAGAGGCAGAGGCAGGCAGATTTCTGAGTTCAAGGCCAGCTTGGTCTATAGAGTGAATTCCAGGGCAGTCAGGGCTACATGGAGAAACCCCGTCTCCAAAAACAAAAAGAATAAAATTAATTAATTAATCACATTTTAAAAATAAAAGTTCAAGGCCAGACTAGATTACAGAGCAAGGCATTATCTTCAAAAAGCAAAAACAAAAAGAGCCTGGAGGGATGGCTCAGTGGTTAAGGGCGCTTGTTGCTCTTACAGAGACTGAGGTTCAATTCTTTGAACTCACTTGGTGGCTCACAATCATCAGTAACTCTAGTTCAAGGGGGTCTGACACCCTCTTCCGACCTCCTTGGGCAACAGGCACAAATGTGGTGCACAGATAAATGCTTAGGGCAAAACACCCATACACATAAAATAAATATATCTAAAAAAATTGTTTTAACCTTAAAGTTAGAATTAGAGGCTAGGCTAAGGGAGTCAGGGGTAGAATTAGAATTAGCTCAATAGTAGAGCACGTGCTCAGCATATATGATGTCCTGGGTTTGGTTTCTACCTCCCTTTCCCCTCCCCCACAAAATTAACTTGGGATAGGCCTGAATATTATAGTAAGGTCATGTTTCAATCAGAAGAATGTCTGTTTTATTTGTTGTTTGGTTGGTTTGGTGTGGTTTGGTTTTGAGACAGGGTTTCTCCGTTTAGCCCTAGCTGTCCTAGAACTCACTCTGTAGATCAGGCTGGCCTTGGTTTCAGAGCTCTACCTGCCTCTGTCTTCCGAGTGCTGGCATTAAAGGCATGCACCACCACACCTGGCCCCCAGAAGACTGTCTTTGATATCAGATTCAGCTGTTCTAGAGCCCCACAGTTTACATTCAACAGAAATCTCTGTGCTGTAGTGGCACATATCTGTCTGGCTACTTAGAGACTGAGGATGGGGGGGATGGAGGACCTAAGTTTGCAGCCTGGGAAGCCATATAGCAAATTCAAGGCCAGATTAGGCTACTTACCCAAAACCGTTTAAAATCAAAAATTACTTTAAAAAAAAAAAAAAAAAGCAGTATGGAAGGGGATGCTGGGGATGGGGAAGCTGCCAGCGGTGTAGCTCAGTGACAGGGTGCCTGCCTAGCATGTACGAGCCGTGAGTTCGGTCCCCAGCACTACACACAGAAAAGAAGATCTCTATTCCTATTACCCACGTTAGACTTCAGTGTGATCACTCATTCTCGGTTGCAAACTGAGTGACTTTCGCGGGGGGCCACTTCTATCATCTCAGTGAACAGTCCTCAGACACAAACGTGCCTTGCCTCCGCCTCGCACTTCTAAGGGCGCGACTATGAACAGGCCTGATTCTCCGTGGATCCCAGCTCTCCTGAGCTCTTCAGTGTTACACAGCACCCTTTTCATATCTCTACGGAGTATCTCTTAGTAAATGTTATGTGAAAGTTGATGATCCTGTTAGCCAAGGGAAGATAATCCACAGTCACTACTCCGAACCCCCAGCCCTTTGGCAACTTGCTGAAAGATGCTGAGAACGATATCTGTCCACGGCATATCAAGGTTGGCAGGGTTGTAGAGTGAAGGTGGGCTAAGGAAAAACAACAGGAAAAGAGATGGAGTGGCCATGCGCTTTTTCTTGTAAATGTAGGAGAGAAAGTAGTGCATGACTAATTATTAAAGATTTCGAAAGTCTCTGAACTTAACCACATGCAATGTTTTAGAAAGTCAACAGCTGAAGAAATGAACTCCTTCCTTACTACATAAAATGAACTAAAATACACAGTCAACTAATGGTTGCTCTCCCATGGGGACATAACAAAGCCACAGGCTTTGATAAACTCTCCACAAGGTTGCAGAGCTTAGCAACTACAAATTGATGGTTTGGAGACAAACTCACCAAAAGGCCTTAGGGGCCGCCCCCACCCCAGCTAGTTTCTCCACTTGTTCTGGTAAATGTCAGGTCACCCTGTCAAGGGGTAGTCTCAGCTATGGCTTCCAAGCCCAGCAGGGTAGGGAGGTAGGGAGGTCCTGGTCATGTGAAGACCCTGCGGCTTTTAAACATGAAATCCTGCACCCACAGTGGATGATTGAGGGCAAGCAGAATTGCCCTCTTTTGCACGCAAGATTAGCCTAGCGTCAAATGAGAAGCCCAGCTGCTGCAGGCTGCTGGAGGAAGCAGCCCTGGTTTCTGGGGTTTAGGTAGCAGTCAAGATGCAAACACAGTCGTAACCTAGACCCCTCCCAAGAGGCAGCTGCAGCAACCTTCTTGAGGCCTCTGTTTTGTGAGGTGAAGGGAAGCCCAGGCTGTGGGGAAAAGAGATGTGACATGGGGGTGTAACCTGCCACCTCCCACAGTAATGGCCAGCAGGCGGGCAGTGAGGGGCAATTCCAGGAGGTGCCACCTGAAATGGGAGATGACACTGGACCTAACCCTTTGCTTAGGCTTTAAAATCAGTAGAGTTTTCATTTCCTAGCCTCCAGGGTAGGGTTGGCTGCTAAGTTCTTGAGCAGAGGCAAGAAAGAGAAGGTACAGCCCCAGCTGCCTGGGCCTGGGCCAGCCCACATCCTCTCGGTTTCTCCTATAGCTCACTCGGCTGGTATCTGACTCTGGGATTTCCCCTAGAGGCATGTTGGAATAACCATCTTGTACAATCTTCCCTGGTGAAAGTAAAAAAAAAAAAAAAATGTCTTTGCGTGGAGTTTAAAGTGGTCCAGCAAAAGAGAAAGGCTAAAAGTCCAAGCAAGGTTGGTTGGATCAAATCAATGAAGGCCGTGTCCAGCTCAGGCGAGACAGGATAGAGAGGAACAGGGTTGAAAGGCTCAGCCCCACCCAGTGTCTCTGCCTCAGATCAATCTTAGTATTTAAAAGTTATATTCCTGGGGTTTGGGAGAAAGCTGGGTTGTTACTGCTTGCCTTGCGAGAGTTAAGGACTCGATTCCATCCCCATAATCTGTGTTAAAAACAAAACAAGTCCTTGGGCACGGTGGTGAGCCTGCATTCCCAGTGCTGGCCAGCCTAGCCTACTGGGGCAGTTCTGAGCTGTTGGGAAGCCCAAGTGGATTAAACACACACAGCCACACATAAAATATTCTCCTAAGCAAGGCCCCTTCCTGTATTTTCAAGAGCTGTGGACTATCTCTCAAAAGGGGACTAGCTCTTCAAAATGGGAAGAAGGCCCATTAGTTTGTTAGGTCAGGGCTCAGCTTTCCCTTCTATAAACCAGGGTTCTAATACGAACTTTCATCAGTGTGTAGTACACCTGTTGACCCAGCATTCTGGAGGCTGAGGCAGAGGGTTGGAAGTTTAAGACCCTGCCTGTGCTACATAAGGAGTTCAGGCTAGCCAGGACTGTATAATGAGACCAAAACTAACTAATAAAAATAATTGTCCCTTGTGGTTGTTGTAAGAATCGAACACTGGGGGTTGGGGATTTAGCTCAGTGGTAGAGCGCTTGCCTAGCAAGCGCAAGGCCCTGGGTTCGGTCCTCAGCTCAAAAAAAAAAAAAAAGAAAAAGAAAAGAAAAGAAAAGAAGAATCAAACACTGCATAAATTAGACACAAATCCTTTTAAGTGTGTCACAAAAGGACAAAATGAAAGATAGACCATGATAATACACCGTCAACATCAAGTTCCCTGAGGTGAGGAATGACAGAATTGAGGACCTGACATGTTCTACTCCAAACATTCCAATATATTTGAATTTTTTATTCTAAAAATGAGTGATTTGGGTGTTTTCTTTCTTTCTTTCTTTCTTTCTTTTTCTTTTTTTTTTTTTTTGGTTGTTGTTTTTCAAGATAGGGTTTCTCTGTGTAGCTTTGCGCCTTTCCTGGAACTCACTCTGTAGTCCAGGCTGGCCTCGAACTCATAGAGATCCTCCTGCCTCTGCCTCTGAGTGCTGAGATTAAAGGCGTGTGCCACCACTGCCCGGCTGATTTGGGTGTTTAGTAAAGGACTTTTGTCATGGTAGTCAGATGATGATTTAAAACACTTTTTGATAGCTAGGCAGTGGTGACATATGCCTTTTAACCCAGCACTGAAGAGACAGGCATTTGGATCTGAGTTCGAGGCCAGCCTGGTCTACAGACCAAGTTCCAGGACAGCCAGGGCTACACAGAGGAAACCCTGTATTTAAATTACTTTTATGTGTATGGACGCTGTGCCTGCATCTACGTCTATGCACCATGTGTGTGTCTAATGCCCAAGAAGACCAGAAGATAGTGTCAGATCCCCTAGAACTGCGGTTACTGATGGTTGTGGGGCACCATGTAGCCGTTGGGAATCGAGTCCAGGTCCTTTGCAAGAGCAACCAGTGGGGTTTTTGTTGTTGTTGTTTGGTTGGGTTTTATTTTGGTTTTTTAAGACAGACTTTCTCTGTAGCCCTGGCTGTCCTGGAACTCACTCTGTAGACCAGGCTGGCCTCAAACTCAGAGAGCCACCTGCCTCTATCTCCCAAGCTCTGGGGCTAAAGGTGTGCACCACAACCAATGTTCTTAAGCACTCCAGTTCCCTTAGTACATGTTTTTTTATCTTTATTTAAGTGAAGGGGTGGAGAGAGAGGGAGGGAGGGAGGAAGGGAGAGAGAGACAGAGGGAGAAAAAGAGAGACAGAGAGACAGAGCAAGGGGATATGAACAAATCAGAATGCAAGAGAGTACACATAAGTACAGGTGCTCCCAGAAGCCAGAAAATGTACCAGATCCTCTGGAGCTGGAGTTGCAGGTGTTTGTGAGCTGCCAGCAATGGGTGCTGGGAGCCAACCGTGGATCCTCAGAAGAGCAGCAAGCACTCCAGCCCTGAGCCATCTCTCCAGCCCTGAGATGTTGAGTTTTGAAACAGATCTTCCAGCACTTGGGAGGATCACTGAGATTTTAAATCCAGCCTGAGCTGAATGTGACCCTACTGAAAAAAGAAACACCACCTCCTCCAAGAATAAAACTCAGATCTTCATGTTAACTTTCTCCCCTTTGGTAACGGGCTCATCCTGCCATTTCTGGCTTTTCCGTGGATACTGAAGACCCCAATTCAGGTCCTCACGCTTGCACAGCAAACACACTGAACCAACCCTAACGCTGGGATTAAAGGAGTGTGACACCACACCTGCCTCCCAAGTCATTCTTTTTAAGGTTTGTTTTTATTACTTTGAATTATGCATAGGTGCTTGTCTGCATGTGGGTATGCTCAGATGAGTGCAGGTGCCCGCAGAAGACGGAGGCACCAGATCCTCTGGAGCTGGTTTTAAGCTACCTGGGACGGGTGCTGGAAGTGCACTCAGATCCTCTGCAGGAGCAGAGCTCAGCCACTCTTAACAGCGGAACCATTTCTCCAGCTCATCCCAGGAATTCAAGCCCCGTTCGACATTTGAAAATCTGTGCAATCTACTACATTAACAGATTAAGGATGAAAAGCATATGAACATCCCAACATGCTTGAGCAAAACATTTCTGAAAAGTCAACATCTATTTCTGCTTTAAAATGATAGGGAAATGGCTCTTGGAAACTAGAAATAAAAAGATCAAGAAACTTCCTTAAGTCAAATGATTATGATCACGCTACTCAATCTTGAGGCGTGAGGCATATTCATATCAAATCCAAAAATGGGCAAAGGCTATGACAAAGAAGAAATAACCAAAGAATGTTAAGAGAAGGCACCAAGCTTTATCAGCAATCAGGGCCATATGAACGCTGAGATGCTATTTTGACCCATCAGATTGGCACAGCTACATATAACAAATGTGGGTAACAATGAGAACAGATTCTCTTCGAAGGTAGTTTAGGGGCTGGGATATAGCACAATAGTAGGAAATTTGCCCACTATTCCCAAGGCCCTGGGTTGGCTCTTCGACCATAAGAAAAAGTATGGTGAAGATATAAACTGTGTTAACCTTTTTTCCCAGGACTGTGCCTATTGATATTTAAAATGCCTGTGTGTTTCTCAACTTAGTGACTCCACAACTAGATTTTTCCCATTTTTATTTTAAGACAATGTCTCAGTATGTAGTCATGGCTGACTTGGAACTCAACTATGTAGACCAAACTAGCCTCTAACTCAGAGATCTACCTGCCTCTGCCTCCTGAGTGATAGGATTATAGGTATGTGCCACCACGCCTACCTAGGTTTTTTTTTTTTTTAATTTTCATTTTTTAGTTTTATTTCATGTATGTATTTGCTTGTATGTGTGTATGTGCACCATGTGTGTCCCTGATGCCCACAGAGAAGGGCATCAGATCCTCTGTAACAGGAGTTACAGGCAGTTGTGAGTCACAGTGTAGATGCTGGGAACTGAACCCAAGTCCTTTGGAACAACAGCAAGAGCCCTTACCAGCTGAGCCATCTCTCCAGTCCCACATCTGGATACTTTTTTAGGCAGCATTCATTTGTGTGACCCATGGTTTTTTGTACCATACATGGTTTCTCATTGCAGTATTATTTGAATAGCAAAAGCTGAGGTTAATTTGCCAAGAATTAGTATTATCTCCCATGTCTTTTTCTACCAAGAACATGGGGGCTAGAGGAGATCTTGGAAGAACAAACCTTGTCATTTTATAATTCCTTAGGCAGCACCTCTTAGAAGATGAACCACTTCGGGGCCATCGCTATCAGAATGACCTCCCTGCTACTGTCTAGGAAGTACGTGTGAGGAGACCTGCTGAGTTCTAAGGGTTTAAAAAAGTTTCCAGAGCACCAACTGAGTCTCTAGGGGTGTCAAGGATGTGGTGGATACTAGAAGCTACCTTGATAGGTTTTCCTGGGAAGGTTGTCAGTTGACAGGCAGTTCTATCTGTAATCTGTATTTTAAAAAAAAGGTGGGGGGTGTGAGGAGCAGCAATTCAGGGCATGCACGCCTCCTAAGCACCAAGGAATCAATATTCTCTAACAGTGGCAGCTGTGCTGGGTTGCTCAACAGTCTCTACTAACAAAACTTGCTGGCCTGGGAACAGCAGTCTTAGAACCTCCTGTGAGAGTGAGGGGCTGGCTACTAACAAGATCAGGTTCTCTGACAACCTAGGAGAATATCAGCATGGGCGTGGCTTCCTTTATGACTGGGAAAAGAACTTCAGGAGGAGGAGCCTGCTGGGTTTCCTGTAGACACTGGAGCTGAAGAAATATGGCAAAAATCCCAAAGGATGTGCAAGAGACAGTGGATCAGATGCTGCCAGTCCTTTGCCTACTGGTCAGCCAGCAGAGGTGGGCCGTTTGTGGCCCTGTTCAGCTTGTGAACAGTAGTGGTTGCCAACTGTGTATAAAGAGCAACCTTGAGTCATACAGGCTAGTGAGAGATGGCAAGTCCTTGGCTTGTCTGCACCCATGCCCTTGGTATGGTCTCTGTGGGCAGCATTTATACAGCCACATTTACCAACCTGGCCCCACAGGAGGACCCCAGTCCTGGAAGCAGAATATAGGACTCTTTTCCCTGTGGTGCTGCCTGGCACAATCAGAGATCAGTAATATTAGGGTTAATGGTGCCTGCACCCCTTTTCCTAGCTCTGAGTAGTTTATGGTGGCCCAGAATTGATCTCCCATGGGTCATAAAGTCCAACAGACAATGCTTTACTCTCTGGCCCTGCTCTGAAGTGGGTGTTTTACTGCCTTCTCATCCTTCTCTTTGAACCTTCTGATTCTTGGTGGTTTGGTCACTCCATCAACACTGAGAACTCAAGAAAAGTCTTTTGTTGACCTTTTCATTCACTGGATTGGAGGCTACAAGCAGCACTTCAGAATGGTTTTATAAAACACCAGCAAAGGTTCCATCTATCAAAGTCCAGCAGGTACACCAACCATTTATAAATTCAGCAGACTTAGAAACCACAGCAAAGCCGTCTTAACTACAGAGATCTCTACTCCTGAACAACACACACACACACACACACACACACACACACACACACACACACACACATACACACACACATTTTCCGTGCTGCCCACATCTAAATTAACAAAGGCGCGTTTCTCGGAGCAAGGGGGAAAAACAGACACAGAAGATAATGGACTTGGAGAAACAGAAGCTCAGTTACATTGGGACTGTGAGGCTGTCACTTGTCACCTAGAGAGAAAGAGCTGATACTACCTCAGAATCCGAAATCGCCCTTCCCTGCAGTTAGGGGAAAGCCAGGAAATACAGACACAGAAGCTGAACATCAGGCTGTCAAATACCACAATGACAATCTAGGGGCAGGAAAGGGTTACTTGCATGAATCAAACCCAGGCCAGTCGAGGGTTTGGAAACAGTAAATCTGAAAAAACTTTGTGCCATTGTCCAAGTGCTACTCAGCTATGTTTTCTCTGGAGCTAAAGGTCATCATGGGCTCCTTCTGTTTGCAGGCTCCAAACACAAATGGATTATTTTATCAGCTCTCTAGCAATGTCTTATCTACTCACACACAACTCCAAAAGGACTTTCCCTCCCTGTTTTCTTTGGAATGCTGCAAGTTCTTAAGAAAACCGGTGGGTGCCTTTTACTTCTTTCTGGCTTCTTTTCAATGTCAACCTTTGGGTTGTGGGGGCAGAAAGGGGCCTATATTTAAACTCACTAGACATTCGTTACCACCCAACAGCAACCTTAGGGAAGCCTGCCAACCCCTGGTGGCTGGGCTTGGCTATTCACAATCCCCTGGGATGGATAAAAATACAGATTCCAGAGCCTGGTGCTGTGGCCCACACCTATAGCTCCAGCTACTCAAAAGGCTAAAAAATGGCTTCTTGAGGCCATAAGATCCAGGCCAGCATAGATGACAAAGCAAGGGCTCCACTTAAAGGGGGAAGGGAGGGCAGTATGATAGCTCGGTGGGCAAAGGTGCTCGCTCAATGACCCGAATTTGATCCCCAGGACACACACGGTGGAGAGAGGACCAAATCTCACTGGTTGTCCTCTGATCTCCACTCACGTGCCGAGGCACCTGCACACTCCCAAAATTAATACTTTCTTTTTTTGGTTTTTCGAGACAGGGTTTCTCTGTGTAGCTTTGTGCCTTTCCTGGAACTCACTTGGTAGCCCAGGCTGGCCTCGAAGTCACAGAGCTCCACCTGGCTCTGCCTCCCGAGTGCTGAGATTAAAGGTGTGTGCCACCACCGCCCGGCAATACTTTCTTAAATTTAAAATTTTTACACACACACACACACTCTCTCTCTCTCCCTCTCTCCCTCCCTCCCCCCCGCTCTTCGGTGGTCCCAAATCCTGGTTCATCCAACACACCAGCTGCATCTTTCATGCCGTCGAAGTTCAACCCCAATGAGATCAAAGTCATGCACCTGAAACACACAGGAGACATTCCAGTCCATGTGCACCTTGGCCCCAGAGTGCACCTTGGTCCCCCTGGGTCTGCCTCAAAAAAAAAAAAAAAAAAAAAAAAAAAAGGTGATGATGTTGCCTCGGCAACAAGTGATTGGGAAGGTCTAAGAATGACAGTGGAAGTGACCATTCTGCACAGACCCAGATCAAGGTGGTACCTTCTGCCTCTGCCCTGATCATCAGAGCCCTGGGGAACCACCAAGAGAGAAAGAAGCAGAAAAAAACATAAGACACAGTGGAAATAACACTTTTGATGAGATTGCCAACTCTGACCAACAGATTCTTCATTAGTTTTGTTTTGTTGGTTTGGTTTGCTTGTTGGTTTTTTTTTTTTGTGTGTGTGAGACAGGTTTTCTGTAGGAGCCCACAGAGGCTTCCTAGTGACAAATTACTCAGGGTCAGAGAGTCTGAGCTTGCTTTACCCAGCAGGGCTGCATAATAGGATGATTTGACTATGGGCGTGGTTACCAGGTGTTTGGAAGAGCCTACACTTGGCTGTACAGTGTGCTTTGATCTTGCAAGGGGGAGGTCTTCTGCCTCTCCCCTTGGCATATTATAAAAAGCCCTTTTCAATAAAGAACTGGGCTGCTGGGTATTGACCTAGTCCCTCCCAAAGCTATCCTGTGTTTCTGTCTTTCTTCTCGTCAGCTAGGTCTCTCTTTCTATCTATCATTTCTTAATTCCTCTCTCCTCCACCCAAGAACCCTTCAAAAGAGTTTTCTCTCTGTAGCCCTGGCTATCCTGAAGCTTGCCACGTAGACCAGGCTGATTTCAAACTCACAGAGATCTTCCTACCTCTGCCTCCTGAGTGCTAGGATTAAAGTATGCAACACCACACCTATAACACTAGTCTTTAGCCAGAGAACTTTCTGGAATTATTTAGGAGATCCTGGGTGCTTCACAGTCTATAGACAGCTGTGGATGGCATTACCTCATGACATCATAGATGACATCAGCAGTGGTGCAATGGGATGCCCAGCTACTTATAAAGTAGCAAGAGAAAATAATTTCAATAAAAGATCATCTGACCCCCAAAATTATATATAGACAGAGATATCCATATATATATATATATATATATATATATAGAGAGAGAGAGAGAGAGAGAGAGAGAGAGAGAGACAGAGACAGAGACAGACAGAGACAGAGAAAGACAGAAATAGAGACACAGAGAGACTGAGACTTCACATTTTTCATTTTAGAGGAGCCAGGAACAAGAAATATGTCCATTCACTCATTTTTTGAGACAGCCCCCACTGTGTAGCCCAGGCTAGCCTCAAAACTCTAATCCTAATCCTAGGGCTGGAGAGATGGCTCCAAGGTTAAACGCACAGGCTGCTCCTACAGGGGAGCCAGGTTTATTTCCCAACACCCAACTGCTGGTGGTTCACAAATCTGTAACTCCAGTTCCAGGGAATCCAATGTCCTCTTCTGGTCTCTTCAGGCACCAGGTGGCATGGAGTACACAGAAATACATGCAGACAAAAAAGTCATATAAAGCTGGGCGGTGGTGGTGCATGCCTTTAATCTCAGCACTCAGGAGGCAGAGCCAGGTGGATCTCTGTGAGTTCAAAGCCAGCCTGGTCTACAGAGTGAGATCTAGGACAGGCATCAAAACTACACAGAGAAACCCTGTCTCGAAAAAACAAAACAAAACAAAACAAACAAAAAAAAAAAACCCACTCATACACAAAAAAAACCAAAAACAACAACAAAACACTGCAAATCTCCTGTCTCATCCTCCCAAGTGCTGGAATTATAGGTGTATATCATTATGCCTGGCTAGGAAGCTGCTTTTAAGAAAATCACATTACTTACTCATTTGGGGAGGGGTCCATGCAGAGATCAGAAGACAACTTGCAGGAGTCAGTTCTCTCCTTCCACAGCGAGGTCTTGAGAATCGAACTCAAGTTGGTAGGCTTAGCACCAAGTGCCTCTATCCAGTGAGACATCTCACCAGGCTTTGAAGATCCTGTTTTATAACACTTTCAGATGATTTAACATTCAGTCAATTTTTTAAAAATTTGTTTATTTTCTTGTGTGTACAAGCACAGGTGTGTGAGTGTGTGTGTGTGTGTGTGTGTGTGTGTGTGTGTGTGAGAGAGAGAGAGAGAGAGAGAGAGAGAGAGACAGACAGACAGACAGACAGACAGACAAAGTCAGAGACCAGAAGATGACACTGAGTGTCCTATTATTCTCTGCCTATTGCTTTAAGGCAAGGTTTCTCTCTGAGGGCTTTTCTTGGCTAGGCCAGAAGCCAGAAAGCCCCAGTGATCCTCCTGTCTCTACCCTTTCTTAGAGCTGGAATTACAGGTGTACGCCAGACACCAGGCTTGTTACACGGGTGCTGGGATGCCAAGTCTGGTCCTCACGACTGCACAGCAAGCACTCTTGACATCCGAGTCATTTCTCTAGTCTCCAGTCAGTGTTCTATCCAGAATATTTCAGAGGTAGAGGAACAACAATTATCTAGTAATCTTTCTTTTGGGTTAATCAGCAAATACTTATCAGGTGATAAATGATGCTCCAGTAGCTACTTGGAAAGCAAAGGTGACTGACAGGTATTTACTGATGACTCACTACGTGTCAGGTCTGTGGAAGGTTGACCAAGGTTTACCATTCTCTAGTTCAGCTTCACAACACTCCGGGAGAGAGAAGCTACCAATACATCCACTACACTGACCAAACCAGGCACGAAGAGGCAGAACCACCTTTTAAATCCTCGTAACTGAGGATAGGGATTGGGTCGGTTGGTAGAGTGCATGCCTACCATACAGGAAGCACTGGGTTCAGCCCCCAGCACAATGTAAACCATGCACATGATGGTAATCCCAGTTCTTGAGAGAAAGAGTTAGGATGCTCACTACAAGTGTGAGGGCAGCCTGAGCTACACGGTGAGCTCCTGTCTCAGAACAAACCTGCAGATAAACAAGTAAATTCTCCTAATAAGTGGCAGCATAGTTGTGAAGGTATGCACTCGGCTCCAGAGCCTGCAGCCTTCACCACTGGAAGCCAGTATCTGCTTTTAGCAAATTCAGCAACACAGAATGAAACAGGTATTAAATCAAGATATAAAGACGGGTAATTGGAATAAGGGTTTACTAAAGAGTTTGTTTTTTTTTTTGTTTTGTTTTTTGGATTGTTTTGTTTTGTTTTGGTTTGGTTTTTGGTTTTTGGTTTTTTTTAGATAGGGTTTCTCTGTGTAGCCCTGGCTATCCTGGAACTAACTCTATCAGACTGGCCTCGAAATCACAGGGATCTTCCTGCCTCTGCCTCCTGGGTGCTGGATTAAAGGCATGTGCCACCACTGCCCCGCTTGAGTTTTTTTAATTGTTTGTCAAACAACTAAAGGCATATAAAATTCTCAACAGAGTATAAAATTCTCCTTGACTAGAGCTATTAAAAATGTACTATTTTTCCTTCCCAAATTGTTTTGGTCATGTCTTTATCACAGCAACAGAATATACATACATATATGAGGTGCAGCCACCAGAACACTGAGGAAGTCTGGCTACCTAAGATGGTGTTACTCTACCATAATTATTACATTCCAATATTGTAATTGTTACATTCCAAGGCCTGAGACCTAGTCGATTAGCCATCTCAGAGGTACACTAGGAGAGCAAGGCATTTTTGTCTTCCGTGAAGAAACCCCTAACACAAGCAATGTAACCCCAAATGCCTATGGCTGTGTAACACTGGGAGATACAGACTCTAAGTAGCACTTGGTATGTGCCAAGCTGAACACACATGAACCCATTCCCTTTTCACATAGCTGTGAAGTAAACTATTATAAGCCCCATTTTTTTAGGGAAGGAAAGTGAGACCACTGGAGTTATGTAATTTGGTTATGGTCATGCAGCTAAACCAGGAAGAGGCAGGACATGAAGCCAGGAAGCCCCACACTTGAGTTTGGCTCTGCCCACTGTCTTCAGTACCCTCGGTGCTTGTAGATAAAGGGGTCAGGAGGATAAGGTCACCGCAACTGGCAAAATTCCATCTAGTCTACCTGAGGCATGAACTGTCAGTCTCCCCATCTGTCAAGAAAAGACAGAAGTCCGTACGTTCACAGAAAAAAATCTCCAAATTTAAAAAAAAAAAAATTCTGTTTTATTTTAACTCTCTGCAGTTCAAACAAAGCAGGTCATCAGACTTTTCTGAGTTTGGAGCGTGGCCACAGCTGCCTCCTGTCTGACCAAAGGTCCCTGTGGGATTGTGGGTCTAGAGAGCAGAGGGAGTTCCTCAGCGAACAACAGCTCCTTCAGGCCCGCTGATATGAATAATTAATTTGTTTTAGCATTGCTGCCCACAAAGATTACCAACATGCCCAACATTCAGAAAGCAACTCGATGCCCTTCTAAGACAAAGACGACAGGCGTAGGAGATCCTAGGGGACCTTGGGGAGCCCCATCATGAAATCTGGTGGGGCTATCTGTGTTCAAAGGGAGCAGTGGACGCTGGCCTAGCCTGTGCAGCTGCTCTGGTCTAGTTGCCTCAGTGGGGCCTACGAGTGTCTGCAAGACTCATTAGAGCTGTGACATGCTGTGGCTCTTTCACTGATGTCAGTGGGAGTGGGCTCCAGATTCCTCGAGATGCTTTAAAATAAGACAAAAAGGCACGATTATGCAGCCAAGCGAAGACACGCCGGCTGCATACAAAGCAGGGCCTTCTCCATCACAGGATCACAACCCAAGCAGACCTTGTGGAGGCCTCCTGGATGGGCTGCTGCTGAGAGGCATCTGTAAGTGGATGCTTCATTGCTCCAGCTCTTAGATGATTCAAAGTGCAAGATTTCCAGAAGCCTCGGGTTTCAGTGAAGAATATGACCAGGCAACATGATGCGCATAATACTGTTTTCCACCCTTCCAGTTTATTTCAACAATGCTCACGGCCACACCAGTGATGGCAGTGACGAGGTTAACCAGCCTGCCACGAGTATCTGCTATGTGCCAGGCACTGTCATAAACACATACCGATTTGTATACTCTTCACCCAACTTAATGAGACATTGATTTTTGTAGTAGTATGGTTCCCTTGGTCTACAGATATAGACACTGAGACACAAAAAGGCCAAGAAACTTACTCAAGGACACACAACAATTATGTGAAAGAGCTAGGACCTGCATCTAAGTAATACAGCCCCAGACCTTGATTATTACACCAATGACTATTTGCTTTACATAGCTCTGACTGCAAGTTACACCCTGTGCCACTTGCTCTTCATACATTATTTCTTTAAATTGTGTGTGTGTGTGTGTGTGTGTGTGTGTGTGTGTGCGTGTGTGCATTGGTATGTATGTGTGTGGTATTGGGATCAAATTAGCCTCATACCTGCTAGGCAAGCCCCTATCAACTGAGTAACATCCCCAGGCCTCATTTAATCTTTGCAACACAAAATGTGGTAAAAGTCATCCCTATTGTTCAGAAAAGAAAATATCTCTATAGAGAGGTGACGTGATCTAGTTAATGGAGCAAATTTACAGATCGCCACAGAGGCATGGCTGTAAATCTAGTGCATCTGTTACACTAGGAATAACTTATATTGGCTCAACAGTCTCAGAGGGCTACAGCCCATCATAGAGGGCACAGTGGAGCATCTTAGTCCAAGACAACATGGGCTTAGACAGCTGTTCACAGAGCAATGAACTGAGAAGCAGCCAGTGATGGGGAACTAGGAACCCAATCATAACCTTCCACGACCAGCCCCTAGTGACTCGCTTCCTTCAGCTATTACCCACCTCTTTTTTTGTCTGTTTGTTTTTGGACTTTTGTTTGTTTTGTTTTGTTGAGACAGGGTTTCTCTGTGTAGCTGGGCTGAAATCCTGAAATTCACTCCATAGACCAGGCTAGCCTCTAGTTCACAGAGATTTGCCTGCCTCTGCTTCCCAAACGCTGGGATTAAAGGCATGTGTCACCACCACCCAGCCAGGGCCCACTTCTTAAAGGCTCCACAGCATCCCCAAATAGTGCCACCAGCTGGGAAACAAAAGTTCAAAACATGAATGTGTGGGGGACATTTCATGTCTGCACCATAACTCAAGTTCCTCTGTCAACCTCACAAGGTTCAGAGTCCCCGATCACTTAATTTACTGGATTTCATAAAATGTGTGATTGGAAAATCATCTAGTTCAGTCACATTGTTTCAGATCTTCAGTCTGCAAAAATTAATAGTTAGTGGTGAGGGCTGAAGACGCAGCTCAGCTGGTAGAGCATTTGCCTAGCGTGCATGAAGCCCTGGGTTGCATCCCTAGTAAGGCACAAACCGGGCATGGTGGTGCATGAGGGTAATACCAGGACTCATGAGATACAAGCAGAAGGACCGGAAGTTCAAGCCACCCGTGGCTACATAACAAGTTTAAGATCAGCTAAGTTACATGAGGAACAACTATTACCACTGCCCCCACCCCCAAAACACACATACACACACCAACAAAACAAAACATAGTTCTGGGCGGTCATTTTAAGGATGAATAAGTCACCTGACTCCTCTCCAACTGTCAAGGCCACTAGCACCACCTCAAAGAACTACAGACCAGAGAGAGGAATAGATGTTTAATAGTTACCATAAGTGAGAAACAAGAAAGTATATGTGTATAATATATACTTTGAATGATAATGTAGTGAGCAATCCCTAACTAATAGATTAATAGCTTCACACTTTTGCTTACGAGTCTGTTCTTTATGATTAGAATCAATGATGTAAGAGCCAGGCAGTGGTTGTGCACACCTTTAATCCCAGCGCTAGAAAGGTAGAAGCAGGCAGGTCTCTATGAGTTCAAGGCCAGCTTGGTCTACAGAGTGAGTTCCAGGATAGCCAAGGATATACAGAGAAAATCTATCTCAAAAAAAAAAAAAAAAAAAAAAAAAAAAAAGAATGAATGATGTAAGCAATAAGATGACTCCAAAAATCTACAGTGGATATGGTAATGCACACCTTTAATCCCAGCACTTCAGAGGCAGAAGCACTTCAGAGGCAGAACTCCGTGAGTTCGAGGCCAGCCAGGGATGCACAGCAAGATCCTGTATCAAAAAACAAAAAACTAAGGACCCCAACACTTGCATTGCACATCTGTAGTTCTACCACTCCAGATGTGTGGGGTTCCCAAGGAAATCATACTTCTCAGCAAGCTGGACAATGGGTACTTGGCCTTCCACTCTGACTAATAAGCAATATACCAACAGACCCATGTCAAGCCAAACAAAACAGACTTGTATGGTTTAAATTCTAGGATCCTTTTCACTGCTAGGGATTTAGTGATTTTTTTTTATTTGGAGCCACGGGCCTTGACATAATGGCTTGACAGACTCCTTTAAACAACACCAAAACTTAGATCAGGGCTGGAGAGATGGCTCAGAAGTTAAGAGCACTGGCTGCTCTTCCAGGGGACCAGGATTCAATTTCCTGCACCCATATGGTCACTCAAAACCATCTCCAGTTCCAGTTCCAAGAACCTCTTCTGACCTCCCAGGCACACAGGGATATGGCGCACAAACATATATGCAGGCAAAACAACCATATACATAAAGAAATAAAATTTATTGCTGGGTGGTGGTGGCACATGCCTTTAATCCCAGTACTTGGGAGATAGAGGCTGGTAGATCTCTGAGTTAAAGGCCAGCCTGGTCTACAGAAGGTGTTCCACGGCAGCCAAGGCTACACAGAGAAACTCTATCTCAAACAAACAAACAAACAAACAAAAACCCAACAACTATATATATATGAAATAAATATGGAAGTAAATGAAATATATATATTAAAATGAAAATGTTACATTATATACACATGCACACACATACAGCTATCAGAATACTCTGTTAACACTTATAATTGTCCCAGTAAATTAGTGAATGAAGCTGCAGCAACCCAAGACTGCACGGCAGAAAAAAACAAAGGGGTTGGGGATTTAGCTCAGTGGTAGAGTGCTTGACTAGCAAGCGCAAGGCCCTGGGTTCGATCCTCAGCTCCAAAAACAAACAAACAAACAAACAAACACTGCACAGCAGCACTGGCATTGAGTCCCAACACTTAGGAAGCTGAGGAAGTCCTGAGCCCAGGAGTTTGAGAACATCTTCATAACAAAGGGACAACAAAGTGAAACCTTGTTTCAAAAGAGAAGAGAATGAGAATGGGTTAGGGTGGGGTAGAGAGGCTGAACTGAGAGAGAAAAACAGTTTAGCGGTTTACTTCTAACACCATTTTTCACATTTGTGAGGCTCACCTCTTACATACATGTTCAAGCAGCCAGGCAGCCCGTCCATCACATTACAGGATCCTGTAACCGCAGTGCTTGAGGTCAGGCAAGAGAATCAGGAGTTCAAGGAAACTTCCAGATGCAAATGTATTCTGACCACCAAGTTAACATTCCAGCAGCTTTAATTAAAAGCAGGAACAGGTATACAAATAAATTAGAAACTTTGGGGCTGTAAAGCCTGGGAAGGGTAAAATAAGAAAAATCCACCACAAATCAGGCGTGATAGTGCACACCTTTAATCCTAGCATCCAGAAGGCAGAGAGAGGCAAGTAGATCTCTATGTGTTCAAGACCAGACTGGACTACATAGCATGTTTAGCCCCAGGCTATATGGTGAGACCATGTCAAAGGGATAAAGAAGAAATTAAAGGAAAGAAAGGAAGGAGGAAGGGAGAGAGGGAGGGAGAGAGGGAGGGAGGGAGGGAGGGAACAGAAAAATCCACCACAGGTCTTGAGTAGTACAAAAGATGAAGAAGAGAAGATGTAGATGAAGCAAAAGGTAACAGTAATAAAAAAGAAGGAAGCCAGGCGATGTCACATTGCTGTGATCCCAGAACTTATCTATACAGTTTGGGGCTAGCCTGAGCTGCAGGAGCAGGGGGAAGGGGAAGAGGGAAAAATGGGGGAGAGAAAAATTAAAAGGTCTTTTAATTCTTAGAGATCAATAGCCTGCTGAGGTATTCCAAATCCCACCAAATTCTCACTTGAAGGGCTGAAGAGATGGTTCAGTGATGAAGAGCACTGGTTGCTCCTCCAGAAGATTGGGGTTCAATTCCCAGCACCCACATGGCAGCTCATAACCATCTGTAACACCAGTCTCAGGGGATCCAATACCTCCTGATCCTTCCCCAACAGCCACCAACTGGAAACCAAGTTTTCAAATACCTGAGTCCTATACGAGACAGCTCCTTCAAACCATCACACCACCCATAACACATAAAAATAAAACAAACAAACAAACAAACAGGGTCTGGGTAGACGGCCCAGGGGCTAAGAGCACTGGCTACTCTCTCTCTTACAGAGGGATCAGGGTTCAATTCCCACCACCCAAATGGCGGCTCACAACTATCTGTAACTCCAGGTAATCCAACAACACCTTCAGGCCTCCTTGAGCAGCAGGCCCTCACCAGACATACAAGCAGACAAAATACCCATACCTATTGGTGAAATTATTAAGGCCACACCACGTAGTTAAAAGGGAGGTTTATTTTGTGGGATAACTTACAAATGAAGGGATAGGTTGTAGGGTCTGGCAAAGGTATGGCGCAGTCTGGCGGTGTTCTCTGGAGAACTCTGCTCAGTCTCTACCTCCTGCGTCCAGCATCCCAGAACCAAGAGAGAGAGCCCTCCCCTCTATCTTGGGTCTTCCTCCTCCACCCCGCCTTGTGGGCGTGACCATTACCGAAGCCTCAATGGGGGTTGGAACTTCCAGGCCAATGCTGGCATGGCTATCCACTACATCTCCCCCTTTTGTCTAAATAAGAAAGTTCTAACCTAATACAAGACTATATACAAAGAGATGGTTATCAAATATTGTCCAGGAGTAATGAGGGATAATGACCTAGATAAGTTGGAATTACATTAAGTGCAAACAATATCAAGCAAAAAACACATAGTAAAATCCAGGGAAGTCTAGGGCATGGGTAGGTGGCGTGTTACAAAGATCATTCCAAAAGGTGTCCTATCCTAAAGAACCTGAGTCTAATACATAATATATTCTATCTAAGATATTATATATGTATATATAACTGCTAATCTTTAACCTCATCAAAGACCTGAGAAGGAATATAATAATACCTGAGAAATGGGAGAAGGACGCAAGCAACTTTCGGGAGTCTTGCAAGAGTAGACCGAGACAGCTGGCAGCCTGGACAGTCACCTAATGTTTCTCAGCATTGTTGGTGCATTCAAATTGGCTACAGGCCTAGAGTATCTGACAGACCATTTTCAGAAGCAGGAATTCTGAAAGACCATCTTACCTTGTCTTGGCAAAGTATAGTGGTCGTTTTCCTTGTGTCCCGCTTGTCCAGAAAGGACAGCATTTGTACTGTCAGCAGTTGAGGCAAGGGCAGTTCTTTGCCCAGTAGGCCATTTTGTGCCAAGAAGACAAACTTCCAAATGGAAATGTCTTAGAAGCCCAACATTCTCTCGGGATCAAATTGGTACTGCCAGGAGCAATTGTGTCTCACGTCAACAGAATTCTAAGTTATTTAAATGCCATATTCTCTAGGTCCATGAAGTGTTTGAAGATTACCTGTCCATCTGACCTATGTATTTATAAATCTGGATAACCTAACTAACATAATTATAGAGATGACAAGCATAGGTGACAATAACTCTATAAATCTTATCTACCTAAACAACCTAAGGACTAAGGCTTCCTATAAATAAGGCAAACAGTCTGTAAGCAAATGTACAGTAAAAGGACAATGACTTTAAATTGTGACAATACACAAAATATCTTTAACAGAGGTAGGAATGTATAGTGCAATATGCAATATGATAACAATCCTAAATATATATCAGTATACAGAATATCTTAAACAGAAGTAGAATATACATACAGTATGACAGATATAAATTTACATTTGTATCAATATACAAATATTTTAAATAAGAGTAAAAATATGTGTACAATATTACAAACATGTAGTTAGAGTTTTCCTGCCTGGCCCAGTCAGGACAAATCTCTCTTACCCGCCAGTCCCACAGCCTCTCAGACCCAACCAAGAAAGCACACAGAAACTTACATTGTTTACAAACTGTATGGCTGTGGCAGGCTTCTTGTTATCTACTTTTTTATCTTAAATTAACCCATTTCTGCTAATCTATACTTTGCCACATGGCGTGTGGCTTACCAGTGTCTTTACATGTTGCTTCTCATGGCGGCGGCTGGCGGTGTCTCTCTCCAGCCTTCTACTTCCCAGAATCCTCTTCTCTCTTGTCCCGCCTATACTTCCTGCCTAGCCACTGGCCAAACAGCATTTTATTTGTACAGAGAGATATCCACAGCACAAACATAGTTCTGTATTTGTATCAATATACAAATTATCTTTGATAGGAATATAAAAAATTTATATTTGTATCAACACATACCCATAAAATAAATTAATTAAAAAATAAATCCTCACTTGAAAATACATGACCAGTAGCTCATGCCTGCCATCCCAGCACCAGGAAGGCAGAAGCAGGAGAATCTTGAGTTCAAGTCTAACCTAGGCTACAGAGTGAGACCCTGCCTCAAAATATATACACCCACCAAAAAAAATGCAATCATTTTTCTACTTGTTCAACAACAACAACAAAACCTATTATATCAGCATTGTCTAAGAGGCAGGGATACCACAATTAAAAGAACTGACCTGTGCACAGAGGGTGGGGAGGGTGACAAATCACTTAAAAACAATTTATATAGCTGCCCTGACATACCAGTGTGCAAAGTTCAGGGAAGGATGGTAGAGCCAACACTGGGCTGTTTTCCAAAAGCCATTCATTCACAGTTCCTTTTCCCCTGATCAGCCTAGGCAGCTAAAGATGGCCATGTGACCCAGCTTGGCCCAAAAGTGCGACAATAGGAGTTGTTAGGTAAGACTTCCGTGAATGCTAATGCTATTATTTTTTTTTATTTCGTTTTCAGACGGGGTCTTACTCCAGGCAGGCCTAGAACTCATGGAGACCAATCCAGACTGCTAGGATTATGGGCACAAACCACCATACTTGGCTCTTTTTTTTTTTTTTTTTAGCTGAGGATCAAACCCAGGGCTCTACCACTGAGCTAAATCCCCAACCCTCTTGGCTCCATTCTTAGAGGGACAATGAGCTAGAACAATCAGCCGGAGTCCTTTGGCTCCCTTTTCCTCCCCAGATCCCAAGCACACACAAGGTAATACAGCATAGGCACATTTCAGACTGTATGTCACAAGCAAGAGGAAAAACTTCTCACCGTAAGACAGTGGGAGGCTCTGAAACAAAAGGCCCTGTTGAGCCCCTGTAACCCACCAAGAAGTCCTTGCAATGGGAGGAAAAAAAAACCCTAGCCTATCAAGCCACTGTAGTGAACTCAGTGGCTACTGTTAAAAAATCGCAGTGCACAGTGGCTTAAAACAACACCAACTTAGCTGGGCGGTGGTGGCACACTTCATTAACCCCAGCACTTGGGAGGCAGAGGCAGGTGAAGCTCTGTGAGTTCGAGGCCAGCCTGGTCTACAGAGTGAGTCCCAGGACAGCCAGGGGTTTCACAGAGAAACAGTGTCTCAAAACACAAAAACAAACAAACAAAAAATAGCACCAACTTACTGTCTTAGAGTTCTGCACCTTGGAAACCTGAGGAGGTTCTTACTCTGTAGCCCAGGCTAGCCTAGGATGTACTGGCTAACATTGAGGTATCGGCAGGACAAGTTCCTTTCTGGAGACTGGAAGAATCATTTCCTTGCATTCTGTGGCTTCTAGAGGCCACTGACTTTTCTTGGCTAGTCACCTCTTTCTTCATATTCAAAATCAGCAGCAAGGAGTTATATCACCCTGACTTCTTCAGCCCACTTCTCCCAAGTTCAGTTCAAGATCTTTGTGACTGGGGTTGAAGAGATGGCTCAGTGGCCTCTCTTACAGGGGACCTGGCTTCAGTTCCCAGCACCCCTATGATGGCTCTGAACCTACTGTAACTCCAAGGGATCCAGCACCTTCTTTCAGCCTCCACAAGCGCACACATCTGTAATATGTATGTACATACAGGCAAAGCACTCATACACATAAAATAGAGATCCTTGTGAGTATACTGGACCCACCCAGATCCTCCAGGAACACACACACACACACACACACACACACACACACACACACACACACACAGTCCATAGTTTACTCTCACATGCAAAGCCTCTTTGTTATATACAAGGGTCCAGGAATTAGCATGTGGGCCTCTTTGGGAAACACAATTTTGCCTGTCATGACCATTGTGTAAGTGTGGGGCAACATAGTATAAGCACTGTAGAAGGAAGCTTTCAGTTACTTGAAGCCAAGTGCATTTTATTTTATGTGTATGGGTGCATCATGTCTTCTGTGCACCACATGCATGCCTGGTACCTGTGAAGGCCAGAAGAGGACATTGGATCCCTTGGAAGTGGAGTTACAGGCAACTGTAAGCCACCATGCAAGCGCTGGGACTTGAACCCGGGACCTCTGCAAGAGCAGCCGGTACTCTTACCTGCTGAACCATCTCTCCAGTCCCTCAAACATACTCTTAACTGACAGCCAAGTCCTGGTTCTACATAGGGGAGACAAGACTTCACAGAGCAGGGAGACTCCCAGTTTAGGCTTTAAGAATGGATCGAAATCTGTCCTAAAGACCTGGAAGAGGAGCATTCAAGACAAAGGCAGAGAGAAAAGGGTGTGTTCAGTGTTGGGAAGCTACACAAAGTTCAGTGCTGCTGGGGCATAGAGTGTGTATGTATGGCAGGAAAGGGGTTTCCCAGAGAGCCTTGTAAAAAGCTTCAGATCTTACTCTGTGTGTATGGAGAACCACTGTACATTGGGAATAAAGGTACAAATTTTGACTTGGGAGCATATAGCAACCATTTATCTTTAATGTGAATGTGACTTAAGGCTGGAGAGGAAGGGTAGAGGCAAGCCTTGAGGTAGTTTGGGTGGGGATGATGGACCTCTAGTTACTCATAAACATGTACTGAGCACCTCTCACATGGCCAGGCACTACATTATCCTGAAGCCACAGAACCCAAAGCATAGGTCAGAACAAGGTCCCCTGTCAGCCTGACAACCACAACCCAAGGCACAAATGATGTTCAAGGGAGAAGCCTCATATTTGGGACATTGCAACACCTGCCCCCAGACCTGAAACACAGACAGGGAGGGAAGGGACCCGGAAGAATTAAGGCAGTCTCACCCAAGAGAAAGGGGCCCCAGGGTCTACAGTAATGGACGACTGACGAGGCCAACAGCCTCCCCTTTAAAAATGCTTATTTTCGGTTGGGGATTTAGCTCAGTGGTAGAGCGCTTACCTAGCAAGCGTAAGGCCCTGGATTCGATCCTCAGCTCAAAAAAAAAAAATGCTTATTTTCATTTTTAATTATGTGTATTGGGGGGGGTGCAGTATGTGCACATGTGAGTTTAGGTGCCCACAGAGACCAGAAGAGGGTTTCAGATCCCCTGGAAATGGGGTTACAAATGGTTGTGAGCCACCTAACATGGGCGCTAAGAATCAAACTTGTATCCTCTGCAAAAGCAGTAGACATTCTTAAGCTCTTAACTGCTGACTCCGCCCCCAACAGTCCTTTTGTGTATATGTATCACCCAAAAAAGAGCAAAAAGTCCTGAAGCTTCCCCACATATGTTTTACGAACTCTACCAACTGAACAACATTCCCAGCCTCAGACCAGTTTCACCTATTTTAAATCATTGCACACACCAAATGAAGAAATAGAATGACAGGGTTTGAGGTTTGAGCCTAAGCTCAAAATGTACCCAAGTCCTCCACAGGAAAAAAAAAAATCTGAAATTAGAGGATAATGGTAATTTCCTAACTTTGTGACTGTTCTAAAATCCATCACTGAATGCAATAGAGGCCAATTTAATAACATACAAATTCTCAATAAAAAAAAAAGTAATCCAGCACTGAGAAATCCTGGGCTGGCTAGTTAACCCACTGGAGACAGTTTCCTAATCTGTAGAATGGGAAGAGTAGTGTATCCTTCTCTTTTTCTGTTTTCTGCCATCCTGGGGATTGAACCTAGGCCCTGGGTAAGTACTCTGCCACTGAGCTATAACCTCAGCCTTCTTTTCCTTTTGAGATAAAATTTTACTAAATTATTCAGGCTGAAGCTGGGCAATGGTGGTGCACGCCTTTAATCCCAGCACTTGGGAGGCAGAGCCAGGTGGATCTCTGTGAGTTCAAGGTCAGCCTGGTCTACAGGTCTACGGGATCCAGGACAGACTCCAAAGCTACACAGAGAAACCCTATCTCAAAAAAAAAAAAAAAAAAAAAAAAAATTCAGGCTGACCTTGAGCTTCTGACCCTCCCACCTCAGGTTCCTGAGTCGCTGATTTCAGGCCTGTGCAGTAGAGTGTCCCTTAGATTGCTCTGAATACTAACCATGACAGGAGGAAAGCCAAGACAGTAGGTGCTAAGTATATTTTAGTTCCTTCTCTCCTAGGTACCAGCAAACCTTTAAAGCTAGCTTTTGCTCAGCAATCATGAGACGTGCTTCGAGCTCCAGGCAACCTTCCTCCAGACAGTCTAGTCTCAGGCAGATGATAACAAGAATCAAACAGGAGGACAGGATGGGAAAGGAAGGAAGCAGACTCTCGAGGAGACGCTGCAGGTTTTCTCTGCAGCTACGTGGTGCAGGAATGACAAGGGAGAGTCACGTGGAAAGCAGTGGGGGGGGGAAGCAGGTGGGCACAGAGACTTCTACTTAGAATTCGTGTTTAGTATGCAAACAGAGTTCAGTGTCCAAAATAGACAACTGGGCTGCAGAGCAGCTCTGATGTTTGGAGATGGTTCACGGTCCACCCTCAAAACCAGAAGGGACCCAAAACAGCAGACTTTTCTAGCATAGAAATAAGTCGGGGAAGTTTTTATTGTTTTTTTGTTGTTGTTGTTGTTTTTTTAACCCTGAGCTTCTCACTTGTGACCGCTATAAAATCAACCAGGTGCTTTTCTGGTGCCTGCTATGCTCGGCCTTGGGAAAGATACTGCTGAGAGAAACGGACTCTGGTCCCTGCCCTCAAGGATCCAGCCAACCCCTTGGCTTGAGAGTGATGCTTCAGAATATCACAGGCACCACGCCTTGCGGAGAGAAGAGGTTCTTTTGTCATTTGTCCACGGGGTCAATGAATGAATAGATGGCATAATAATAAAAACAATTGTGCAGTGTGGGCTCACTCTAAGAACCACAGACGGGATGGAGTAGTTGGAAAGGCTTGTGCCAGAGGCTGCTAGCTGCCACTCACTATCTATTCTTCCATTTTTCCTGGTAACAGAGACCCCATTTGATTTGAGAGGGCCATATGCCCATATAAAGTACTCCATTTCCCAGCCTCTCTGGGAGCCAGAGGTGGCTGATGTAATTTAAAACAGAAACTGTCAAGAGAGGTTTCTAGGAAAGTACCTCAAATAGTAGGCCCAGCAACTGCCACTCACTCCTTTTCCTGCTCTGAAAATTCTTGCCGGAAGCGCAAATGTGATGGGTGGATCTCCAGGAGCCATTCTGAACCATGATACGAAAAGATCAAAAGAGCCAGACTCCCTGATGATTACGCAGTCATACCATCTCTACATGGCTTACTTAGGGAGTTCTTTCACATGAACTCTCATCTTGATGAAGTACCAATTTAAGATTTTATCCTATTTAGAAATATCCTTGTAGCTTCATCAACACAGGTCCTATGGAAGAGGCAGGTCTCAAAGGATTGATTTGGGGAATAGTGGACATGCATCTCAAATGCCAGAGAGAACACATGAACAAGCAGCTGCAGCAGCAGCAGCAGCAGCAACAGCAGCAAGAATGTTAGCTGCAGCAGACAGAAGAGCAGGAGCCACAGACATCCCAAGTGGTGGCTTTGCAGATGTTTGGGAATAGAGAAGGACCAGAGACCACAAACAACCAAGAAAGCTGGTCTCCTGAAAAGAGATTAATTCAAGGTCATGCTTCATGCAAGCTGTGTTCAGGACTAAAACTGCTCAGGACTGGCGGCCCACCCTCATTGCTTTTGCTGTCTCTTTTCTGGGTGGAAACCTTGATTTTTGGATAAAGAAATGACTTTCTAATGGGTGACTACTGTTAAATCCTGAGTAAGGAACCAGACATGGGGGCACATGCCTGTAATCCCAACACTTGGGGGGGGGGGCTAAAGCAGGAGGGGCCTGAGTGTGGGGCCACCAGGCTCAGCACATTTCATAAAAAGATCTGCATTTGATCCTGGAACCCAATGATAACAAATGAAGTAAAATACATTTCAAAAGAGCCTAGACCAGAAGAAAATCCTGAGTTGACCCTTGTTCCTGTCTGTCGCAGACAGGTGAGAACCCTGGACCCTAAAAGCAACCTCAAGGTCATGCTCAGGATCCTGAGGAGGGTTGCAGTCAGATCTGGACTGTCCTATTGTGTCCACAGCCTTTTCCAGGAATCAAGTCAGAGGACCCTAAAGCTGTAGTCTCTGAGAGGCCAGGTGAGAGAAGAGCCATCTCAGCCTCGGCACCACCCACCTCTGCAGATGGCAGTGGTGACGCCCACCTTATAGGTGGCCAGCCGAGGTTCTGAAGGAGCCAGCCAGAGCTGTGCAGGGAGCTTGTGAAGCTGGCACTGGGACACGGGTCTGTCCACAAAGGTGGCACGTGGCATTCTGCCTGCAATCCCATGGTGGGCCAGCTGCTCAGGGCCTGGTTTCTTCTTTCTTTCTCTTTTCTTTCTTGTTCAAGACAGGGTTTCTCTGTAGCCCTGGCTGTCCTGGAACTCACTCTGTAGACCAGGCTGGCCTCAAACTCAAGGATCCATCTGCTTCTGTTTCCTGAGTGCTGGGATTAAAGGTGTGAACCACAGCTGCCCGACTCAGGGTCTGGTTTCTATACCTGGAGGCCTGGCCGCCTGGGTCTGCTGGCTTCTGCTGGAGACCTTTTATTTTTAATCTTCATGGAAAACGCATTTCCTGCTGAAATTCTCATGTTACCTCACTCATTAGTAATCTGACAGTGTCTGTCTCCCCCCACCCACCCCCCACTTTCCGGCAATGACTATTAGGATTGTTGTTCTGAGAAGAATTCCTTGCATTCAGTGGTGTGTCTGAATAACTTAATTCAAATTGAATTTTTAGCGGTAGCTGTAATAAAATAATTCTGTTATAGTTCCTGTTGTGGAGAGATATTAAAAAACCATTTCATGCCAAGTGTGGTGGTGCGTGCCTGTAATCCTAGCATTTGTGAGGCTCAGTGGGAGGATCAGGAGCTCCAGGCCAGCCTGTGCTGTGTCATGAACCTTACCTCCAAAACAAAACTGCATAAGACACACGCATTTGGTGGTTTGTCATGGTTCATTGGTGACCAAAGTTGACAAAGTTGAGTCACTGGCTCTCCAGGGCTTGCCTCCCTCCACTACTCACCTCCACCATCTTACCCTCGTCATTAATATGTAGGTCCTATTAGCATGCCCTTCTATACAAGTAGGAAGTGCAGCCAGCCTTGAAACTGATTCCTCTGGTCTGATTTTCTTCTGGTGAATAATGTTTTTTGTATTTGCCTCTAGATCCTTCTGTCATACATCAGGATTGGTGTGTGTGTGTGTGTGTGTGTGTGTGTGTGTTGGTGTGTGGCGCGCGTGTGTGTGTGTGTGTGTGTGTGTGTGTGTGTGTGTGAGAGAGAGAGAGAGAGAGAGAGAGAGAGAGAGAGAGAGAGAGAGAGAGAGAGAGAATGTTTGCATGCTTGGTGCTCATGGAACCAGAAGAGGGCATAGGATTCCCTGAAACTGTAGTTAAGGACTGTTGTGAACCATCATATGGAAGTTGGGAACTGAACCTAGGTCCTGTGTAAGAACAGTAAGTGCTCTTAACTGCTGAGCCCTCTCTTCAGACCCACTTTCTCTTAAGACTGGAGAGATGGAACACACACACACACACACACACACACACACACACACACACACACACCTTAATATCTTCACAACAACAAAACAAACAAACTCCACTCCCCTTGTCTGAACAAAGAGGAGGTGTCTGGACAGCAGACAGGGCTTCCGGGTTGTGATACTTTCCTGGGACAACTCTGACTTTCTCAAAGCGTCAGGTTCTTTGTCTATGAGATGGGGATGGCAATAATACGTCCTAGACTTGTTATGATGCTTTAATGAGATGATGTGTGGAAGTCCCACAGCACAGCACTGGACACGTGGTGTTTAGCAGCTCTGAGATGGTTACAGTAACTGTAGAGTCCAGAGACTAGGTTGGCTGAGCTGGTTTTGTAGTTACATCTTTTCTTCTTTCTCTCTCTCTCTCCAACCCTTTGTCTCTCTTTCCTTCTCTCCCTGCCTCCCTCCCTCCCTCCTTTTCTTCCTTCCATGTTGGGCATGGAAGCCAGGGCCTGGTGCCTGCTGGGCAAACACTGTCCCTGAGCTTCACCCCCATATTTGCCTCTTTTCACATAAAGAAGCTCTCACATCTCTGCGTTTGTTTGTTTTTACTGTTTATAATTGTGTTGTTCTTTCAA